>NC_079162.1:57464501-58064501 GCF_947563725.1 Argiope bruennichi
AAGTTACACAAAAATTAAAATCTTTTTATGTAGATAATTTTGTAGCTGGTGTTTTCATTGTTAATGAAATAAAGAACTTTATTGAGAAGACTAAATTGATTATGTCTGAAAGATGTTTTAATTTACATAATTTTGAGAGCAATGTAGCTAGTAGAAGTATTGATAAACACTCAGGCGATACTTTTATTTTGGGTATCATCTGGGACTTGGTGTTTTGAAATGTTGCACTAATTTAGAATCCTTAACGTGCGAAACGAAAACCACAAAGTTAGTTTTGTCTACAGTACAGAAAGTTTTCGATCCCATTGGGATGTTAGCGCCGTCTACATTGCTCCCCAAATTCTTATTGCAGGAACTATGGAAAATGAAAATTGCATGGGATCAAGAATTACTTAAAAATGTTGCTAATAAATTTTTGAAATGGTGTAATGAAATTCAAATTTTGGAAGATAACTGTGCCACGTTACATGAAAATTGATTTTCTTACTGAATTGCATGCATTTGCCGATACAAGCAAGGGGTTATATGCGGGATTCATCTTTGCTAGATCAATAGTGGATTCTTAAGTTAGCATAATTCTCGTTAGAGCAAAGTCTAGAGTTTCTCCACTCAAACCTTTGAGTATACCTGTTTAGAACTAATGGCTTGTTGTATAGGGGCTCGACTTGTAGATTCTGTTTTGAAGGCGCTTAATATGCCAGACTTGAAAGTTGCTCTTTTTTCCTGATTCCACTACAGCAATTTGGTGGATTAAGGAATATGGAAATTGGTCAGTTTTTGTAGCAAATAGGGTAAAGGAAATTAGACAACTGACTGAAGTTCAATCACGGAAGTATGTCCCAGGAAACATGAATTTGTTATCTTGTGGTTGCTCTCCACGACAAATGCTTAATTCTACATGGTGGGAAGGGCTTTCCTGGTTGAAACAAAATGCGGAACATTGGCCAGATGGTGAAATCAGTTGCGAGCCTCGAGAAGTTAATGTAGGGAGAAAGAAAACTATAAATGCAAATGTTGATCTGGCAAATGATGCACCTCCCATGCTTATATGTAATGTGTCTAATTATAATCAAATGATTAGAGTATTTGCGTGGGTTTTAAGATTTGTGAAGTAGTAAAGAACATGAACTTTCTGTTGCAGAAATTGAATATTCTGAAAAGCGATTGATTCGCTTACATCGGACATATTATTTACTTGATGTTGAATCTTTAAAGTTTGCTACCTTTATTGATGATGATTATATTTTAAGAATTAAATCTAAAATAACTGAACGTATGATGAATTTTTTTTGTAACCTATATTGTTACTTGATAAATGTGAATTTACGAAACTTTTGATTAGATCTATACACAAAAGGAACTGTCATGCTGGAATCCAAATAATGCAATCATTAATTAGAGAAATGTTCAGGATTATCAGAGCTAGAAAAACTGTTAAGAGTATTTTAAATAAGTGTGTTATATGTGCTCGTTTCAAAGTTAAATCATTGTCAAGCGGACCATTACCTTTACTACCAGACCGAGTGACTGATTGCGCGATATTTGAAGTTGTAGGAATTGATTTAGCAGGACCTCTATTTTTAAAAACCGGCGAAAAGGTATGGTTTACGTTATTTACTTGTTCAGTCTATCGCGTCCTCAATCTTGAATTAGTAAACTCTGTCTTCTGATGATGCCTTTTTGCTTGCCCTTTGACATTTCAATGCCAGGCGTGGGAGGCCCAGGATAATTTACTGTGACAATGGAACCCATTTTCGAGGTGCTTTTAACGACCTTTCAAAAATGGTTTGGCATAAAATATCGAGAGAAACATCAACACAAAAAATAAAAAAATTATGCCACCCACCGTCGCATGGTGGGGAAGGTTGGTTCTCCTTATTAAAGAATTGTTAAGACGTACTCTTGGAAAATCAGTATTGACCTATGAAGAATTGTCTGCAGTGATTTGTGATTGTGAATTTTTAATCAATAGTAGACCTTTAACATATATTTCTGAAAATCCTCAGGAATTGATCCCTCTTACTCCTGCAATGTTTTTAATAGAGAATCGTTGTTCCAATTCTACAGATATTGACGAATTAAATTCGCGAGACTTAAGAAAAAGAATGAAATATAGAATCACATTTTTAAGGGATTTAAGACAACTTTTAAGAAAAGAATATCTAGGTGAGTTAATACAAAAACAGAATATAATCAGGTCCATGAGCCTCGAGTTGGAGAAATTGTCTTAACTGGAGACGACGATAAGAAGTGTTTGTTTTGACCTAACAAGTTTTGATTAATTCCTGGTCGAGATGGGGAAATTCGCACAGTTCTGCTTGAAACTCAGCATGGAACAGTAATACGCCCGGTACAACGTATCTTCCTTTTGGAAATATAAACGATTGCAAATAACGACAAGGATTTGAAAGAGGAATCGATTTCTGTTAAATGTACTAAACCTGAAACTGTCTTGAATACTAATGATGTAATTGTAAAAAATATACTTCTTAAGGAAGATTGGTTAAAGAATCAAAGAGACTTGATCTTTTGAATTATAATTGTTATAGGTTTGAGACTCCCCCCGAAACTGAAAGGGGGGAGTATGTTGTGAAGAAAAATGTTTTTTGTAAGTGAGTGGCGCTGCTTGCCACCACGTTTGTATAACTGTAACTGTGACGTTGCTGCGTGATGTCATTATGTACTTGTAAATAGAACGAAGCAGTGACGAGTTAGTTGCTCGGGTGTTGATCTCAATAAATATGCTTTATTTTACTAATTGGAGACTGAATTATTTTCCAGCAACACCCGGCATTTGGTCGATGCAGCCCGCAGAATTTGAGATTTGCTTTTGTTCCTTATAAGACGGTATCATGACCCAGGATAAATAATTTTATTTATTGAAACTGAAGTAGTTTACATTTATAGAAATCTCAATAACGGGCGAATAGGATTCTCTCGCCGCTCAGTAAGGGTCGTAGCATAACAGTCACAGAAGTTCAAATTGGAGAGAGACAGACAACGCCATCAGGTGGCGTTGCCTTTCTCTCTCCAATTTGAACAAATGTCTGCCTTGCTCCAATTATATCCATTCTAACAATACTCGTGTTATGTGAAAGGTTAGTTATGATTATAAAACTGATTCTCCTATTTTTTAAAATCTTGGACCGATTTAATGTTAGCTAATTAGTATGTCTTTTTTCAAGAAAATATATCACGCTTTGTAGTTGTATGAATTTTACACTTACATTTCCGATTATTTCATGTTTTATATAATGAAGTACAACATTGTGAATTTTTATGAGAAAAGAGAACTACTGAATAACAGGATTATTAGCCAACGATATAAGTATAAAAAAAAACACCGTTTTTCACATTAATGTATCAAATGAGCAGTGGTTTAAAATGCTACCGAGTATCTAGTATTGCTATAATTAGCTCAAAAATAATCATAACGCACTAGTATTCTGATAGTTTTTTACGATTTCCAAGTATTTTCGCTTGGGGCACTTACTATGTTTACCATTTTCATTCCTCAACACATATCAAGGAAACTAATACACTTATGCCTCATTCAATATTAATACAGTCCTGGTCATCCTATTAACGCCATGTTTCTGCAGTTTCCTCACAATGAACTCCCTCTCTCTTGCACACGTACTTTCATTATTAGTAGAGACTAACATAATTCTTTCTTGCAAGCTCATATAACTTTAAATGAAACCTTTTCTATCCATATCATTTATCGACATTTTTGACTTAGAACTGCATAGTATTATTCTAATTCAACGATATTTTGAAACTCGTTTGATTATTTATTGGTATTTTCCTGTTTCTGGGAATCTTACCCATTTTTTCATTAAATTTACCGACAATGAATATATAATCATGTGATCCCTGCATAAAACTTGGCTTTTGGTATCGTACTAAATAACTGAGCTGATATGCTTCAGCAAGATAACAAGTGAGAACGTCATTCTAAGCCGAAACGTTGATAAACAAGTGTGAAAAATGGTGTGTTAACGGAAATGAAAAATCCGTCTTGAACCCTTTAAAGGGCTTTTTTTTCTAGTCATTATGTTAAAATATTTTTAGGCTTGAAATTAGAATAAGAAAAGGGATTCATTTAGCTTATTAGATAAGTTTAATTTGATTAATTAATAATTAAGTAACAAATCAAGACACATCATTTTGTGTAAGATAAAGAACTGAAGCATCTAAGTTTCTGTCTATCTAAAAAAATTACCAGAACTTATGCCAACCTACATAATTTCATACAAAGATTGATAAATTTGGTGGGAAGCATACTTCCCACGGCCCTAGAAAGGGTTAAGATGGAGCCTCCATTCACTTGTTAATATGTTAATCTTAAAAGAGTTATCTATTTTCTGAAGTAACTAAGTTGCCTTGATGAAGTAACTCAACTGGAATAAAAGCTATTCAAATAAAGCGATAGTAGTGGATTTAAATGGGGAAACTCTACCATACGTATTTACATCGATTTAACACTTGTGTGCTTTGACTGAATTGCATTTTGAATTTTTTTTTTTTTTTTTGTTGAATTGCATGTGAATCAGAGATAAAAATTTTAAAAACGGTATTCTTGGCCATACAAGAGTATTTTTCGTAATGTTTATTGTGAAATGGAAATAGTTGCGAGTAAATTTGTTAATGTTTAATTAGATTTGATTTGTTGAATTTTTGAGTAATTTTGAAAATGCACGAAAGTTATTTTCTGGCGAAAATTCTAATAATTAGAGTAAGGCTTTTCTGATAACGCACATTCTCTGTTCTGGCTAATTTTTTGACATTTTTATAAAAAAGTGCAATTCTTACTTTGCAATCTATATTATTTCCTTCCTTCTTTTAAATATCATATTTTTTGTTACAGTAATACAGTATTCGAGTGTTATATTTTGAAAAATTTCAGGTTCATTTAAAAAAGTTTTTACGATTCATTTCATTAATTATCTAAAGTCGTTATTTATAGTAAAAATTTTTATATTTAGAGGGAAAAAAATATTAATCTTCTGTAGAAACTTTAACCTCTCTCCAAACGATCGGTATTTCAAATCGAGAAGATATGTATATAACATAATTTTAGCAGTTGCACGGCCGAAAAGAAGACGCTTTAGAATTTTTAACTTCGATTTCTTCTATCTGGGAGGTGTATGAAGCGATGAAGAAACTGGCGTCCTTTTTACATCGCAATACAAGAAAAGAAGAGCAAAAAAGACAAATTTTCCCTTCAATGATTTTTAGAATGAAATTTTGATAGATTTCTTTAACACGTGTCGATTAGGATAGGGAAATGTAGGCATCTTTAAAAGAATGTGGCAAACATTAAGAATTTTTATCCCTTCACTCGGAACGAGAGAAAATGCAGAAATAAACAGTTTTATTGAGCGCTTGTAGCATTAATTAAATAAAAAGGTAGGAATTGGACCAGGAAAGAAGAGAACATTTTAGAATGAAGTTAATATGGGTTAAATTAAGATTAAAATTTGATAAGTTATTTGGATTTAAAGTAGATTAAGAGATCATTACATGTATATATAACATATTAGCCTAAAAGCAAATAAATTAATTTTTCTGAACAAACGGACACAAGTTTTGAGTGCGAACCTAGGTTTATCTTATATTCCAGTTTCATACTAAAATAAGCGTAAAACAATTTTCTCCTTGAAATCAGAAATACTTCTTTATAGATTTTTATTGTAAAATTTCCCCAAATATAGCAAAAACAATCTGGAGTGTAAACATTAGGAAACCTGAAAGACGTTTATCTCAATCGCAGCCACAAATTAAAAATAAAAAGCATTTCTTCTTTCTAATCAAAATCGTATATACGTGTATTGCCCTTAATTGAGAAAGATATTGGTAAGTGCATGAAAAATGGCTTTTAATGGAAAGAGAATGATAGTGGAATGGACAGCCATATATTAACAGGCTATGATCTTAACTTTAGTGAATTTTTCCTAGCTTTACATGCTGTGTTTACATGTTACGGACAGTTTACCAATTTCAAGAAAATCGTAAAAAAATATTTTTGGGATAAATTTAATTTAAGGAAAATAATTATTTAAATTTATAAATGTTTATTATGTTCATTCAAATAACTGTATATTACTTTTATATATACATGATTCTTGCCCATTAGACAATGATTAGTTATACAATTTTTTGTGATGATTTTTTTTTATTTTTGCAATAATTAGCATCCTGAAAACTATAAAAAGTACAAATTAAATTTGAGAATTTTTTTTTTTCATCACAGCCCTGAGTTATTTGCTTTTCTGATATTGTCGTGATTGTTATTTTGAACTCGAGACTTTGTATTCTGTACAAAAAATCGAGTTTCCCATACATTTGATGCTGTAGCGACAGTCATTTATTTCGATGCTTTTCTATTTGGGAAATCTCTATATACAAGAAATACAATGTTAAATATTTTGCCATCAATATCTACAAGAGGAACACTTTTCTATTTTGATTATAAAGATTGTCACTGCTATCTTAGTGTTCGTTCCTAAACAATGTCATTCATTTGATTGTAAAAGCATGCTACCCCAAAATGATTATAAATTTTAAATTGTTCAAGATTTTTATTAATATTAGCATTTTATAGGGACAGCAAACTTTTTAGGTACTTCGTGATATTTTCATCCATCACAGAAAAAAAATGTGATACATACTACGCATAAGACACTGAGATTATACATATTTCAAAAATCTTTTCAATCCAGGATCATATCAACTTCATAATTGGTCTTTTGAATGAGTATCCATTCTAATTCATATGCCTTATGAATTCGATGGTTCGAATCTAAAACTTAGGAAATGCAAGATATGTTCTCCACAAATGTTTCTATTGCTTGAAAAAATTTTTATGCTGCGAGACTTGACTTAACTTTGCGGCATATATCATAAACCATATCTTATGACAATATAAATAATATGTAAGCTGAATAAATAAATTTCTCATTTAATAAAAAAAGCACATGGGTTTTTATAGATTTCATTTTCATTTTTCTTTCAGAGGCCTGATTGCAGTTCTTAAATAAGGAGACATTCATCAAAAGTTTAATGAAAATCGCTCAGCCTGAAGAGCATTTTCAAGACGCATGAAAGCGAAAGAGAAGTAGTAATTTATTTTATGATTATTAAATACTTAGTGATTGAATCAACACTTCTCTTTTATATCAACATACTTGAATTATGATGGATTTCTTTTCAATAGACGAGGTTAAAATATTATCCGATGCTATAATATGCGAGCTTAGAAATTCCAGTCATATTTGAATATATACTTTTGTTCGTAAAGCTTTTTTTCTTGTAATATGGTCATGATAAGTAGATAGCTGTAGGATGTTTGCACATAGCTTGACTTTATTTCAAACACTTATATAACTTATGTGTCCTATTTATAAAGATGAAATTTGGCTATAGATTTTCCATTATGTGCTAAAGTACTTTTCTTAATGTGCTAAAAGATTTTTTGATGTACTAAAGTACTGAATTTGTTAGCACATGAATGTTCTGAATAAAGATACACTACAAAATATTCAGATGTTATAGAGCAGTTAATTCATATAATTGAATTTCATGCCATAGAGTAGCGCCACCTGATAGCGAATTTGAAAAAAAAAATACTAATTTCAAGATTCTATGGCATTTTTTTTAATGAATTATAAATTAAAACCTGAAAATGGAAAATAATTCAAATAAAAGAATCGATTTCTTAATACTATTTTATTATATAATTTAGAAGCCTCTTTCCTTGAATTTATTATCCAACAAATTAAAACAATTGACATACATTGGAGGTCGATTGATATTATTTCGTTCAAGTTATGCGAATACGAGTTCCTTTTTTTATAGACGTATAACAAGAATAGTTTGCTAATTAGTAATGAACTAAAAAACATTGCATTTTTTTCTCCACCATTGCTGATACAAAATGTTATTTTTCTTTCAGCAGCAAGATTAAATATAGTTACAGTCACAGCTATAGAAATATCCAGAAGTCTAATAGGAAATTAATTTAACTGTGATATTCCCATACGAAATCAGAAAGCCGTAATTAAGTACTATTTTTTTCATCTCTCTGTATATAATATAATAACACTAACGTTCGTGACACAAAAATTTCTTATTGCATATTATCGAATGGCAACAGTCAAATATAAACAAATCGCAATATGACTGCTTCATTGAGCGCTTTCACAGCTGCAGTTAATTCAACGCTCCACTCATTAATGAAGCTGCAAAATATATCCAGAAATGGTTTGGATAGGGCTTATCAAAACCTCTATCCATTCAGCGAAATCAAAATATAAAAAAATTAAGAAAAAGGCGTCAAAGAAAGCAAGTGAGGGCGAGAATAGGCTAAATCATTGCCTTATGGGAAACTGCTATGACTTATCCATGGAAATTGGCAACCATATTTTCCCAAACTATTTTCTCAAAAGTGTTTTTTTTTTTTTTTTTGCCTTCTCTTAAAATTCAAAAATTAATTTTTAATGATATCAATCTTATCTCAGTACAGTGTTTCCTTTTTAATTTTTTTAAATGTAATACACAATTTATAGCAATTTTTAATGCTATGATGAAATTCAAACTCATCTAACAAAATATTCAATCACTTTTTTTTTGTGTCAATGTCAAAATTCGGATTTTTTTAAAAAAAAAGCCTTTTTTTTGGACATTAATTCCGAAGCAGGATTTTCTCTTCTGTTTTTATTTCGTAGTATTCATACATTCTAATTTGTGCGTGTTATAATTCGTTTTGATTTATTAAATTAAATTAATATTTTTCGATTTCATAAAATAATAAGGAGAATTTTTTTAAAATATGCATTTCAAACTAATATTTAAGTCTAAAAAGTCAATCTTAATTACCAGCTGTTCACGGCGGCTAGTATTGTATATATAATATATTACATATTTCCAAATGCATTTCGTTTTTTCTTTTATATCATGTACACGAAAATGATACTTTTCTGCAAATAAGAATAGCGTGGAGTATAATGTATTCATTTTTAGTTATGTTTGAGGATATAGCTTGTATTTTACATTTACAGTGTGATCTAAATTAAAGATGTTAAGGCTCGTCCCATACAAAAACTGAAGGTTTGATCGCAACAAATTGTTTGACAAATGCACTCCTGAGTCTGGATTAATTCAGGTATGCAGTTAGTAAGCCGCTTTCATTTCGGAGGGGAAAACAATAAATATTTTGGCCTTTATGAAGAAAATGGCGATTACCTGATAGTAATTTGTTGAAAAATGAAAATATCTGAAATTTTTTGATCTTTACAATGCGCATATGAAGCTGTTTTTCGTAGATAACGATGTTAGTGAATATGACAGTAACTTTACCCAATCGAACGTTATTCTTGAAATTTTTACGACAGAAATAACTTTATCTGCCGCTGTCAAAACATTTCGGCAAGTAAAATGTTCAGGCTGAGACCCTGCTTTTCAGTATTTGGATAATGCATAGATTCTCTCATTATATTCAACCATTTTCAGTTTCTTTACATTCTCTTTGCTCGTGGTGTGCTAACTCGCCAACTGAAAGCACAAGGATCCATGGTACAAGTATAGCATCTTTTTTTCGCACTCTTTCCTCTCTACTTAAAGTAATCTGAGTCAATGTCACCTTATTATATGATTTAGAGAAGAAGTGCATTGCATTGGGACTATATCTGGATATATTTATAAAATTCTGTTAGCTCAGACTTCATGCTTGTTATGTCTGCGTGATGAAGTAACAATCCACGGATCTATTAAGCCATAAATACCATCTCAGAAATTGTATTGGTTCACCTTACAGCAGTTGATATTTGTCTATGAATAGTTTCAATAAACTCTTGAAGATCTTATTAGTCTAATTTATTTTAGTTTTTTTTTTAACATTCTTTTAATAGTTTTAGAATATTGAGTATTCTTGTGGATATTCATCTTTTCTGCGAGGACAGCTTCTGCTAGTTCAAGTTTCAAGATAAAAATTGATGGATAATCGTTTTGGCATATTCCTAGATACACCTTTTAAGTTTTGCCAAAATAATGATTTTCAGAACTATCGTTCAACATGTATAGGAACATTGAGCTATTTCACTCAGACTGATATTCCATAATTGTTCTAAATGATATACGTATTCTATATCACTTTTAGAAAAACTGTTTAATAAAGTATTGAAGATCTATGAAAAGTCCAATGGAAATGAAATGGAAACCAAGTTTTTAAAATGGGTCATTCCAAGACATATACTCAAGAATGATACTGATATTTCAATGCGTAGTTAGAAAAAGGAATTGAATACTAAAATGAATTATTTAAAATAATTTGTCTTCACTTTTCAAAAGTTCGATTCTAGATTTCCTGTCTCTAATCACGAACGATATGGTGTTATGGTAAAGTGTACTCACACAGACACAACATTTTTAATTTAAATGTCTATTGTTTACATCGCAAAGGTGATTTTTGCTGCAAAAGTAGGCTTCTAGAAAGTTAAAACTCAGAACTCTTAGTTTTATTTGAAACTGTAAGTGATATAATTATAAAAGACTTTAGAATTTTAAATTTGCTTTAATTTAATATAGGACAATTGAAACTTAATAAGGGGTGAATGAAGTATCAAATATTCAATTATTGCTTTTCAAGTTAAAATTAAAAAAATTAAAAATGGTTTATAATGCCGTAAGCGTGAAAAGTGCCTGGTTGTCTTCTATTAGTTTAGATGATAGTGCAAAGTGGTCGTTAGCGGGACATTTCCACGAGCTGATCGAAAAGTTTTTTTTTCTTTTTATGATTTTTACAAGGATTTCCCTTTTTGCTCTTAAAACGGTTACTGGTTTCAGCCTTCCATTACTGTACTAAAAAAAAGAGTTGCTATGTTTTCTGGATAGCAGATTGTAATAATTAATATATAAGTAGTTCTTTTTATTTAAATACTGAATTTGAAATGTGTTTATTGCATCTTCTTAATTAAGTGAATCGTTAAGAAGATTGAAAAGTGTACTTTTAATTCGACATAAAACGCATTTTTAAAGTGTAATTCTCTTTTTGTTATCGATAATATCTACGCGATATTCAATATATGATTAAAAACTCGAGACCAAAATATCATAAACCATATCACACAGATAGGTTGGCTGTAGAAATTAACTGATCTAAAGTGTAAATATTTGAACGATGTAACATGCATATTCTAACTTAGAATGCAATGAAAAATTAGTTCATTTAAATAAGTGAATTCTGATTCCATGGCGTGGCGCCATCTGGTGGTGAAATTGAAAACTAATTCCACGATTCTATGGCATTCGCATTCATGAATCATAAAAGGAATATACTAGCAAATAATTGGGATAAAAGAGCCTTAATTTAAAAATTTAATAAAAGAGTATTTTTAAAAACTACTTGCTTAAAATTTATAATTCAACGAATCAAAACAACGAACATACCCTAAAATTAAAATTGTGTTTTATTTGTTCAATTTATGTAAATAAGAAGTTATTTTACAATAGCACCATATAACAAGAGTAGTCTGCAAATTAGTAATGAATAAAAAAATTGAATTTTTTTCTTACCATTGTTCATTTAAATGTTATTTTTTTCAGCCGCAAGATTACATATATAAATAGTCACTAGCTATAGAAGTATTCAACAGAAGTTTGACGGAAATTAGTATAACAGTGGTATTCTTCCATGAAATATGCAATAGACAGGTTGGTACTAATTTGTTTTGACGAATATTAAATATTTAATGTATAATATATTTTTAAACTTCCATTTTTTTTCTTTTATGTCGTATACACGAAAATGGTCGCTATTATTCATTAAATATGACTGAAATACGTAGTTTAATTATTTATTATATTGTTTGAAGATATGGTTTTGTACTTTTCATTTATTGATATCTAATTTAAACAGAAGTATTCGGGCTTTTTCTGTACAAAAATTACACATTAGATTACAACTGAATTTTTTACACATCCAGATGATATCGCTTATATTTCAGAAGAAGAGAAAACTATATTTTGAATTAATGGATGAAAATGGCAATGGCCTGTTGGCAATTTGCAGAAAATTGAAAGTATATATTTGAAATTCTTTTGACTATATAAGAAGTAAATGAAGCTATTTTTTAAAACAATTTTAGTGAATACGATATTAATTCTATGAGTTGGAGAGTTTTCTTGTCAAATTTTATCAAAGAAATACCTATGTTCTTCCGTCCTAAAGACATTTCGATACTTAAAAGGTTTAAACTCGGACCTTAGATTTTAAACCTTTTGACGAAAGAATTTGCAAGGTAGAGACAATAACTTTCTTCTATAGTTATGTTTATATTCAGGTTATTACTATTAGTAATTTAGAGAGCTGCAGTTTCTAATTGAATTCCTTCATTTTTAGGAAAAATCATTAAAATTCAAACGTATGTGTTTAATTACAATGTGAGGTCTGAGTGGGTTTACTTTATAGCCATATTTATTCTCACATAGTCGTAGAAAGTTCTGGAATATTCCTTTCAGTTTTGAGAAACTGAACTATTCTGAAGTCACCAGAAACATCTTTCATTATGATGAAGTAATTTGTTTCCTCCTGATGAATATATATATGTAAAAAAACATAGTACAATGAATGTCACTATAAAAGTTCTGCTGGTTTTACAGATTTATAAACATTGGAACGAAATGGAAATTTGTGTTATTTCACCATGTTTGCAATCCTCGCAGAATTCTTTATTTCAACCAACTAATTTTTCAATCGTCTTTCGCATCGTTCGGAGATTTTTCATATTCCTATATTCTGTTGTTTCGTACCACATTTCCAAATTATTGTTCTGTTTCCTTTAAGATGCATTATATTTACTAAGAGCACATGATATATGTGTTTTCAGAAAGCAATGTACGACTAATCCAAACAGTTGAAGGTATCAATATAACCTTGCATTTTTGTTATCCTACCTTTGTTTGCAACTGTACCTTCAAAGAGGAGATAATGTTTTTATATCTGAGAGATGGTACGTCATGTATATATTCATTTTTCATGAATAAGCTTTTCGCTTTTCACATTTCTTCTTCCTTTAGTGAATAGTTTGTTAGTTTTGAAGACGAATAAACTATATTTTATTTGATTCGAAGAAAGTTATAAATTAATTAAGAATTAGTCGCATGAGAAGATTCGCTACAATCCAGAATGCACCATCTTTCATATTTTTTCACATGCTTCTCTTGTTTTAGTGCTAAATGCTCTATAATTTATGTACTGCATCCATTCTCCAACATCCATTCTCTGTCCGATTAACTATTGTCACTATGATTTTCAAATATTTTTCTTGTTCTTATCAGATTCTTTCACACCTTCTTGGGAATCTACATTTTTGTGTTGCAGCGTTTTCTTTAATAATTTGGTATAACTCTGTGCTTAACAAATATTTTTTATTTCAAAATTCTATAAACTGGATTTATGGACTTCTTTCAAAAGAAATATTCAAATACTTTCTGATAGATGCATCTTACATTGGTTTACAGTAGGAACTTCGAAAGAAATCTTAAGACTAACTAAATGTATCTACTGTTACAGGTATATGGAATAAAGTTTTAAAAAGGTTTAATTCTTCTAAATATGTAACGAATATTTACATAAGTTTAATTAATTAATGGAGAAGATCCCATTACAGGAATTTAAGTCAAATTTTGAAGAACCCGACGCACACGAGTGTGGCCATTATTCAACATTCTAAAGCATTCAAAATTATATATTGATACATTGATTAATTTCATTCCAAGTAGTATGTAAGCTGTTGCCAGGTGCTATATAGAACAATTAATTACTTCATAAATGAAAAATTGTTTCTGAATATTGTTGCGGATGTCACGTCAGTCAACATCCATCTGCATTTGACTTTTTGTCATCTTCCAAAGTCAATTTCTTAATGCCAATAAGGGGATAAATAAGTTTAGTTAATTTTTTTAAATTTCGACATTTTCATCAAAGAATATTTTTGTATTATCATTCAGAATTTTAGAACATTGTCTTTTATGGACGAAACATTTCAATTCTGATACGAGAGCCAAACAAGTTATACAACCATTTAGTGTAAGTTAGTCTTGGCCTATAAGCAGAAATGTAAATTTATATTATGTATATTTGTATATAACGATGTAACTATGTAACAATATTTTAGTTTCCGAATTTACTGAAATATTGGTCACAAGAAGCGATTCGAGTGACATAGCCAGTCTGCGCATGTGTAGACTGGCCATTATTTGAATATATGTAGAAAGCATGTTACACCGCGATGAATAAATAATTTTAGAATTAACTTGCCTCTCAGTAGTCACATTTTGTGCTCAAAGGAATTTAAAATATTCTTTGAACCTGAATAAAAATATTGTATATAAAATATTTTTATTCACGATATTTTCTGATAGTATCTTTAATAGTATAACTTTTCATCATGGAAATGAGATTGATAAGCTTATATGTATTCTAGTTTCTTACTAAAATGTATACATTTTGTAATATAAAAGGTTCTTTTAATTTGACGGGATGACTTATTATATAGAAAAGAAAATAAGACTGCAATATCGAAGAGTGTAAAATGAAATAAGGAAAGTCATAGCCTCTATATGAGGGCATGCTCCAGTTTTACAAAATTAGCTGCATTCAAAGTAGATTCATAACTTAGGGACCCTTGTAGAATTATTTGACAAATCTGTCCAGAAATTAACTGATTAATATACTATGGAAGAATCATAGAGGTACAATATGTCCGCATCACATACAGCCAAAAAGGAAAATATCTGACACTGATGAACTACATAAAGTAAAAATTGCTTGAATATCTAAAATACTTACATTAAAATAGCTTAAATTAAAATAAAAAAAAATCCTTTGGTAACTTGTTGAATTCTCATAGAATATTTAGAATTTACTGTCGGAAATGCACGATTCTAAAAGAATGGTACTTACATAAACGAAATTTGGTTTTGCAATCCAATAATAAAAATTGGATTTAAAAACCCTGTTCTCGTTGTTGCAAATGTTGGTAGAAGAATCGTCTGGATTTACTGATGAAACTGTGAGGGCTATAAAATTCAACTAAGTGATATAATATCTATCGAAACGTTATGGATGTTTATTTCTAAATAATATTTTTTTTCATGATTACTACTGAATAATAATATAAAAAGAATTTTTTAAACTAAAATTAAAAGCATTTCTTATTGTAACTGAAAATCATATAAACGCTTGAGAAAGTGATGAAGAAAAGTGGAATAGACAGACATGCATTAAGAGGCTATTGATCTTAACTTCAGTTAATTTTTCCAAGATTTCATGCTGTGCTTTCTTATTAGAGACAATTTACCAATTTACAATAAAATCAAATAAATAATAAAATGAAACAAAAATAAATATAAATGAAAATAAAAATAGTTTCTTTGAAAAGATTTTATATAGGAAAAATAGGTATTTAAAATCTATAATTGTTTAATAAGTTCCTTCAAATGACTTTATATTGCTCTTAGATATAAAATTACAGTGATTCATGATGCAAATTTACTTTATGGAATTTTTTGTATTTTTACTGTAATTAGCGTTTAGAAAACTACATAAAGAATTAATTAATTTTAGGACTTTATTTCATCATTTGCTTGTGTTGCTATTTTCTTGACTTCGTTGCTATGATGATTTTGAACTATAGTGATTATTTTCCTTACAAAAAATGCGGCCAATAGTTAGTAGTTATTTATTTTATGATTTAAATATTTAATGACAAAGTTTATTTATGCACTTCTACTTGTCTTTGATATCATTTACTTGGAAAATGATGGAATAAATTTTAATAAACGAGGTTAAAATATTATCTAATGCTATGATGTGAGAATTCCAGTCATATTGGAATATATGCTTTATTCGTAAAGCTTGTTTTCTTTTAATACAAGCTTGATAAGTAGTTAGTTTGTAGAATTTTTGTGAACAGCTTGACTTCATTTCAAACACTTTTATATAACTTATGCAAACTGTATATAAAGATAGGATTTTGCTTTTTCTGTAGCTATCGATTTTTGATTAACATCATGATGTGCCAAAGTAATGAATTTTTAACACTTGTGTGTTCTGAATAAAAATACACTATTTTAATATATTGGGAATTCGTCGAACAGTTAATCGATTCATATAATGGAGTTTTGATTTCGCAGATTTAGCGCCATCTGGTAGTGAATTTGAAAAAAAAAACTAATTTCAAGATTCTATGGCAATTTTTTAATGAATAATAAATTAAAAACAAATAAGTAGAAAATACTTGAGACGGAAGAATCTATTTTTAATAGTATTTAAATGAATAAATTAACAGTTTCGTATGTAAAATATCGAATGTTTTGATGATTTGTTAATAGAGTTGAGCCTATATTATAAAATTTAAGCTTTCGAACGTGGCGCAAGTCGCGCTCCACCTGGTGCCGAAGGGAGAATTTTTTAAAGTTTCTGCGTTTATTCAAAATATATTTCTTTAGCTCTAAACTTGTAATTGAATTGTATAAAATTTTTTATATTAACATTTAAATTTGAATATATTTGTCACAATTTGAGACACAAACCTTTTCTGTAGATAAAAAATTGATGAAGACACAGGCATAAAATAAATCACAAATTATAATTTTTGTCTTTTCTGACACTAGTAATTTAATATGTTTAGAATAAACCTGTTAAGTGATTCTTAAAGCTCAATCTTTATTTGCAAATATTTAAACACACGAGGCCATTGGCCATTTATAAAATGTCAACATTTCAAAATATGCAAATGTTCAAAGAAAGCTTTTAAAAATTATATTTATTTCTTATCCCAACATTCATTATTGTTACAGCTTATTCTTATCCGAAGGCAATAAAAGTGCATAAAATTAGTCTAGAAATAAGAAAATCTTTAGAATAAAAGTTAATTAGAAGAGTACTAGTTAGATATTAAATATCTTATGTCTTTTACTGTTTTCATTTTGACGAATTAGACCAGACTTCTTAAAGATCTGTTCGCTGCTCCATATCTTCATCCAGATAAAAGTGTAAATAAAAGTGCATCCAAAAAGTGTAATGATAAAAATCTGCACTTTAGATGCTTAATTTGTGTACCAAATTTTATTTACTTACTTCTGTTCGGTTTGTAATCTTCGTATCATGTATACTTATTTTTGTACTGCCTTACAAGCAGATTTCCTCTGAATGGATTTCGTTAAAAATTTGATATTGATGCCCTTTACGCCAACTACTTTTACTATCCCGCTGTCCCACGTTACATTATATGAAACTTTTGTTATTAAAACCAAGAGTAATTAACATTACTCTTTTCAATAAAGAGATACCTATCAGATACTTTAATCCCACAGGTAAACCTTAGACATTTATGTTTAAGAATTTTTTAGAAAAAGTGGTAATCTTAAAAATTTTAAGTTGTCTTATTTTGTCACTTATTCAGTATTCAAAAGGGATTTTAAGCTTGCACTCTTATATTCACGGGATTACACGGGATTTATCTCATAATCTCTGCAATATTTTAATGAAACTGAAAATGTGAAAAAAAGTATTTGTTTAAAGATATGTTAAATTAAATCCCTTGTAATAAATTTTGTTCAGATCTTGTAATACAACGAAATAAGTTAAAAAAGAATAGAATGCTTTCACTTTACTTGTGAAAAATATTTTTCTCGACAGTGCTTTATTTTTTAAAGTAAAGTATATTTTAAAGATTCCATTTGTAAGTTTTGCCATTTTTTTTGGAAACTTTAGATGAAGTTTTTATAGGTTCAAAAAGGATAACTTCAATGAATTGTTTTTTATAAAATGCTCCAAAAAATAAAATTTTCAGATGTTATCTCAAAAGTAGTTCCAGATCTGATATTCAGATGACGATTTTACCAAGGAATTGTATTTATCTGTATATTACAAATTTTCATTAATTGAAAGAACTTCTTAAAAAAAATAAAAGTTAATAAATCATTTCAATTTAAGCGTTTTAATTAATGAATCTGTCTTCCATCCATTTTTAATTACTCTATCGCAACAAATGATTCTAATGAAATATTTACATATTAGTATAATGTAATAATATAACGAATAAAACATAATGGAATGATATTGCTTTCTGATTTCTTTCTCATGAATCAATAACTTTTTCATTTTCCAGATATGTGTTGAATTTTGAAAGTTTCCATGAGACCTGGACTTCGAAGAAATTAATAGGTCATTTTCTTGAAAGAAAAACGATACGCAATCTTCTTTGCGCCGAAACAAAATAAAGAAATTTATCTGGAGCCAATAATTTTTGATTGGTCGGGAAACGATTCTTCAGGAAGAAGTAAGTCTCTTTTAGAATCTTTTAACATAGATTGTGCAAAAATTTTAAGATGATCGCTAGGGCCATATATCGTCATTACTTCCATCTGGACATACTAAGTCGAGATTTTCAAACATATTTTCTAATATATCTGGAGGAGATGGAAATGTGCAAGAGGCCCATGAGGGATAGGCCCTGTATAACGTAGTAGTTTAAGATCATACATTTAATGTTTGCTATTAATATTGAAATCTTTTACATTGCGTGTACAAAAGCAACAGTCATCAGCAGAAATTTCAAGTTCTCTCCGAGCCATTGTTATTCCGAATGGAAAAGATAATTTTTTTTTTTTACCTTGAAGCCAGTGAGTGAATTCTTCTAAACAAACGGGCGCAAGTTTTTTTGTAAGAGTCTAGGCTTGACTTGGTCTTTCAGATTTATACCAAAATAGGCTATAAACAATTTCACCGTGAAAGCCTGAAATGCTTCTTTCTTCATTTTTATTGAATAATGACGAGGAATACAGCAAAAATAATCTAATGAAAAAAAATGTGGTAGCCTGAAAGTCATTTATAAGTATCGCAGCCACAAAATGAAAGTTAAAAGCATTTCTTATTCGAAATGAAAATCATACAAACGCTTGAAAAAATGATAAAAGGAAAGTTTAGTAGACTGACATACATTAGCAGGCTATTGATCTTAACATTTAAGTTAATTTTTTTTCGATTTCAAGCTGTGCTTACTTATTTGAGACAATTTACCAATTTACAACCAAATCCAAAATAAAAAGAAATCCTTTCTTTCAAAAGATTTTATATAAGGAAAATTTGTATTTAAAATCTATAAACGTTTAATAAGTTCATTTAGAACAGAACGCCGTCTCATACCCCCGTATCCGTCACCATTCTGGTCACTGAAGGGTTTGGTGGGCATGTTACGGGAATTTTATTTAATTAACAAAATATTTACAGTAGGAAAACGAAACAAAAATAACTATATACAGAATTTACAATTATATAAGAAATTATATTATGATGAGACCGTTTACATAATTTTTCAACTTGGAAATATAATTTGTAGTAATAAACTTAGAAATACAGTGCTGAGAGATAAAATGTGTAAAAATATACATATAATCTGTGTTCACTTATTTTTTATGATATAGTAGATCAGGATGCAGTTAAAAAAATCAGATGGAAAATAATTTGAGAAATGGAAATGAAGAGAATCTCTGATTGATTGAAATGTGTGACAGGAGACTGAGGTGCTTGTTTTTTCCCTTAGTCTTTTTTGGTATTAGACTTGATGTTGAGAGCTATGGAGGCAAGAATAGGTCTCTATTTTCACTTATAAATTTGATTATACTGTGGATTTTTTGCCTGGAAAGGAAGTTGTTGGTTCAAATAACTTTATATTGGTATTAGGCATAAAGTTCGACAGTGATTCGAAATGCAAATTTACTTTATGGAATTTTTATTTTTTTTATTGCTATGATGATTCTGAACCATAGAACTCCTGTTTTCCATATAATTGATGCTGTTTCGGCAATCATTTATTTTAATGCTATTCTACTTGAGAATGGAATACATGGAATAACACATCGAATCCAATAATAAATGCTTTTCCAGTAATATCTACAAGATGAACACTTTCTCGTACCTTGATATGAATGAAGATTGCCATTACTACTTTATTTTTATTTAAGTCCGAGTCCACTATTATATCATAACCATTGCATTTCAAACATATCGTGAAATCGGTGGTTCGAATTCAAAATTTCGGCGAGATGATATCGAGAAATGTTGGAATCGTTTCAAAACAGAAGTTGTAAACTTCAAGTCCTTGTTAACTTTACAATGTATGTCGGAAACCGAAGTCTTTTATTTTGTGATTATTAAATATTCAACGATAGAAATTTTATCTATTCTCTACTACTTTGATGCCAGTTACTTGAAAAATGATGGAATATATTTTTGTAGATGAGGTTAAAATATTACCTAATGCTATGATGTTCGAACTTAGAAATTAAAGTCATATTTGAATATATGCTTTGTTCGTTAAGCTTGTTTTTTTTAAGTAGTAAGTTGATAAGTTGTTAGCTGTAGGATGTTCGAGTATATCTTGAGTTCATTTCAAACACTTTTATGGAACTCGTGTGTCTTACTTATAAAATTTGAATTTTGCTATCAATTTTTTATTCACTTCTTGACGTGCTAAAGTACTGAAATTTTAGCACATGTTTGTACTGAATAAAAATGCACAATTTAAATATATTGAGATTTCATCGGAACGTTAATTCATATAATTCAGACCTGGTTCTCTACTGCAGCGCTACCTGGTAGTGAATATGTAAAATATACAAATTTTAAGATTCTATGTCATTTTTTTAAAAGTATTATAAATTAAAAATAGAAAAATAGAAAATAATTAATATAAAAGATTTTTTTAATACTATTTTAATGATGAATTTAACAGCCTCTTTCGTTCAATTTATTATCCAAACAAGTAATGCAATCTATATTTATAGAGGTAGATAGATATTTATATTCAAGTTATGCAATTAAGAATTTATTTTTTACATACCGTATAAGATTGTTGTTTGCTAATTATGAATGAATGGGGGAAAAAACCATTTGATTTTTCTTCCCCAATGCTGCTTTAAAATGTTATTTGTATCTCAGCAGCAAGATTATATATAGCTATGGTCATTAGCGTCCAATAGCGCCACCTGGTAGTGAATTTGAAAAAAATAATAATTTTGAGTTTGCATGGCTTTTCAATTAATGAATTATAAATTGAAAACAGAAAAGTAGAAAATAATTAAGATAAAAGAATGTCTTTTA
Source organism: Argiope bruennichi (assembly GCF_947563725.1). NCBI lineage: Eukaryota > Metazoa > Arthropoda > Arachnida > Araneae > Araneidae > Argiope > Argiope bruennichi. Next base: position 57,485,671 of record NC_079162.1, read on the forward strand.
ATATTATTTGAATGAATATTTTTAAAAGCTTCTTTCGTCGAATATGTAATTCAACGAAATAAAACAAGGGTCATATTTAATGGTTTGACTGATATTTTTTGTTCAAGTTATATAAATATGAATTAATTTTATTATATACTGTATAAAAAGATTAGCCTGCTAATAAAAGTGAAGAAGAAAAGGCACTTTACCTTATCATTGCTTATTTAAAAGGTAAATTTTCTCAGCAGCCAGATTACATGCAGTTACGGTCATTAGCTATAGCAGTATTCAGTGGAAGTTTGATAGAAATGAGTTTAACAGTGGTATTCCTTTTAGAAATCTGAGAGCGACAAGTAAGCACTCATTTCTTTATATATTAATTCAGTATATTGCTTGCGCGACATAACTTATCTCGTTGTCGTCCAAAGTATATATCGTCGTATTGTACGATATTTCCACGATTCCATTTGATATTCTGAATGCCGTAGAATATCATTATAATATTGTAACAATATGTTGTGCATTTTGTGCTGGCATGGAGTTTTTCCTTCTGAAATTGAAGCAGCGTATTCCGAAGAGTATGTGTAAAAATTTGGTAATTAAAGAGTTTACATTTTTTGAGAGAAGCAGCCTTAACACCTTAAATAATTTCTATTAATCTGTATAATATAAAGAATACATTTCCATCTTGTCTGTTTATATGTGTGTGTGCGTGTAACAGTAATAATAGCGATTTAAATAAGGTTAAGCATGAAGGAAAAATGAGATCTAGCGTAGTTTGAGAAAGCAAATTACGTTTGGAGCATGCTCTGATTAAATCGTCTCTGAACTAGGATTATATTTAAGCAGATAAACTACCCATTCACTAATTATATATTAAACTAAACTTTGTTATGTATGGTTCTACTATGCTATGGATTATTACTAGTGCAGATGCTTAACTTTTTAAAGAGCCATTTTCTGACTGCATTAATTTTTCGTATTTTATCTAATGAGAAATTATATACAGCAGATACATTGATAATGATTATTTCTGTGTTACTTGTGGTAAATTGTTTCTATTGTAGATTCTCAATACTTAATCTATTTTAATAAGGATGGGCGGTGCTTTAGCCTCATTTTAAATAATGCTGTTCGTTTAGTATAATGGTTCAATATTTATTAATAGTTAGTAAATATGAGCTCAAAGAAATATTTTACTAAAGAAAGCTGACAAATCTTTTGGGATGTTGAAACACTTGGAATGAAATTGAAGAGAATTTAAATAATTAGATCTTTTATTTCTTGAAATATTTGACTTTTTTCTTCATAAATCTGCCGAAGTGGCCCTGAATTAGAATTATTCGGTAGAAGATTATATTTAAAAACACACAATCAGAAAGGAAACATTAATAGTAATAAAAATAATTTTATTTAAATTTTTGGAGACATAATTAAATATCTGCTTTTACTTTGAAATTTTAAATTTAATTTGTATTCTAAAGTTACAGGACATTTTAAGCTTAAAAGGGATAAATGATTTGTAAAAAATAGTGATATATTGTTTTTTAACTTCGAAGTGTAAAATAAATTATACTATACAATTGGGAAAACATGGAATGTGTTTGGAAATCCTCTATTTCAAAAGATAATGCGAAGTAGTCGTTTGCGGGACTAATAGTCGATCCAATCGAAAAGTTGTTTTTTGATTTCCCAAAATATTCGCTTTTAGCTCTTAAGATATTTTGCACTTGTAGCCCTACAGCATATAATGTTACTATGTCTGAATATCAGATTGTAATACTTTATATAGTCATCTTTATACTCAGAAATTGAATTGGAAATATATATCTCACATCGTCATAATTAAGTGAATCTTGAAAGTGATTAAGTGAATGGATTTAAAACTAAGGGCAATATTTATTTTACAAACTATAATAGCCGATAAATATGGATTGTACGAGTGATAATTCTAAAACAATAACATCCTAAACCTTGTAACACAGCTGTGTTCAACATTAGATATTACTTGATTCGAAGTGATGTTGAATATTTATTTGAGTAGTTGAGACACACATTTTGCAGCCCTTATCTGTCTAATACCAGCACCAATAAGCATCATATTTTAGTTGATTGGGTGTACCTTTGGATATATTTAATTGACACACTTGTAAGGGTTATTTCTAAGTTTTTTTTTTAAATTCTCCGGGAGCGTACTACTAATCATGGGTGAATTTTCAAATTCGTTCATGAGCATTCTAATAAAATCAGTGAACCTCAATGGGTGAACATGCTTTTACCTTGTAGAAAGAATGCAGTAGAATTATTGTTTAAAATTTATGATTCAGAACCTGCTTTAATATTCCCTGCTCACAACTATAAATATAATGAAAAGAGTGAGCGAAAACTTATTGAGATATGTATATAGATGCTATATTTTCGTATATATTCGTAATAATATTGAAGAATTTGCTGTTAAGTAGAGTGATTGACAATAAGATTGTTAACTTATTTTTTCGAAGTCAACGATTCATTTTTGTGTTAAATTACGAAGTAGGAGATAAAATATCTGTACTCGCTATCTACTTTCTCCTAAATTATGCGCCCTAACGCACGAACAAATCGTAATATTTCCCACTTATTTACTTCAAAGGATATGTTAATCAGATTTTAGATAGACATGCATTTATTTTCTGAAAAAGAAGTTAAATAATATACATAAAATTATAGGTTATAACAAAAACAACCTCAACAGCGAATTGCACTGATAGTTTTAAAACAATTAAAAAATAATGGAAAGATGGATTTAACGGATGGATATAATTACTGGATGGATGGATTTAAATGGATGGGCAAAATTACTGGATAATTGGTGGATATGAAAAATGGAAAAATAATACTCGGCCTATATGCAAATAGAATTATTTTGTTCATTTAGTATTGATAATTTTCATTGGAAAAGTTAAATATTTTTTCATTCCCACTTCATTAAAAATTTCTTTTATTTTTTAAATTAATCATTGAGTTGGAGATAATTTTTGCCTGTTTGTGCATTTTTTAATTTAGACATGGATTTTCATTCCCAATTTAAAGTTGAAGACCACTTACATTTCGGAGGCCGAGACAAAATATAATCAATTATAGCCGAGGTCATTTTATAGCCGGAATACATGATTAACTTCATTATACAGAAAAAAAAAATCCTTCTTAATTTAAAAGGTAATATTCTATTGATTATTTTGAACAATGCCAGACAAAGGGAAATAAGCGCAAACGCACGTTCTTTTTCACATCTACCAGATGTCACTGCGCATTATACAGGTTAAATCTTCAGATTAATCCTATATTACTATACTCTGTTTCACCCTAACTTGGCAGTATTGTAAAAGACAGAAAACGTGGCGCTCCGCGTTGGGAAAGAGTTCCCCATCAATTCCGACTTTAAAATAGTTAAAATGCTCAGAAATTTATCAAATAATATCATAAATTACAGAAATCCTTTTTTTATCAGTATGTATTTAAAATTATTCTCAAGTTAGAAGTGTTTATCTGTTAAGTATTTTGTAAATAAAGCGAACGAATAAAACGAAACGTTTGACATAATGAATTCCACTTTGGCTAGAACCGGTCTTCAAGGTCAAGTATTTGGCGCGCTTTTCTTTTACGTCTCCGCCAAATCAGCTTCGTTTAGTTCCCAACCATTATCATCTTTCGTACTTTTTTATTCTCGCTTTTTTACCAGCTGATATTTTTGATACTATTAATCACATTAGTAGTTATTAGTTTTGATTGTTGAATATTTATTCGATTCGTCATTTCTATTCACTTCTAAAATGTCTGAAAAAAAAAGTGTTATCAACGAATACGCTGTGCACACCTTCAAGACGAGTGAAATCAACAAAAAGTGCAACATGAAAACAGAAATAAAGGCATCCAGTCCTTTAAGTACCCCTGGGAAGAAGCGACCAGGCTCAGTAGGTAAACATTCAGGTCATCTTATGAAAAAGTAAATATGATGATGTAAAAATGATGATTTTACATTAAAATATGATGATTTTACATTATCCTGTATCTGACGAAAAATCCATGCATTTATTCGTAGAAATGAGATCCCAACATTAGATAAAGTTTTAAAAGACGTGAACGATGATACAGATATCTTTTCTAAAAACATTAACCGAACTACGCTTTACAGTATATTGAAAGATTTAGTGTTTTCTTTTGAGACACGATGAAACGAAATGAAATAACTTTAATGATTTATTAAAATAATGTATCAATAATATTGAACAAAATAATGAAAATAAGGAAAAAATTAATTCTCTGATTTAAAATGATAATATAATAAAGTTAATTAATATTTACTATTTGGTGAAAAATTTGCGAGATAAAGTTCCGCCAGCCCCTCACAGCGACTGTGATTCGGCATGCCTAGAATATACACTGCTGCCAAGTTAGGGTGAAACAGAGTATAAAACTAAATCAGTATTGCTTGAAAACTGTGCCCACGACAAACATACTACGAACTACAAATTAGTGTGTTTTTGTAATTCCTTTATTTATTTCAAACAAATTAGAATAATGTGTAGAGAAATTATAATATTTTAATTAAAAATAATGGAAATTTTACTTTGTAAGTAGGTAGTGTGATTGAAATGATTTGTGCGTAACAAGAACATCTCGAATTTGCAAAAGTGTGTAGTCAATTAGAAGAGCGTTTAGTTATCGAAGGATAAAAACCTTACATCCATCTTAAAATAGTGATTCCTTTTCGAATCCTATATATAAATATTTTAAAAAAACATGTTTCCATCATAATATTCTAGTAAATTGGAACATTTTGGTATTTAAAAGCTTTAATGTTTTGATACTTTGATTTGTGAATAGCATTGAGCCATACTATAAAATCTAAGTATTGAAAGGTGGTTTAAAATCAAGCGCCACTTGGTGTAGCAAGGAGAATATATGAAAAAAGTTTCTGCGTTTATTCGAAATATTTTTTGAACTATAGACGTTTAAAACTGAATGGTATAAAAAATTTATATTGGAATAAATTTGTCACTATTTAAGCCACAAACCATATTTATAGATGGAAAATTGACGAAGCCACTGGCATAAAATAAATCACGAATTATGATTTTTGCCTTCTCTGAATCTCGTAAACTAATATGTTTAGAGTAAACATCCTAGGTGATTCTTAAAGGCCAATCTTTATTTGCAAATATTTAAACACACGAGACCCTTTCTAAGAAGGTAAAATTTCAAAATATTCAAATGTTCGAAGAAAGGTTTTAAAAATTATATCAATTTACAGCACTTACATCTATTGCTTATCCTGACATTCCTTATTGTTACAGCTATAAATATTCTTATCCTTAGGCAGTAAAAGAGCGTATAAATAGTATAGATATATGAAAATAATCAGAATAAAAGTTAATTAGGAGAGAACTAGTTAGACATGAAATATCATGTATGCCTTTTACAGTTATCTTTTCGACGAATTAGAATAGACTTTTTAAAGATCTGTTCGCTGTTCCATATTCTCATACAGATCAAAATGTTATGATCCAAATGTGATAAAAGCCTACACTTTAGATGCTAAATTTTTGTACCAAGTTTTATTTCTGTTCGGATTGTAATCTTCGTTTCATGTATTGTAATTCATTCGTTTCATTCATATTGTAATTATTCGTTTCATGTATTCTTATATTGTAATGCCCTATAGGAAGTTTCCTATGAATGGATTACGTTGAAAAATTTGAAATATATGTATATAGGATACAGATGCCCCTCGCGCCAACTGCTTTTGCTGTCCCGTGATACATTATATAAGACTTTTGTTATGAAAAACAAGAGTAATTTCCATCACTCTTTTCAATAAAGAGATACCTATCAGATACTTTAGTCCCTCAGGTAAACCTTAGACATTTACAAATAAGAAATTTTTAGAAAAAGTGGTAATCTTAAAAATTTGAAGGTTTCTTATTTTGTCATTTATTCAGTATTGAAAAGAGATTTTAAGCTTGCAGCGTCATATACACGGGTTTACAAGTGATTTATCTCTAATAATCAGTGCAGTATTTAAAAGAAACTGAAAATGTGAAAAGTATTTGTTTAAAGATATGTTAAATTAAATTCTTTATAATACATTTTGTTCAGATCTTGCAATGCAACGAAATAAATCACTTCAATTTAAATGATTCGAATGAAAAAGTTACATAATAGTATGATGTAATAATATAACGAATAAAACGTAATGAAATGATATTGCTTTCACACTTTTTTCTCATGAATAAATAAAAAACATTTTTTGCGGATTTGTGTTGAATTTTGAAAGTTTGAATTAAAGTCATTTTTGAATTTATATAGCTTGTTTTTTTTTTTAAGTAGTAGGTTGATAAGTAGTTAGCTGAAGGATGTTCGAACATAGCTCGAGTTCATTTCAAACACTTCTATGTAACTCATGTGTATTACTAATAAAATTTGAATTTCGCTATCGATTTTTCATTCAGTGCTTGACTTGCTAAAGTAATGAATTTTTAACACATGTTTGTACTCAATAAAAATACACTATATAAATATATTGAGAATTCTGCGAATAGTTAATCAATTCATATAAGTGAAACCTGATTCTGCACTACAGCGCTACCTGGTAGTGAACAAGTAAACTATACAAATTTCAAGATGCTATGTCTTTTAAAGTATTATAAATTAAAAATAGAAAATAATTAATATAAAAGAATTTATTTTAAATGCTATTTTAATGATCAATTTAACAGATTCTTTCGTTGAATTTATTATCCAAAGCATTAAAGTAATCTACATTTAAGGAGGTCGATAGATATTTCAGTTCAAGTTATGCAAATAAGAATTTATTTTACTGCATACCGTTTAACAAGGGTTCTTTGCTATTTCATAGTGAATTAAAAAAATGATTTTTTTTCCTTCCCCAATGCTTATTTAAAATGTTATCTTTCTTTCAGCAGGAAGATTACATATAACTATGGTCATTAGCGTCTAATAGCATTGAATTTGAAAAAATCCTAATTTTGTGTTAGTATGTGTTTTCTAATAATGAATTATAAATTGAAAACAGAAAAGTAAACAATAATTAAGTTAAAAGAATCCAACTTTTAGTATTATTTGAATGAATATTTTTAAGTCTATTTCGTTGAATATGTAATCCAACGAAATAAAAAAAAGAGACATATTCATGGGTTTGACTGATATTTTTTGTTCAAAATATATAAATAAGAATTTTATTTTATTATATACCATTTAACAAGACTAGCCTGCTTATTAAAGTGAAAAAGAAAATGCATTTTACCTTAGCTTTGCTGATTTAAAAGTTTATTTCTTTCAGCAGCAAGACCATATTTAGCTACAGTCGTTAGCTGTAGAAGTAATCCGAGAATGTTTGATGGAACTCAGTTTAAGAGAGCATTCCTTCACTAAATCTGAAAGCGACAAGTAAGTTTTAATTTCTACAACGAATATTAAATATTCAATGTATTACTAATTTCTAAATCCACTTCTTTATGATGCACATGTAAATGATACCATTTTTTAGTAAATAAGATTGAAATAACATGTAATGTAGTCAGTTACATTTATGAGTTTATTCGAAGATATGCTTTGTATTTTATATTTACAAGGTGATATAAGTTAAATAAGTTAGTTAAGTTTTCCCCGTATTCAAAAAATGCAGACTGGATCCCAATAAAATGTTTTACACATATATTCCTGAGTGTGTTGTACGCATTTTGGAGGAAAAAAGAGGTAATATTTTGGTCGATCAGTGGCTGTGTACTGTAAGTAATTTGCTGAAACTTAAAAGTATATGCATGTTTTTGCCTATATAAGAAATAGAGGCTACGTTTTCTCGTAGAAAATGATTTTAGTGAATGTGACACTAATCTTTATTAGACCGAATGTTACACGTGAAACATGTACAGGAAAATAACTTTGTGCTTGCAGCGCTCAAAACATTTCAACAAGTTCTTCAATGTGTGATGGTGACTTTAATTCTAAAACTATCCGGGATAATGACTGTGCCTGTCTTTGTCCATGTCTTTTGCAACGCAATAGAATTTGTGTCGGATCGGAAATAAACTTGGATTCAGAGACCTGAAAAACTTGCACATGCAATTCATTAATAAACAACAGCAAATGCACAACAATAATACACGTGCAATTAAGTAACTTCACATTTCTCTTCTAAAAGAAAATTCTTTGAAGTAACTTTATAAAAATAAAAATATATATGTATATATAGACATTCAGTACTTATCCTTGTCTTCCGAAAAATTTACAATTTCAACTGCAGGATAATTCCACGATGCTGTTTTATATTCTATATACCGTGCGATACCATTACAATATTGTTGTCCATTTTGTCCTCTCGGGAACTTTCTTCTCCAATCGAAATAGTGTACTGGGAAAAATATGTATACAAAATTCTGTAATGAACCAGAGTTTGTTATTTGGCAGAGGGTGACTAAACACCTTAGTTAATTTGGATTAATTTGTGTAATATAACGAATATATTTGCAACGCGACTGTTTAAATGTTCATCTGCGTGTAGCAGAAATATTAGCGAAATAATAAAGTTAGACATGATGGAAAACTGATATATCTGGCGTTATTGGAGAAATCGATCCCAATCTCGTTTGGAACTTGCTGTTACTAATCTCTGAACTAGGATTACATTTAAGCATTTAAGCTACCCACACTTAATCATATATAAAATTAAACCCTTCTTATGAATGATTCTAACATGCGATGGATTATAGCTAGTGCACGCTCTTTAAGACTGTTTACTGACAGCATTAACTTTTTGCATTTTGTCTGATAGGAAAAAGTATATGGCAGATGTATTGATAATAATTACTTTTGTGTTACTGGTAGTAAATAGTGTTTCTCTTGTAGCTTCTCAACATTTAAGCTATTCTAATTAGGATGAGCAGTGTTTTAGCCACAAAGTAAATTATTTGTGCATTAAAATGCTATGCGTTTAATAAAAAAGTTTAATATTTATTCGTAGCTAGTATATATGAATGCAAATAAATATTTTACTAAAAAATGCTTTTAAAATTTTTGCGAAGTTAAAACATTTAGAGTAAGACTGAATAAATTCAATTTGATCTTTTAATACTTCATAAATTTGCCTAAATGGCTCTTATTTAGAGTTGTTCTGTAAGATTATTTAAAAGACAAGCATTCATAAAGGAAACATTAGTACTAATAAAGAAGTAAGAATTATCCAATAAGTAATTCAATTTCACACTTTTGTAAACCGTAGGAAATATTTCAAAATATGTAGTTTACGTTTTTTGGAAGTTGATATTTGTATATTTTTAGTTCCTTGGGCCTCTAGATGATCTAAGTTGTCCAAGTTCTTTCAAGTTTGAACGGTCTTTTAATATTCTAAGAGGGTATTTATTATTATGATTGATATTTATCTTGCCAATACAATTATTTTTAGAGGTTGCTTTTGCCATTTATAGGAATATTTGTCTTGTGCCATCTATAATTTCAATTTGTGTTTTCATTTCGTCATAAAATATTAGAGTTTTATCAATTTGGAATTTTGTTTCCTTGGAAATTGTCATTGAAATCATATGAAGCAACGAAATTTCGTTAAAATACGAATCTGGTTAAAGGTTCAGAGACGATCCTCTCTATGTAGGGATTTTTGGATTTGACTTACTATGTCATTCACATAATTTAACTTGGAGGAATTTCCAAGTGATATAAGTTATAATATCTTTTCAATTGTATTGGCTGTTTATTTATGAATAACTTTTGGCAAGATTGCTACTGTATAAAAATATACAAAGAAGTTTTTCCAACATTGAAAATATTCTTAGGAAAGAAAGCAAATTTCCCTTTAAGAGAAAAAAAAAAAAGATAATTTAAATATGTATATAAATTCTTTTCATTTATTATAGGGACTTTTCTCGAGAAAACGCTGAAATTTGACTTAGGAAAGATGGAATAGCATCGTTATTGAGAATAGGTCTGACATTGTTTTCTACTTTACTTTGCTTTTATTATGTCGTGTAGTCTTATGTAGGCAATACGTAACTTTCATACCCTTCCTAACTACAATCATTAATTTATATGCATTTTTTTCTGGTAAATGTTAAACTGCTTTTGGTTGAAGGAATTTATTTTAAAAAAGGCTTCTTATTTCATTATATCTTAAATAGATTTTTCCATTTTCTAAAAATAATTTCTTCCATAAAATTTATTATCTTCATAGAAATTATTTTAGATAACTATATATTATGATTAATTATGAGGCAGCAGAAAATTCCTGCAGCAACAAATATCTGCAATATAATATGAATTTGTATGTAAATTCAATGTTTTAAATGAATCTCTTTTCAAAATATCTAAAGTGCGTGTAATGATTCTGGAAAATAAAAAAAAAAGTGTGATTTCATAGGTCCAAAAATAAAAAAATATTTGTCCTAAAAATATTATTGTATAAGGAAGATTTGTTTTTTCGTCTGCATGTTTAAGTAACTGATGAAATTCGTATTAGTTAATAATCCATTTTGATAGATCTATTTCGATAAGCATTTTCCGTGAATTTCTCTTTAGAATTATTTTTATTCTTCTATATTTTTAGTACTTTTCAACATATTTCTATAATAATTGTCTTCTCATGGTAGTATCATAAATGGAACTTGGTACTTCTGTACTATAATATTTTCTATAATTATGTTTATTTTTCTATTTCTTTTACGTCAATTAGCATTATTTTAAATGATTGCTTTATCCCTTTAGTGAAAACAAAATATATCCTGTGTCATATTTATTTTAGAATTTTAAATAGAGCATAAACAGCTTTTAAAATGGTGAATATACTAGTTTGATTTCTACGGCAAAATAATTGAAAATTGTTTAACATTATTTTATGAAATTTATTTAAAACGTTGTTGAATTTCATAACTTGAACAATTACTTAACACTATTTTCTGATTAATCAGGGTATTACGGTTGGGTCAGAGTATTAGGTCACATGTTTGTACTGAATAAAAATACACTATATAAATATATTGAGAATTCTGCGAACAGTTAATCCATTCATGTAAGTGAGATCTGATTCTGCACTACAGCGCTACCTAGTAGTGAACATGCAAAATATACAAATTTCAAGATGCTACGGCATTTCTTTTAAAGTATTATAAATTAAAAATAGAAAAGTAGAAAATAACTAATATAAAAGAATTTAATTTTAATACTATTTTAATGATCAATTTAACAGATTCTTTCGTTGAGTTTACTATGGAAAGAATTAAAGCAATCTACATTAAGGAGGTCGATACATATTTCTGTTCAAGGTTTGCAAATATGAATTTATTTTATTACATACCATATCACAAGCGATGTTTGCTAATTAATAGTGAATGAAAAGAAGAAAAAAAAATTGATTTTTTTTTTTCTTTTCCCCAATGCTTATTTAAAATTTTATCTTTCTTTCAGCAGCAAGATTACATATTGCTATGGTCATTAGCGTCCAATAGCGCCACCTGGTAGTGAATTTGGAAAAAAAAATACTAATTTTGAGTCACCATGGGTTTTCTAATAATGAATTATAAATTGAAAACAGAAAAGTAGACAATAATTAAGTTAAAAGAATCTACCTTTTAGTATTATTTGAATGAATATTAAGTCTCTTTCGTTGAACATGTAATCCAAAGAAATAAAAAAAGGGACATATTCATGGGTTTGACTGATATTTTTTTTTCAAGTTATATAAATAAAAATTTTATTTTATTATATACCGTATGACAAGACTAGCCTGCTACTTAAAGTTAAAAGAAAATGCATTTTACCTTACCACTGCTGATTTAAAAGGTTATTTCTTTCAGTAGCACAACCACATAAAGTTACAGTCGTCAGCTGTAGAAGTGCTCTGAGAATGTTTGATGGAACTTAGTTTAAGAGAGCATTCCTTCACTAAATCTGAAAGCGACAAGTGGGTATTAATTTCTATAACGAATATTAAATATTCAAAGTATTGCAAATTTTTAAATCCACTTCTTTATAATGCACATTGTAAATTATACCATTTTTTAGTAAATAAGACTGGAATAACATGTAATGTAGTCACTTTTATTTACAAGTTTATTTGATGATTTTCTTTGTATTTTATATTTGCATGGTGATATAAGTTAAATAAGTTAGTTAATTTTTCTGCGTATACAAAAAATGCAGCTTGGATGACAATAAAATGTCCTACACATATATTCCTGAGTGTGTTGTATGCTTTTGGAGAAAAAAATAGGTAATATTTTGTCGATGCCTATGAACTGTAAGTAATTTGCTGAAACTTAAAAGTATATGGATTTTTTTTGGCTATATAAGAAAGAGGCAACGTTCTCGTAGATTAGGATTTTAGTGAATATGACACTAATCCTTATTAGACCGAATGTTACATGTGAAACTTGCACAGGAAAATAACTTTGTACCTGCCGCGCTCAAAACATTTCAACAAATTCTTCAGTGTGTGTTTTTGACCTTAATTCTAAAACTCTCCGGGGGAATGACTGTGCGTGTTAGATTATATCTTTTGCAACGCAGTTTAATTTGTGTAGGAATTTAAATCAACTGGGATTCAGAGACCTGAAAAACTTGCACATGCAATTGATCAATAAACAATAGCAAATGCACAACAATAATACAAGTGCAGTTAAGTAACTTCACATTTTTATACTAAAAAAAATTCTTTGAAGTAACTTTATAAAAATAAAAATTATAGAAATTCAGTACTTGTCCTTGTCTTCCAGAAAATGAACTATTTTAATTATAGAATAACTCCACGATGCTGTTTTATATTGTATATACCGTGCGATACCATTACAATATTGTTGTCCATTTTGTCCTCTCAGGAACTTTCTTCTTCTCAAATCGAAATCGTGTACTGGGAAGAATATGTATACAAAATTCTGTAATGAACCAGCTTTTATTATTTGGCAGAAGGTGACTAAACACCTTAGTTAATTTGTATTAATTTGTGTAATATAACGAATATATTTGCAACGTGACTGTTTAAATGTTCATGTACGTGTAGCAGAAATATTAGCCAAATAATAAAGTTAGACATGATGGAAAACAGATATATCTGGCCTTATTTGAGAAATCGATCCCAATTTCGCTTGGAACTTGCTGCTGTTAAATCTCCTCTGAACTAGGATTACATTTAAGAAAATAAATTACCCCTACGCTTAATCATATATGAAATTAAATCCTTCTGATGAATAATTCTACTATGCTGTGGATTATCGCCAGCCCACATGTTTTAAGACTATTTACTGACACCTTTAAATTTTTCCTTTTTATCTAAAAAGAAATCCTATATTTCAGATGCATTGATAATGGTTACTTTTGTGCTACTGGTAGTAAATAATGTTTCTTTTGTATCTTCTTAACACTTAATCTCTTCTTATTAGGGTGAGCAGTGTTTCGGCCCGGAAAAATAAATTATTTGTGCATTAAAATGTTATGCGTTTATTATACAGGTATAACATTTATTCGGAGCTAGTAAAAATGAATGCAAATAAATATTTTACTTAAAAATGCTTAAAAAATTTTGCGAAGTTAAAACATTTAGAATAAGACTGAAATGAATGCGATTTGATATTTTCCATCTTTATAAAGGAGACATTAGTGCTAATTAAGAAGTAAGAATTATCCAATAAGTAATTCAATTTTGCACTTTCGTAAATCGTAGGAAATATCTCAGAATTTGCAGTTCAGGTTTATAGCAGTAGTTTTAATATATATAGTTTCTAGTGACTCTAGTTTATGTAATTTCCCCAAGTTTTTTCAAGCTTCAACTTTGTTTTAATACTCTGAGAGTGTATTTATTATTCTGATTGATATTTGTCTTGCGAATACAATTATTTTTAGAGGTTGAATTTGCCATTTATAGGAATATTTGTCTTGCGTCATCTATAATTTCATTTTTAATTTTATTTTCGCCATAAAATATTGGATATTTATCACATTCGAATTACTTGGAACATGTCATTGAAATCACATGAAGCAATATATTTCCTGAAAATGTAAAACTGGTTAAAGGTTCATATAGGAACCACTCCAAGTAAGAACTTTTGGATTTGAGTCGCTAGGTCATTAACATAATTTAACTGGGAGGAATTTCCAAGTGATAGAAGTTATAATATCGTTTCAATTGTATTGGTTGTTTATTTCTGAATAACTTTTGACAAGATTGCTATTGTATTATTATATACAAAGAAGTTTTTCCAACATTGAAAATTATCTTAGGAAAGAAAGCAAATTTCCTTTAAGAGAAACAAAATATAATTTAATGTATAAATATTCTTTTCCTTCAAAATAATGAGTTTTCTAGAGGAAATGCTAAAAGTGGTCTTTTAAAAGATGGAATAGCATCGCCAATGAGAATAGGTCTGTCATTAATGTCTTCTACCGTTACTTTGTTTATATTATGTCGTGAAGTCTTGTGTAGGCAATACTTAACTTTCGTACCCTTCCGAGCTGCAATCATTAATTTTATATGTATTTTTTTCTTGTAAATGTAAAAATGCTTTTCGTTGAAGGAATGTATTAAAAAATTCTTACGACTTAATTGCATATTAAATAGCTCTTTCATTTTTCTCAAAATAATTTCTTCCATAAAATTAATTTACTTCATGAAAATTATTTTAGATAACAATATATTATGATTAATTATGAGGCAGCATAAAATTCCTACAGCAACAAATATCTGCAATATAAAATGAATTTGTATATAAATTCAATTTTTTAAATGAAGCTGTTTTTGAAATATCCAAAGTACGTGTAATGATTCTTCCAAATGAAAAAATAAAATAAATGTGATTTCATAGGTCCAAAAATAAAACAATATTCGTCCTAAAAATACTGTTGTATAAGGAAGATTTATTTTATCGTCTGCATGTTTAAGTTAGTGATGAAATTCATATTAGTAAATCATTTTTTTAAATATTGTAAACCGTGATAGATCTATTTCGATAAGCATTTTCTGTGAATTTCTCTTTAGAATTATTTTTATTCTTCTAGATTTTTATTTCTTTCTGACATATTTCTATAATAATAGTCTTCTCATGGTAGTATCATAAATGGAACTTAGAACTTCTGTACTATAATTTTTTTTATAATTATGTTTATTATTCTATTTCTGTTACGTGAATTACCATTTTTTAAAATGATTGCTTTAGCCCTTTAGTGAAAACAAAATATATCCTGTGTCATATTTATTTTAGAATTTTAAATGGTGCATGAAGAGATTTTCAAGTGGAAAATATACATGTTTGATTTCTAAAGCAAAATAATCGAAAATTGTTTAACATTATTTTATGAAATTTATTTAAAACTTTGTTTAATTTCATGAAGAGAACAGTTACTTAACACTATTTTCCAATTTATCAGGGTATTAGGGTTTGGTATAAGGCTGCTGTAAATTTTCTTCAATTTCGCAGTACTTTTTCTTTTTGTATTTAGTTTGACATTGGTTACCGCATTTACCCTTCAACTAATATCGTTCCTTATCCAACTATGCATTATCCAAAAAATCTTTCTTCTTTACTTGATTTTTTTCAAACATTTAATTTACCGCATTTTTTTAGATGGAATATCATCATTACATATAAAAAAATTCATAAATTTTTTTGTTTGCGTTTTTGATATTTTTTCTTGAAGCAGTGTTTAGCATTTTCATATACGAAGACGAATTACAATTTGATAAGACAAAAAAGACAATCGCTGAGAATACGAATCAACAGGCGATACGTATATATTCAGACATCAAATTTTATTCTCATCACTTGCTTTCAAAACGACGATACCATATAATGATTTCAGATCATTTTACTGCCGGAATGCATGATCAACTTCATTATACAGAAAAACTAAATCCTTCTTAATTTAAAAGTTAATATTCTATTGACTATTTAGAACAATGCCAGACGATGTGAAATATGCGCACAAGCACGTTCTTTTTCAGTACATCCATTACATAGATGTGACCAATATATAAATCTTAGTTAACTAAAAATAACTCAGTGTTACTTTACAACTGACCATTCGACTCAGTCTATAAATTACAAATCCGTGCATTTTTATTCTTCGTTTATTTCTTTCAAACAAATTAAAGTTAAGTGTAAGAAGTTATAATATTTCATTTAAATAATTGAAATTTTACTTTGTATGAAGTTAATATGATTGAAAAGAGCGTAACAAGAACATCTCGAATTTGCAGACGTGTTCAGTCTATTAGACGAGAGTTATCGAAGGTAAGAACATTGCTTCCATCATAAAATCTAATGATTTAGTTTCGAACCTTGCATATAAATATATAAAAAAAAACTTGTTTCTAACCTAATAATCTAGTAAAATGGTACGTTTTTGTATGAAAAAGGTAGAGTGTTTTGATATTTTGATTTGTTAATACTTTTCAGATTTGCTATAAAATCTAAGCATTCGAAGATGGCTTAAGATCGCGCGCCACCTGGTGTCGAAATGAGAATTTTGAAAAAAAAAAGTTTCTTCATTTATTCAAAGGTTTTATACAACTCTAGTCTTCTAAAATCTAATGGTATAAAAAGTCTTATATTAAAAATTTACCATGTTAAAAATATGAAACTTTTGTTATTCAAACCAAGAGTAATTAACATTACTCTTTTCAATAAAGAGATACCTATCAGATACTTTAATCCTTCAGGTAAACCTTAGACATTTATGTTTAAGAAATTTTTAGAAAAAGTGGTAGTCTTAAAAATTTTATGGTTTCTTATTTTGACATTTAGTCAAAAGAGATTTGAAGCTTGCAGTGACATGTACATGGGTTCTTAAGTGATTTAGCTTGAATAATCAGTGCAATATTTAATGAAAATGAAAATGGGAAATTATTATTATTTTTTTTTTTTTTTGAAGATAATAATTTTTTTCCAGAACTTGTAATGCAATGCAATAAGATGTAAAGGGGTAGAATGCTTGAAAATTATTCTTCTCCACCATTTTTCTCTTTTTAAATAAAATTTATTCTAAAGATTTGAGTTTTTCAGTTTTTGGCAAGCATTAGATGAAATTTATTTTTGTTCAGAAAGCAAAACTTCAGCGAATTAATTTCTGTTTTAAAATGATCTAAAATATAAAGTTTTCACATTTTATCTCAATAATAGCTTCAGATATGATATTCTGATAGGGCCTTTACTACTAAATTCTTCTTCCTTGGAAATTTACCTGTTATAAATTATTAAAGTGTCAGTAAATCATTTTGATTTAAAAGTCTTAATTAATGAATATATCTTCCATCCATTTTAATTACTAAATCACAATAAATGATTCGAATTAAAAAGTTGCATAATAGTATGATGTAATAATATAATGAATAAAACGTAATGGAATGATATAGCTTTCAAACTTCTTTCTCATGAATCAATAAAATTTCTTTTTTGCAGATTTGTGTTGAATTTTGGAAATTTCCATGAGACTTGGACTTAATTGAAATTAACAGGTCATTTTCTTGAAAGAAAAACTATGTAAAATCTTCCTTCCGCCGAAACCGAATAAAGAAATTTGCCTGGAGCCAACAATATTTCATTAGTCTGGAAACGACTCTTATGGACGGAGTAAGTCTCTGTTACAATCATGTAATTTATATATGGTAAAAATTTTATTATGATCAGTAGGGACATATGTATAACCATTATTTCCATATGGACAGAATATATTTTCATATATATGCGGAGGAGATGGAAATGTGCAAGAGGCCCATGAGGGATTGGCACCGTATCACGTAGTAATTTAAGATCATACGTTTAATGTTTGCTATTAATAATGAAATATTTTACATTGCGTGTACAAAAGCAGCAGTCATCAGCAGAAACTTCAGGTTCTTTCCAAGCCATTGTTATTCTAAATGGAAAAGATAATTTTTTTTTACCTTGAAGCCAGTGAATGAATTCTTCTAAACAAACGGACACAATTTTTTTTGTAAGACTCTAGGCTTCCAGTTTTATACCAAAATAGGCAATAAACAATTTCACCGTGAAAGCCTGAAATGCTTCTTTCTTCATTTTTATTGCATAATAACAAGGAATACAGCAAAAATAATCTAGTGAAAAAAAATGTGGAAGCCCTAAAGTTATTTATAAGTATCGCAGCCACAAAATAAAAGTTAAAAGCATTTCTTATAAGAACTGAAAATCATATAGTCGCTTGACAAAATGACAAAGGAAAGTGGTGTAGACAGACATATATATTAGCAGACTATTGATTTTAACACTTTAGTCATTTTTTTTTTTTTTTTTTTTGGATTTCAAGCTATGCTTATTTGTTTGAAACAATTTACCCATTTACAACCAAATCTAAAATAAAAAGAAATCCTTTCTTTTTATTTAGGGAAAATTTGTATTTAAAATCTATAAATTTTTAATAAAATCATTCAAATAATTTTATATTGGAATTAGGCATAAAGTTAGACAGCAATTAGGAATGCAAATATACTTTATGGAACTTTTTTTTTTGCTATGATGATTCTGAAAAATAGAAATCCGTTTTTCCATTTAATTGTTGCTGTTTCGGCAATAATTTATTTTAATGCTATTCTGCTTGGGAAACCAGATAACACATGGAATCCAATGTTAAATGCTTTGCCAGTAATATCTACCAGAGGAACACTTTCTCGTACCTTGATATGCATGAAGATTGGCATTACTACTTAACTTTTGTGCAAGTTCGAGTCCGCTAGTATATCATAACCATTGCATTTCAAACATATCGTGAAATCGGTGGCTCGGATCCAAAATTTCGGCAATGCAATATATGGTCTCGAGAAATGTTAGAATCGTTTCTAAAAAGAAATTGTGAACTTCGAGTCCTTGTTAAATTTGCAATTTATGCCAGAAACCGAAGTTATTTATTTTAAGATTAGTAAATATTCAACTATAGAAAGTTTATTTACGCTCTTCTACTTTCTGTGATGCCAGTTACTTGAAAAATGATGGAATACATTTTTGTAGATGTGGATAAAATGTTACCTAATGCCATGATGTGTGAACTTTGAAATTCAAGTCATATTTGAATATATGCTTTGTTCGTAAAGATTGTTTATTTTTAAGTAGTAAGTTGATAACTAGTTAGCTGTAGGATGTTCGAGCACAGCTTGCGTCCATTTCAAACACTTTTGTGTAAGTCCTTTGTCTTACTTATAAAATTTGACTTTCGCTATCGAGTTTTCATTCACTTTTTGACTTGCTAAAGTACTGAATTTTTAACACATGTTTGTATTGAATAAAAATACACTATATAAATATATTGAGAATTCTGCGAACAGTTAATCAATTCACAGAAGTGAGACCTGATTCTGCATTACAGCGCCACCTGGTAGTTAGCATGTAAAATATACAAATTTCAAGATGCTATGGCATTTCTTTTAAAGTATTATAAATTAAAAATAGAAAAGTAGAAAATGATTAATATAAATTTCTTTATTTTAATACTATTTTAACTATCAATTTAACGGATTCTTTCGTTGAATTTATTATCCAAATAATTAAAGAAATCTACGTTTAAGGAGGTCGATAGATATTTCTATTCAAGTTATTCAGATAAGTATTTAATTTATTACATACCGTATAACAAGGGTTGTTTGCTAATTAATAGTGAATGAAAAAAATATTTAATTTTTTTTCCTCTCCTATGCTTATTTAAAATGTTATCTTTCTTTCAGCAGCAAGATTACATATAGCTATGGTCATTAGCGTCCATTAGCGACACCTGGCAGTGAATTTCAAAAAAATACTAATTTTGAGTTACCATGGGTTTTCTAATGATGAATTATAAATTGAAAACAGAAAAGTAGACAATAACTAAGTGTAAAGAATCTACTTTTTAGTATTATTTGAATGAATATTTTTAAGTCTCTTTCTTTGAATATGTAATCCAATGAAATAAAAAAGGTACATATTCATGGGTTTGACTGATATTTTTTATTCAAGTTATATAAATAAGAATTTTATTTTATTATATACCGTATAACTAGACTAGCCTGCTTATTAGAGGGAACAAGAAAATGTATTTTACCTTACCTTTGCTAATATAAAAAATGTTATTTCCTTCAGCAGCAAGACCACATAAAGCTACAGTCTTTAGCTGTAGAAGTAACCCGAGAATGTTTGATGTAACGCAGTTTAAGAGAGCATTCCTTCAGTAAATCTGAAAGCGACAAGTAGGTATTAATTTCTATAACGAATATTAAATATTCAATGTATTGCAAAATTATAAATCCACTTCTTTATAATGCATATGTAAATGAAACCATTTTTCAGTAAATAAGACTGGAATAACATGTAATGTAGTCACTTTTATTTACAAGATTATTTGATGATTTGCTTTGTATTTTATATTCGCATGGTGATATAAGCTAAATAAGTTAGTTAAGTTTTCTGCGTATACAAAAAATGCAGCTTGGATGACAATAAAATGTCTTACACATATATTCCTGAGTGTGTTGTATGCCTTTTGGAGGAAAAAATAGTTAATATTTTGGTCGATAAGTGCCTATGAACTGTAAGTAATTTGCTGAAACTTAAAACTATATGAACTTTTTTTTGCTTGCATAAGAAATAGAGGAAACCTTCTCGTAGAAAACGATTTTAGTGAATATGACTCTAATCGTTATTTGACTGAATGTTACACGTGAAACTTGTACAGGAAAATAACTTTGTACCTGCCGCGCTCTAAACATTTCAACAAATTCTTCAATATGTGATTGTGACCTTAATTCTAAAACTATGCAGGAGAATGACTGTGCTTGTTAAATTATATCTTTTGCAACACAGTTTAATTTGTGTAGGAATTTAAATCAACTTGGATTCAGAGACCTGAAAAACTTACACATGCAATTGATTAATAAACAACAGCAAATGCACAACATTAATATACGTGCAGTTAAGTAACTTCACATAGTTCTACTAAAAGAAAATTCTTTAAAGTAAATTAATGAAAATAAAACAAACATTATAGATATTCAGTACTTGTCTTCCAAGAAATGAACTATTTCAACTGTAGGATACTTCCACGATACTGTTTTATATTCTATATGCTGTGCGATACCATTGCAATATTGTAACAATATTGTTGTCCATTATGTCGTGTCAGGAACTTTCTTCTTCTGAAATCGAAATCGTGTACTGGGAAGAATATATATACAAAATTATGTAATAAACAAGCGTTTATTATTTGACAGAAGGTGACTAAACACCTTAGTTAATTTGGATTAATTTGTGCAATGTAACAAATATATTTGCAACGTGACTGTTTATATGTTCATGTGCGTTTTGCAGAAATATTAGCCAAATAATAAAGTTAGACATAATGCAAAACATATATATCTGGCGTTATTTGAGAATTCGATCCCAATTTCGTTTGGAACTTGCTGCTGTTAAATCTCCTCTGAACTAGGATTACATTTAAGAAAATAAATTAAACATGCGCTTAATCATATATGAAATTAAATCCTTCTGATGAATAATTCTACTATGCTGTGGATTTTCGCTAGTGCACATGTATTAAGACTATTTACTGATAATTTTAAATTTTTGCATTTTATCTAAAAAGAAATTGTATATGGCAGATGCATTGACAATGGTTACTTTGTGTTACTGGTAGTAAGTAGTGTTTCTTTTGTATGTTCCCAACACTTAATCTGTTATAATAATGATGAGCATTATTTCAGCCACAAAATAAATTATTTGTGCATTAAAATGCTATGCGTTTAGTATAAAGGCTCAGTATTTTTCGGAGCTAGTAAATATGAATGCAAATAAACATTTTACTTAAAAATGCTTAGAAAATTTTTGCGAAATTAAAACATTTAGAATAAGACTGAAATGAATTCAATTTGATATTTTCCATCTTAATAAAGGAGACATTAGTGCTAATTAAGAAGTAAGAATTATCCAATAAGTAATTCAATTTCGCACTTTCTTAAATCGTAGGAAATATCTCAGAATATGTAGTTCAGGTTTATAGCAGTTGTTTTAATATATTTAGTTTCTAGGGCCTCTAGATTATGTCAGTGGCTCAAGTGTTTTCAAGTTTCAACTATCTTTTAATTCTCCAAGAGGGTATTCATTATTCTGATTGATATTTATCTTGAGAATAGAATTATTTTTAGAGGTTGCATTTGCCATTTATAGGAATATTTGTCTTGCGTCATCTATGATTTCACTTTTTATTTTATTTTCGTCATAAAATATTAGACATTTATCACATTCGAATTCTCTTTCCGTGGAGATTGTCATTGAAATCACATGAAGCAATAAACTTCCTTGAAACGCAAAACTGGTTAAAGGTTCAGAAAGGATTTATTCCAAGTAGAAACTTTTGGATTTGACTCACTAGGTCATTAACATAATTTAAATGGAACGAATTTCGAAATGATAGAAGTTATAATATCTTTTGAATCGTACTGGCTGTTTATTTCTAAATAACTTTTGACAAGATTGCTGTTGTATAACAATATACAAAGAAGTTTTTCAAACATTGAAAATATTCTTAGGAAAGAAAGCAAATTTACCATTAAGAAGAGAAAAAGATAAAAAATTTAAATATGAATATAAATTCTTTTCATTCATTATAGTGACTTTTCTCGAGGAAACGCTGAAATTTGGAAAGATGGAATAGATATCGCCAGTGAGAATAGGTCTGTCGTTAATGTCTTCTACTGTTACTTTGTTTATATTCTGTCGTTTAGTCTTGTGTAGGCAACACGTAACTTTCATACCCTTCCGAGCTGTAATAATTAAATTTATATGTATTTTTTTTATTGTAAATGTAAAAATGCTTTTATTTGAAGGAATGTATTAAAAAAATGCTTACGACTAAATTGCAACTTAAATAGATCTTGCCTTTTTCCCAAAATAATTTCTTCCATAAAATTAATTTACTTCATAAAAATTGTTTTAGATAACAATTTATTATGATTAATTATGAGGTAGCATAAAATTCCTACAGCAACAATTATCTGCAATATAATATGAATTTGTATATAAATTCACTTTTTTAAATGAAGCTTTTTTTAAAATATCAAAATACGTGAAATGATTCTGCAAAATAAATTTTAAAAAAGTGTGATTTCATTGATCCAAAAATAAAACAATATTTGTCCAAAAAATACTGTTGTATAAGAAAGATTTATTTTATCGTCTGCATGTTAAAGTAACTGATAAAATTCATATTAGTAAATACTTCTTTTTAATATCCAAAACCGTGATAGATCTATTTCGACAAGCATTTTCTGTAAATTTCTCTTTAGATTTATTTTTATTCTTCTAGATTTTTAATTCTCTTCAACATTTTTCTGTAATAATCGTCTTTTCATGGTAGAATCTTAAATGGAATTTGCTACTTCTGTACTATAATTTTTTCTATAATTATGTTTATTTTTCTATTTCTTTTACGTCAATTAGCATTATTTTAAATGATTGCTTTAGCCCTTTAGTGAAAACAAAATATATAATGTTTCATATTTGTTTTAGAATTTTAAATGGAGCATAAATACTTTTTAAAATGGTGAATATATTTGCTTGATTTCTAAAGCAAAATAACTGAAAATTGTTTAACATTATTTTATGAAATTTATTTAAAACTTAGTTGATTTTCATAACTTGAATAATTACTTAACACTATTTTCTGATTAATCAGTGTATTAGGGTTGGGTATAGGGCTGATGTAATTTTTCTTCGATTTCGCAACATTTTTTTTTTTTTTTTTTTTTTTTTGCATATAGTTTGATACCGGTTTCCATATTTACCTTTCAACTGATATCGTTCCTTCATCCAACTATGCATCATCCAAAAAATGTCTTTCTCTACTTGTTTTTTTTTCAAAAATTTAATTTACCGCATTTTTTTACATGGAATATCATGATATATAAAGAAAATTCATAAATTTTTGGTTTACGTTTTTTATACTTTTTTCTTGAAGCAGTTTTTAGCTTTTTCATATACGAAGAGAAATTACAGTTTGATAAGACAAAATAGTAAAAAGGCAATCGCTGAGAATACGTATGAACAGGCTATACGTATATATTCAGACATTAAATTTTCTCATCACTTGCTTTCAAAATGACGGAACCATGTAATGATTTCAGATCATTTTACAGCCGGAATGTATGATCAACTGCATTCTACAGAAAAACTAAATCCTTCTTAATTTGAAAGTTAATATTCTATTGACTATTTAGAACAATACCAGACGATTTGATATATGCGCAGACGCACGTTCTTTTTCAGTACATTCATTACACAGGGGTGACCGATATGTTAATCTTAGATAACTCAAAATAAATCATTGTTACTTTGCAACTAAGCATTTGACTCAGTCTATAAGTTACAAGTTGGTGCATTTTTATTTTTCATTTATTTCTTTCAAACAATTAAAGTTAAGTGTAAGAAATTATAGTATTTCAGTTAAAAAATTGAAATTTTACTTTGTATGAAGTTAACGTGATTGAAAAGAGCACAACAAGACCATCTCGAATATGGAGAAGTGTTTAGTCTATTAGACGAGAGTTATCGAAGGTAAGAATATTGCTTCCATCATAAAAACTAATTTAGTTTCGAATCTTGCATATAATTATTTTAAAAAAAACTTGTTTCCTTCCTAATAATCTAGTAAAATGGTACGTTTTTGTATGAAAAAGGTAGAATGTTTTGATATATTGATTTGTTAATACTTTTCAGCTTTGCTATAAAATATAAGCATTCGAAGCTGGCATAAGATCGCGCGACACCTGGTGTCGAAATGAGAATTTTCAAAAAAAAGTTTCGTCATTTATTCAAAATTTTTCTATTTCTCTTGTCTTTTAAAATCGAATGGTATAAAAAGTTTTATATTAAAAATTTACCATGTTACATTATATGAAACTTTTCTTATTAAAACCAAGAGTAATTAACATTACTCTTTTCAATAAAGAGATACCTATCAGATGCTTTAATTCCTGAAGTAAACCTTAGACATTTATGTTTAAGAAATTTTTAGAAAAAGTGGTAATCTTAAAAATTTTAAGTTTTCTTATTTTGTCACTTATTCAGTATTCAAAGGGGATTTTAAGCTTGAACTGTTATATTCACGGGATTACACGGGATATATCTCATAATCTATGCAATCTTTTAATGAAACTGAAAATGTGAAAAAAAAAGTATTTGTTTAAAGACATGTTAAATTAAATTCCTTGTAATGAATTTTGTTCAGATATTGTAATGGAACGAAATAAGATAATGAGGTGTAGAATGCTTTCACTTTAATGGTGAAAATAATATTTCTCTATCGTAATCAATTTTTAAAATAAAATTTTTTCTGTAGATTCGATTTGTAAGTTTTGCACTTTTTCCGAAGTGTTAGATGAAATTTTTTTTGTTCGGAAAGAACGACTTCAGTTAATTAATATCTTTCATAAAATGCCCTAAAAAATAAACTTTTAACATTTTATCTCGAAAATAGCATAGGATCTGATATTCTGATACGGACTTTACCAAGGAATTCTTCTTCCTTGGAAATTGTTACTTGTTATAAAATGCAAAAAGAGAATAAATCATTTCAATTTAAATGTCTTAACTAATGAATATATCTTTCATCCATATTAATTCTATATCACAATAAATGATTCGAATGAAAAAGGTACATAATAGTATGGTGTAATAATATAACGAATAAAACGTAATGGAATGATATTGCTTTCCCACTTCTTTCTCATGAATATATATATATATATATATATATATATATATATATATATATATATATATATATATATATATATATATATATATATATATATATATATTTGTGGATTTGTGTTGAATTTTGCAAGTTTCCATGAGACTTGGACTTCACTGAAATGAAACGTCATTTTCTTGAAAGTGAAAGGATATGCAGTCTTCCGTTATTCAGTACTGAATATATGATTTGCCAGGAGTCAACAATATTTCATTAGTCTGGAAACGACTTTAAGGATGAAGTAAGTATCTGTCAAAATCATTTAATTTATGCAGAGTAAAAAGTTAAAGTAGAATAGAGACATATGTGTAACCATTATTTCCATATGGAATGACTGCTTCGAAACTAAATAGACTAAAACTTAAAAGCATTTCTTATTGGAACTGAAAATCATATAAAAGCTTGAGAAAATGTTAAGGAAAGTGGAGTAGACAGACGTGCATTAACAGGCTATTGATCTTAACATTTTAGTTTTTTAGATTTCATGCTATGCTTACTTGTTTGAGACAATTTACCAATTTACAATCAAATCCAAAATAAAGAGAAATCCTTACCTTGAAAAGATTTTTTATAGGCAAAATTTGTATTTCAAATCTATAAATGTTTAATAAGTTTATTCAAATAACTTTATATTGCTATTATGCATAAAGTTAGACAGTGATTCGGAATGCAAATTTACTTTATAGAATTTTTATTTTTACAGTCGTTAGCACTCAGAAAACTACAAGAAATATTAATTTATTTTAATACTTTATTTCATCATCGACTTGGCCTATTTATTTTCCTGGCGTAATTGCTCTGATGATTCTGAACAATAGGAATGGTTTTCCTTACAGAAAATCCTGCTTTCCATGTAATTGATGCTGTTTCGTCAATCATTTATTTTAATGCTATTCTGCTTGGGAAACCAGATAACACATTGAATCCAACGTTAAATGATTTGGCAGAAAAATCTACAAGATGAACACTTTCTCGTACATTGATATGCATGAAGATTGCCATTACTACTTTATTTTTATTCTAGTTTTAGACTTCTATTATATCATAACCATCACATTTCAAACATATCGTGTTATCGGTGGCTCGAATCCAAAATTTCGGCAATGCAATATATGATCTTAAGAAATGTTAGAATCGTCTGATGAAAGAAATTGTGAACTTCAAGTCCTTGTTAATTTTTCAATGTAAGCCGGAAACTGCATAATATGACTATATATTCTGAATAAAAATTTGATTTAAAAGGAAGAAAAATACATGGGTTTTTATTGATTTAAAGTTTAAATTTTCTTTCAACGAAGATGGCAGTTCCAAATAAGGAAGCATTCATCATAAGTTTAATGAAATTCGTTTTATGAGATGAATTTTTTGATAACATGTAAACAAAGAAGTAGTAGTAATTTATTTTATAATTAAATATTTAATGAAAGAAAGCTTATTTACGTTCTTCTATTTGTATTTCATATCATTTATTTCTCAAATGGACTACATTTCAATGGTTGAGATTAAAATATTACCTCATTCTATGATATGGTACATTCCAGTCATATTTGAATATATGCATTGTTCGTAAAGCTTTCTTTTAATGTTTTCTCTTAACGTAAGCTTGATAAGTAGTTTGCAGTAAGACTTCAAGTCCTTGTTAACTTTACAATGTATGCCGGACACCGAAGTAATTTATTTTATTTTTATTAAATATTCAACGATTGAAAGTTTATTTATGCTCTTCTACTTTTCTTTGATGCCAGTTACTTGAAAAATGATGGAATACATTTTAGTATATGAGGTTAAAATATTACCTAATGTTATGATGTGCGAACTAAAGTCATATTAGAATATATGCTTTGTTCATAAAGCCTGTTTGTTTTAAGTAGTAAGTTGATAAGTAGTGAGCTGTAGGATGTTGGAGCATAGCTTGAGTTCATTTCAAACTTTTTCATGCAACTCGTCTTTCTTATTTATAAGCATTTAATTTTGCTATCGATTTTTCCTTTACTTCTTGAATTACTAAAGTACTGAATTTTTAACACATGTTTGTACTGAATAAAAATACACTATATAAATAAATTGAGAATTCTGCGAACAGTTAATCCATTCATATAAGTGAGATCTGATTCTGCACTACAGCGCTACCTAGTAGTGAACATGTAAAATATACAAATTTCAAGATGCTATGGCATTTCTTTTAAAGTATTAAAAATTAAAAATAGAAAAGTAGAAAATAAGTAATATAAAAGAATTTAATTTAAATACTATTTTAATGATCAATTTAACAGATACTTTCGTTAAATTTACTATGGAAAGAATTAAAGCAATCTACATTAAGGAGGTCGATATATATTTCTGTTCAAGGTTTGCAAATATGAATTTATTTTATTACATACCGTATCACAAGCGATGTTTGTTAATTAATAGTGAATGAAAAGAAGAAAAAAAATTGATTTTTTTTCTTTTCCCCAATGCTTATTTAAAATTTTATCTTCCATTCAGCAGCAAGATTACATATTGCTATGGTCATTAGCGTCCAATAGCGCCACCTGGCAGTGAATTTGGAAAAAAAATACTAATTTTGAGTCACCATGGGTTTTCTAATAATGAATTATAAATTGAAAACAGAAAAGTAGACAATAATTAAGTTAAAAGAATCTACCTTTTAGTATTATTTGAATGAATATTAAGTCTCTTCCGTTGAACATGTAATCCAACGAAATAAAAAAAGGTACATATTCATAGGTTTGACTGATATTTTTTATTCGAGTTATATAAATAAGAATTTTATTTTATTATATACCGTATAACTAGACTAGCCTGCATATTAGAGGGAACAAGAAAATGTATTTTACCTTACCTTTGCTGATATAAAAAATGTTATTTCCTTCAGCAGCAAGACCACATAAAGCTACAGTCGTTAGCTGTAGAAGTAACCCGAGAATGTTTGATGTAACGCAGTTTAAGAGAGCATTCCATCACTAAATCTGAAAGCGACAAGTAGGTATTAATTTCTATAACGAATATTAAATATTCAATGTATTGCAAAATTATAAATCCACTTCTTTATAATGCATATGTAAATGATACCATTTTTCAGTAAATAAGACTGGAATAACATGTAATGTAGTCACTTTTATTTACAAGTTTATTTGATGATTTTCTTTGTATTTTATATTTGCATGGTGATATAAGTTAAATAAGTTAGTTAATTTTTCTGCGTATACAAGAAATGCAGCTTGGATGAATATAAAATGTCTTACACATATATTCCTGAGTGTGTTGTATGCCTTTTGGAGGAAAAAATAGTTAATATTTTCATCGATAAGTGCCTATGAACTGTAAGTAATTTGCTGATACTTAAAAGTATATGAATTTTTTTTGCTTATATAAGAAATAGAGGAAACGTTCTCGTAGAAAACGATTTTAGTGAATATGACACTAATCGTTATTTGACCGAATGTTACACGTGAAACTTGCACAGGAAAATAACTTTGTACCTGACGCGCTCAAAACATTTCAACAAATTCTCCGGTGTGTGTTTTTGACCTTAATTATAAAACTCTCCGGGGGAATGACTGTGCGTGTTAGATTATATCTTTTGCTACGCAGTTTAATTTGTATAGGAATTTAAATCAACTGGCATTCAGAGACCTGAAAAACTTGCACATGCAATTGATCAATAAACAATAGCAAATGTACAACAATAATATAAGTGCAGTTAAGTAACTTCACATTTTTATACTAAAAAAAATTCTTTGAAGTAACTTTATAAAAATAAAAAATAAAAATTATAGAAATTCAGTACTTGTCCTTGTCTTCCGAAAATGAACTATTTTAATTGTAGAATAACTCCACGATGCTGTTTTATATTTTATATAAAGTGCGATACCATTACAATATTGTTGTCGATTTTGTCCTCTCAGGAACTTTCTTCTTCTCAAATCGAAATCGTGTACTGGGAAGAATATGTATACAAAATTCTGTAATGAACCAGCGTTCATTATTTGGCAGAAGGTGACTAAACACCTTAGTTAATTTGTATTAATTTGTGTAATATAACGAATATATTTGCAACGTGACTGTTTAAATGTTCATGTACGTGTAGCAGAAATATTAGCCAAATAATAAAGTTAGACATGATGGAAAACAGATATATCTGGCCTTATTTGAGAAATCGATCCCAATTTCGTTTGGAACTTGCTGCTGTTAAATCTCCTCTGAACTAGGATAACATTTAAGAAAATAAATTACCCATGCGCTTAATCATATATGAAATTAAATCCTTCTGATGAATAATTCTACTATGCTGTGGATTATCGCTAGTCCACATTTTTTAAGACTATTTACTGACAGCTTTACATTTTTCCTTTTTATCTAAAAAGAAATCGTATACTTCAGATGCATTGATAATGGTTACTTTTGTGCTACTGGTAGTAAATAGTGTTTCTTTTGTATCTTCTCAACACTTAATCTAGTCTAATAAGGATGAGCAGTATTTAAGCCACAAAATAAATTATATGTGCATTAAAATGTTCTGCGTTTAATATAAAGGTTCAATATTTATTCGGAGCTAGTAAATATGAATGCAAATAAATATTTTACTTAAAAATGCTTAAAAAATTTTGCGAAATTAGAACCTTTAGTATAAGACTGAAATGAATGCGATTTGATATTTTACATCTTCATAAAGGAGACATTACTGCTAATTAAGAAGTAAGAATTATCCAATAAGTAATTCAATTTTGCACTTTCGTAAATCGTAGGAAATATCTCAGAATATTTAGTTGAGGTTTATAGCAGTTGCTTTTATATATTTAGTTTCTAGGGCCTCTAGATTATCTAAGTGGCTCAAGTTTTAACTTTCTTTTAATACTCTAAGAGGATAATTATTATTCTGATTGATATTGATCTTGCGAATACAATTTATTTTAGAGGTTTCATTTGCCATTTATAGGAATATTTGTCTTGCGTCATCTATCATTTCACTTTTTATTTTATTTTCGTTATAAAATATTAGACATTTATCACATTCGAATTATCTTTCCATGGAAATTGTCATTGAAATCACATGAAGCAATACATTTCCTTAAAATGTAAAACTGGTTAAAGGTTCATATAGGAACCACTCCAAGTAGGAACTTTTGGATTTGACTCGCTAGGTCATTAACATAATTTAACTGGGAAGAATTTCCAAGTGATAGAAGTTATAATATCGTTTCAATTGTATTGGTTGTTTATTTCTGAATAACTTTTGACAAGATTGCTATTGTATTATTATATACAAAGAAGTTTTTCCAACATTGAAAATTATCTTAGGAAAGAAAGCAAATTTCCTTTAAGAGAAACAAAATATAATTTAAATATGTATAAATATTCTTTTCCTTCAAAATAATGAGTTTTCTAGAAGAAATTTTAAAAGTGGTCTTTTAAAAGATGGAATAGCATCGCCAATGAGAATAGGTCTGTCATTAATTTCTTCTACCGTCACTTTGTTTATATTATGTCTTGAAGTCTTGTGTAGGCAATACTTAACTTTCGTAACCTTCCGAGCTGCAATCATTAATTTTATATGTATTTTTTTCTTGTAAATGTAAAAATGCTTTTCGTTGAAGGAATGTATTAAAAAATGCTTACGACTTAATTGCATATTAAATACCTCTTTCATTTTTCTCAAAATAATTTCTTCCATAAAATTAATTTACATCATAAAAATTATTTTAGATAGCAATATATTATGATTAATTATGAGGCAGCATAAAATTCCTACAGCAACAAATATCTGCAATATAAAATGAATTTGTATATAAATTCAATGTTTTAAATGAAGTTGCTTTTAAAATATCTGAAGTACATGTAATGATTCTGCAAAATAAATAAAAAAAATATGACTTCATAGGTCCAAAATTAAAACAATATTTGTCCTAAAAATACTGTTGTATAAGGAAGATTTATTTTATCGTCTGCATGTTTAAGTTAGTGATGAAATTCATATTAGTAAATAATTTTTTTAAATATTGTAAACCGTGATAGATCTATTTCGATAAGCATTTTCTGTGAATTTCTCTTTAGAATTATTTTTATTCTTCTAGATTTTTAATTCTTTCCGACATATTTCTATAATAATAGTCTTCTCATGGTAGTATCATAAATGGAACTTAGAACTTGTGTACTATAATTTTTTTTTTATAATTATGTTTATTTTTCTATTTCTGTTACGTGAATTAGCATTTTTGAAAATGATTGCTTTAGCCCTGTAGTGAAAACAAAATATATCCTTTGTCATATTTATTTTAGAATCTTAAATGCAGCATAAACAGCGTTTAAAATGGTGAATATACATGTTTGATTTCTAAAGCAAAATAATTGAAAATTGTGTAACATTATTTTATGAAATTCATTTAAAACTTTGTTCAATTTCATAACTTGAACAATTACTTAACACTATTTTCTGACTAATCATGGTGTCAGGGTTCGGTATAGGATTGATGTAATTTTTCTTCGATTTCGCAGCCTTTTTTCTTTTTGCATTTAGTTTGAAATTGGTTACCACATTTACCCTTCTACTAATATCGATCCTTCATCCAACTATGCATTATCCAAAAAAAATATCTTTCTCTTCTTGATTTTTTTTCAAAAATTTAATTTACCGCATTTTTTTACATGAAATATCGTCATCATATATAAAAAAATCGTAAATATTTTGTTTACGTTTTTTATATTTTCTCTTCAAGCTGTTTTTAGCATTTTCATATACGAAGACAAATTACAATTTGACAAAACAAAAAAGAAAAAAAGACAATCACTGAGAATACGTATAAACAGGAGATATGTATATATTCAGACACCAAATTTTATTATCATCACTTGCTTGAAAATGACGGAACCATATAATGATTTCATATATTTTTACAGCCGGAATATCTAATCAACTCCATTGTACCGGAAAACTAAATCCTTCTTAATTTAAAAGTTAATATTCTGTTGACTATTTAGAACAATGCCAGACGATGTGAAATATGCGCAGACGCACGTTCTTTTTCAGTACATCCATTACACAGGTGTGACCAATAGGTTAATCTTAGATAACTAAATTGAAATCAGTGTTTCTTTGCAACTGAGCATTCGACTTAGTTTATAAATTATAAATTGGTGCATTTTTATTTTTCCTTTATTTCTTTCAAACAAATCTAAGCTAATTGTAAGAAATTATAATATTTCAATGAAAAAATTGAAATTTTAATTTTTATGAAGTTAATATGGTTGAAAAGAGTGAATCAATAACATATAGAATTTGCAGAATTGTTTAGTCTATTAGACGAGAGTTATCGAAGGTAAGAACATTGCTTCCATCATATAAACTAATGATTTAATTTCGAATCTTGCATATAAATTTAAAAAAAAACAACTCTTTTTTATCCTAATAATCTAGTAAAATGGTACGTTCTTTTTATGAAAAAGGTAGAATGTTTTGATATTTTGATTTGTTAATACTTTTCAGCTTTGCTATAAAATATGAGCATTCGAAGGAGGTCGCATCAAGACCACATAAAGCTACAGTCGTTAGCTGTAGAAGTAACCCGAGAATGTTTGATGGAATACAGTTTAAGAGAGCATTCCTTCACTAAATCTGA
The DNA here is from genome assembly GCF_947563725.1 of Argiope bruennichi. Classification (NCBI taxonomy): domain Eukaryota; kingdom Metazoa; phylum Arthropoda; class Arachnida; order Araneae; family Araneidae; genus Argiope; species Argiope bruennichi. Next base: position 57,519,051 of record NC_079162.1, read on the forward strand.
AAGCGACAAGTAGGTATTAATTTCTATAACGAATATTAAATATTCAATGTATTACAAATTTCTAAATCCACTTCTTTATAATGCACATGTAAATGATATCATTTTTCAGCAAATAAGGTTGGAATAACATGTAATGTAGTCATTTTTATTTATGAGTTTATTCGAAGATATGCTTTGTATTTTATATTTAGAGGCTGGTATAAGTTAACTAAGTTAGTTAAGATTTCTGCGTATTCAAAAAATGCAGACTGGATGACAATAAAATGTCTTATCCCTATATTCCTGAGTATAATTGGAGATAATATTTTGGTCGATAAGTGGCTGTGAACTGTAAGTAATTTGCTATAACTTAAAAGTATATAAATTTTTTTACCTATATAAGAAATAGAGCCAACGTACTCTCGTGAAAAACGATTTTAGTGAATATGACACTAATCGTTATTAGACCGAATGTTATGCGGGAAACTTGTACTGGAAAATAACTTTGTACCTGACGCGCTCAAAACGTTTCAACAAATTCTCCAATTTGTGATTTTGACCTTTATTCTAAAACTATCCGGGGGAATGACTGTGCGTGTTAGATTATAAATTTTGCAACGCAATGGAATTTGTGTAGGATTGGAAATAAACTTGGATTCAGAGACCTGAAAAACTTGCACGTGCAATTGATTAATAAATGACAGCAAATGCACAACAATAATACACGTGCAGTTAAGTAACTTCACATTTTTCTAACAAAAAAAAATTCTTTGAAGTAACTTTATAAAAATAATATATATAATATAGAAATTCAGTATTTTTCCTTGTCTTCCGAAAAATGAACTATTTCAATTGTAAGATAACTCCTCGGTGCTGTTTTATATTTTATATACCGTGCGATACCATTACAATATTGTAACAATATTGTTGTCCATTTTGTCCTCTCGGGAACTTTCTTCTTCTCAAATCGAAATCGTGTCCTGGGAAGAATATGTATACAAAATTCTGTAATGAACCAGCGTTTATTATTTGGCAGAAGGTGACTAAACATCTTAGCTAATTTGTATTAATTTGTGTAATATAACGAATATATTTGCATCTTGGCGTTATTTGAGACATCGATTTTACTTAAAACTGTTTAAAAAATTTTTTTCGAAGTTAAAACATTTAGAATAAGACTGAAATGAATTGAATTTGATATTTTACTTCTTCATAAGGGAGACATTAGTGCTAATTAAGAAGTACCAATTATCCAATAAGTAATTGAATTTCACACTTTCGTAAACCGTAGGAAATATCTTAGAATATTTATATCAGGTTTACAGCAGTTGTTTTGAAATACAGGGTAGTCAAAAAAAAAAAAAAAAAAAAAAACTTCCCCTATATATAATAAACCTTAGCGGTCCATCCGCTCAACCAATCGAACTAAAATTTCAGACATGGTTGTTTGAAGGTATGCGTTGGAGATTGGGATGACTCTAAACAACGCAGAACTCACGGTTACGGTTACAGTGAGAGAATTTTGAAATTTTCGAATGGCAACACCCACTTTTTCCTTGCGCAAATTGATTAGCGTATTGAAAAACCATAAATGGCGTTGGAACGATTAGCGTGTGTCGAAAATTCCGCCGTAAAGCATATTCAAAGAAGAGCATTATAAAGGACTACTGCCAACACAGAGAGGAAAGAGAAAAAAAAAGTTTTTATTGGAATGGGAAGTTATAATTACAGGTTTTCAACGTGTTCATCTTCGCAGGCGACAACGCATTGCATTCGGGAGATTGTGGACAACAATTCCGAACGTAACATGAAAGGAGAAATCTGCATAACTTCAAGTGTTATCGCATCTTGCAATTCTGACACAGTTGCAGAATTCCGTTATTCCTGAATTGCAGCAACGAAATGTCATTAGGGACATTGTATGGATGCAAGATGGGGCTAATCCACACGTTGCCCAATGAGTTGGACCAGTTCTGCAACAACACTTTGGTGATAAAGTCGTCTCTAGTAACTTTACAGTTTTGTGGCCACCGCAATCCCCCGACTCACTCCTATGGATTTCTGGTTCTAGGGTTAACTGAATTCTAAGGTGTACACGCCTGGTCCACGATATGTGTCAGAATTAAATTAAATTAAATAAATTAAAAAATTGAAATTTTACTTTGTATGAAGTTAATATGATTGAAAAGTGCGCAGCAAGATCATATCGAATTTGCAGTAGTCTATTAGACGAGAGTTATCGAAGGTAAGAACATTGCATCCATCATAAAAACTAATGATTTAGTTTAAAATCTTGCATATAAATATTAAAAAAAAACTTGTTTCTATCCTAAAAATGTAGTAAAATGGTACGTTTTTGTAGGAAAAAGGTAGAATGTTTTGATATTTTGATTTGTTGTTTGATGATATTTGATGTTGATGAAATTGATATTTTGATGTTTGATATTTGATTTTGATTTTCAGCTATGCTAGAAATCTAAGCATTCGAAGCTGGCATACGATCGTGCGCCACCTCGTGTCGAAAGGAGAATTTTCAAAAAAAATTTTTTTCTACAACTCTAGTCTTTTAAAATCGAATGGTATAAAAAGTTTTATATTAAAAATTTACCATGTTACATTATATGAAACTTTTTTTATTAAAACCAAGAGTAATTAACATTACTCTTTTCAATAAAGAGATACCTATCTTATGCTTTAATCCCTCAAGTAAACCTTAGACATTTATGTTTAAGAAATTTTTAGAAAAAGTGGTAATCTTAAAAATTTTAGTTGTCTTATTTTGTCACTTATTCAGCATTCAAAAGGGATTTTAAGCTTGTACTGTTATATTCACGGGATTACACGGGATTTATCTCATAATCTCTGCAATATTTTAATGAAACTGAAAATGTGAGAAAAAGTATTTGTTTGAAGTCATGTTAAATTCATTTTCTTGTAATGAATTTTGTTCAGATATTGTAATGGAACCAAATAAGATAAAAAGGTGTAAATTGCTTCCACTTTAGTGGTGAAAATTATTTTTCTCTATCGTAATCGATTTTTAAAATAAAATTTCTTCTGTAGATTCGATTTGTCAGTTTTGCACTTTTTTCGATTGTTAGATGAAATTTTTTTTGTTTGGAAAGAACGACTTCAGTTAATTAATTTCTTTCATAAAATGCTCTAAAACCTTAACTTTTCACATTTTATCTCGAAAACAGCTTCAGATCTGATATTCTGATAGGGACTTTATCAAGGAATTCTTCTTCCATGGAAATTGCTACTAGTTATAAAATGCTAAAAGTTAATAAATCTTTTTAATTTGAATATCTTAACTAAAGAATATATCTTCCATCCATTTTAATTACTATATCACAACAAATTATTCGAATTAAAAATTTTCGTAATGATATAATGTAATAATACAACGAATAAAACATAGAATTCTGAAAGCATTATCATTACATTTTCTCATGAATCAATAAAATTTCCATTTTCCAAATTTGTGTTGAATTTTGCAAGTTTCCTCAAGACATGGACTTCACAGAGATAAGAAGGTCATTCTTTTGAAAATAAAAGGATATGTAGAGTTGCTTGTGCCAAGTCCAAATAAAAGATTTGCAAAAAACCAATAATTTTTCTTTATTCTGGAGATGATTCTAAAGAGCGAAGTAAGTTTCTATGAAAATTATTTAATTTAAATTGGGCAAAAAGTTTAAGATGAACGCTAATGCCAGATATATCATCATTACTTCCACATGGACGTATTATGTAGAAATCTCGAAATATATTTTCTGATATATTCGGAGGATAAGGACCTGCGCACGAAGCCAATGAAAGACAGGCGCTATATCACATTGAAATTTATGAACCTTATGTCCTTTTTGTTATTAACATTGCAATCTTTTAAATCGCGTTTACAAAAATTTGAGTCATAAGTAGATATTTAAAGTTCTTTCCAAGACATCGATATTAAACTCTGAAAGATAATTCTATTAAAATCAAGCCAGTGAACTCATTCTTCTAAACAAACGGATACAAATATTGTGTACTGGCCAATATTTATCTGGATTCTAGTTTTATACAAAAATTAGAAATGAACAATTTCTCCCAAAAAGCCAAAGGCTTCTTGTTAGATACAATTTTCTTGTTAGATACAATTTTTCCAATTTGCAATAAAATCCAAAATAAAAAGAAATCCTTTCCTTGGCAAGATTTATATAGGGAAGATTGGTATTTAAAATCTATAATTGTTTAATAAATCCATTCAAATGATGCTCTTGGGTATAAAGTTACAGTGATTCAGTGTACAAATTTAATTTAAGGAATTTTATTTTTACGGTTATTAGCATTCAGCATACTACAAAAAGCACTTATTAATGTTAAGACTTTATTTCATCACCGACCTGGGTTATTCATTTTCCTTACATCATTATTATGATCGTTCTGAATTATAGTGATAGTTTTCCTCACAAAAAATACATATTACATTACAGTCGATGCTATATAGACAATCATTTATTTTAATGCTATTCTGTTTCGTAAACCAAGTATGACAAGGAATCCAAAGTTAAATATTTTGCCAGTAATAGCTACAAGAGGAACGCTTTGTATCTCGTTATGCATGAAGATTGCTATTTATACTTTATTGTTTCTTGCTTAGCGATTTTATGAAATTGATTGTAAATACATTTCTATTTCGGACCGCAAAGTGATTCTCCAATTGAAATTTATGAAGATTTTATTAATGTTAACAAAAATGGGAATCAGAAACATCGGAAAAGCAAACTGTTCAGATATTACGTTACTATCTCTTCGAGGAAAAATGTCTAAAGTGTAGTCTATCTCGCACTTTGACTATAACTATTTAAGAAAAAGTCTGAATGCACTATTATATCATATCCATTGTAAATCAAACATCTCTTGATTTCTCTGGCTAGAGTCCACAATTTCGTCAATGCAATACATTTTGAAACATATGTATAATATATGGGTTTTTATTTATTTTGAAGTTACATTTTTCTTTCTTTCAACGAATGTTGCAGTTTCATAAAACGAAATTTTCATCAGAAGTGTAATGAAAATCGTTTTAAGTCAGATGCATGTTTAGAGAAAACATGAAAATGAAAAAGTAACAGTCATTTATTTTATGATTATTAAATATTTAACGAAAGAAATTTTGTTTATGGGCCTCTACTTGTTTTTCATACCAATTGCTTGGAAAATATTGGACTACATTTTTGTAGATGAGGTTAAAATACTATCTAATGCTATAATGCGCTAATTTAGAAATTAAAGTCATATTTGAATATGATTTGTTGGTAAAACTTGTTTTTTTATAAGTAATTAAGTAGTAAGTTAACAAGTAGTTAGCTGTAGGATATTCGAGCATAGCTTGTGTTCATTTCAAACAATTTTAAGTAACTCGTGTTTCTTATTTATAAATATTGAATTTTGCTATCGATTTTTCATTCACTTCTTGACGTGCTAAAGCACTGAATTTTTAACACATCTTTGTACTGAATAAAAGTACACTATTTATATATATATATTGAGAATTCACCGAACAGTTAATCAATTCATATAAGTGAGAGTTGATTCTGCACTACAGCGCCACCTGGTAGTTAACATGTAAAATATGCAAATTTCAAGATGCTGTGGCATTTCTTTTAAAGTATTATAAATTAAAAATAGAAAAGTAGAACATAATTAATATAAAAGAATTTATTTTTAATACTAATTTAATGATCAATTTAACAACCTCTTTCTTTGAATTTATTATCCAAAGTATTAAAGCAATCTGCATTTAAGGAGGTCGATAGATATTTCTGCTAAGTTACGGAAATAGGAATATATTTTATTACATACCGTATTACAAGGGTTGTTTTCTAATTAGTAATATATGAAATAAAAAGCATTTGATTTTTTTCTTCTCCAATGTTTTTTAAAACGTTATTTTTCTTTCAGCACAAAGGTTACATATAGTTTTGCTCAATAGCGTCCAATAGAGCCACCTGGTAGTGAATATGAAAAAATAATTATATTGTGTTACCATGGGTTTTCTAATGATGTATTATAAGAATGTAGAAAATAATTAAAAGGTAGATAAAAGAATCTACCTTTCAGCATTATTTGAATGAATATTTTTTAAAGTCTCTTTCGTTGAATATGTAAGCGAAATAAAATAGTGGACATACCCTTAGATTTGACTTATATATGTTTGTTGAAGTTTCATAAATATGAATTTATTTAATTATGCACCTCATAACAAGATTAGCCTGTTAATAAAAGTGAACGAGAAAAGGCATTTTGACTTACCATTGAAGTTCAATTTTTTCTGCATCCAGATTGCATACAGTTATGGTCATTAGCTATAGTAGTATTCAGAGGAAGTTTGATGGAAATGAGTTTAAATTTGGTATTCATTCTCGAAATCTGAAAGCGACAAGTAAGTAATCCTTTCTTTAAAAGGTGTTAAATATTCAATGTATTGCAAATTTCCAAATTCACTTCTTTATGATGTAGACGTAAATGATATATTTTTTCTGCAAATAATATTGGAGTATCATACAATGTAGTCATTTTTATTTATGGGTTTTTTGAAGATGTGTTTTCTATTTTATATATACAGGTAAATATAAATTATGCAGAAGGTATTGAAGCTCTTCCCATTTATAAAATGTAGATTAGATCACAACAAAATATTTTAAACATGCTCTCTTTAGTGTGTGGTTTGAATTTAGGAGGAGTTTTTATTTTGACCGATAAGTGGATAAAGGCCATCGGCTATGTGCCTTGTGTCAACTTCACATTTTCTCACAGATGTTTTTTTATCGTAATTTTAAAAAATAAAAACTATTAATTGTTCGACATAACTTATATCGTTGTCCCCGAAGCATGAACTATTTCTATTAGTCAAGATATTGTACGATATTACCACAATTATATTTGATATTCTCAATGCCGTACAATGTTGTAACAATATTGTTCTGCATTTCGTGGTCGCATGGATTTTTTTTCCTTCAGAAATCGTAACAGTGTACTCTGAAAAATATATGTAAAAAATTTGATTGTTAAAAAGCATCCTTTTTTTGAGAGAAGTAGCGTAAACACCTTATTTAATTTCTGTTAATCTGTATAATATAAAGAATACATTTCCATCTTGTCTGTTTAAATGTGTGTGTGCGTGTAACAGAAATAATAGCCAATTAATTATATTGTCATAAATAGTTTGAATTAATTTTAAGACTTTATTTGAACAACGACTTCTGTCATTTATTTTCCTGACTTCGTTGCTATGATGATTCAGAGTTAAAGAGTTTTTTTCCTTAAAGAATATCCAGTTTCTTATACAGTTGATGCTATTTCGACCATCATTTATTGTCAAGCTATTCTGTTTGGGAAACCAAGTAACGCAAGGAATTCAACATTAATTGTTTTGACAGTAATATCTGCAATAGGAACACTTTCGTATCTTTACATGTATGACGATTGCAATTCCTACTTTATTGTTCCTTACTTAACAATTTTATTAAATTAATTGTAAATATAGGTTACCGCAGATTTATTCTCCAATTAAAATGTATCAAAACTTTATTAAAACAAACAAAAACCCTCTTTTATAGTGAGAGCAAACTGATCAGGTATTATATTACATTACCATCCACTCTAGAGAAAACGTTTAATGTTTAGTCTGTCTCACACAGCGAATGTACCTATTTCATAAAACGTTTCAGTCCAATATTTTGTCATAACCATTGCAATACAAACCTGTCAAGAATTCGATGGTTTGAATCCAAAAATTTCCGCTGTATGATATATAGTCTCAGGAAGTGTTAATATTGTCTGAAAAATTTAACTTTTAATTGCAAGACCATTTTAACTTTACAGTGTATCTCGAGAACTGCACATATGACAGTATAGTCTAACTTAACAAAAAATTTGCATGGGTCTTTATTGATTTTAATGTTTTATTTTTGTATCTTTCAACGAAGATTATAGTTTCATATAACGAAATTTTTACCAGAAGTATAATGAAAATCTTTTTATCTGACATGCATTTTTAGGGAACATAAAAATGAAAAAAGGTGTCATTTATTTAAGATTATTAAATATTCAATGATAGAAAGTTTATTAATGCTCTTGTTTTTGTCTTTGATATCAATTACTTGGAAAATGATGGACCACGTTTTAATAGATGAGGTTAAAATATTATCTAATACAATCTTCATGTATAACTTGTGTTCATTTTAAACACTTTAATGTAACTTTTCTGTCCTGTTTATAAAGATGCAATTTTGCTAACGATTTTGAATTTACTGCTCTATATGCTATAGTACTGAAATTTTAATACATGTGTGTTCTGAATAAAAATATACTATTTTAATGTATTGAGAAATCATCTAACAATTAATTCATATAAAAGAGTTTTAATTCCGCAGAGTTAACGCTATCTGGTAGAGAATTTGAAAAAAAAAAATACTAATTTTAAAATTTTATGGCATTTCTTTTGATGAATTATAAATAAAAAACTGAAAAGTACAAAGTAATTGAGATGAAAAATCTTCTTTGAAAAAGCAATTTAATGAATAATTTAACAGCATATTTCGACGAAATTATTATCTAATGAATTGAAACAACCGTCGTACATTGTAGGATTTTTTTTTTCTTCCAATTATGCAAATAAGAATTTATTTAAATTACATAAATTATAACAAGTGTTGTTCGCTATTTAGTACTGATTGAAAAAATAAACATGGGAATAATTCCCCCCCCCAATGCTGATTTAAAATGTTATTTTTCTTTCAGCGCCAAGATTACATATAGCTAATCTCATTATCGCCCGTCTGCGCCACCTGGTAGAGAATTTAAAAAAATAGTAATTTTGAGTTTCCATGCCTTTTCTATTAGTAAATTGTAAACTGAAAACAGAAAAGTAGAAAATAATAAAGATAAAAGAATCTGTCTTTTAGTATTACTTGAATGAATATTTTTAAATCTCTTTCGTTCAATTTATTATCCAGCGAAATAAAACAAGCGGCATATTCATGGGTTTGACTGATTTTTCTGTTCAAGCTATATAAATAAGAATTTATTTTATTATATACCATATAACGAGATTGGCCTGCTATCAATAATGAACAATAAGTGCAATTTACCTTAGCATTGCTGATTTAAAAGGTTATTTCTTTCAGCAGAAAGATCACATACAGCTTCAGTCGTTAGCTATAGAAGTACTCTGAGAAGTTTGATGAATTCAGTTTAAGGGCGGAATTCCTTCACCAAAACTGAAAGTGTTATGTAAGTACTAATTTCTTAAACGAATATTAAATATTCAAAGTATTACAAATTTCTAAATTCACTTGTTTATAATGCCCATCTAAATAATACTATTTTTCAGCAAATAACATGTATTGTATTCATTGGAATAACATGTATTGTATTCATTTTTATCTCTGTGTTTGTTTGAAGATATGGTCTGTATTTTATATTTACACGGTGATGAAAGTTAAATAAGTGTTCAGTGTCTCCCCGTAGAAAAAATGTATGTTGGATCACAATAAAATGCATCACACATATTCTGCTGAGTGTGTTGTATGGATTTTGGAGGAAAAAGTAGGTAATATTTTGGTCGATAAGAGGATAATGGCTGTGACCTGTAAGTAATTTACTTAAATTTAAACGTATTTGGACTTCTTTTCCCTATGTAAGAAATAGAAGCAACTTTTTCTAGTACACAACGATTTTAGTGAATTTCAAACTAATAGTTCTTAGATGGATTGTTACATGTGAATCTTTTACAGGAAAATAACTTTGTACCTGCCGCGCTCAAAATATTTCAACAAATTCTTCAGTGTGTGATTGTGAACTTAATTCTAAAACTATCCGGGGGAATGACTGTGCGTGTTATATAATATCTTTTGCGACGCAGTTTAATTTGTGTAGGAATTTAAATCAACTGGGATTCAGAGACTTGAAAAACTTGTACATGCAATTGATTAATAAACAACGGCAAATACACAACAATAATACACATGCAGTTAAGTTACTTCACATTTTTATACTAAAAGAAAATTCTTTGAAGTAACTTTATAAAAATAAAAAAAAATTATAGAAATTCAGTACTTGTCCTTGTCTTCGGAAATATGAACTATTTCTACTGTAGGATAACTCCACGATGATGTTTTATGTTCTATATACCGTGTGATACCAATACAATATTGTTGTCCATTTTGTCCTCTCCGGAACTTTCTTCTCAAATCGAAATCGTGTAATGGGAAGAATATGTATACAAAATTCTGTAATGAACCAGCGTTTATTATTTGGCAGAAGTGACTAAACACCTTAGTTTATTTGGATTAATTTTTGTAATATAACGAATATATTTGAAACGTGACTGTCTAAATGTTCATGTGCGTGTAGCAGAAATATTAGCCAAATTATAAAGTTAGACATGATGGAAAACAGATATATCTGGTGTTATTTGAGAAATCGATCCCCATTTCGTTTGAAACTTGCTGTTATTAAATCTCCTCTGAATTAGGATTATATTTAAGCAGATAAACTACCCCTACGCCTAATCATACATGAAATTAAATCCTTCTTATGAATGATTCTACTATGCCGTGTATTTTCGCTAGTGCACATGTATTAAGACTATTTACTGACAAATTTAAATTTTTGCTTTTTATCTAAAAAGAAATTGTATATGGCAGATGCATTGACAATGGTTACTTTGTGTTACTGGTAGTAAATAGTGTTTCTTTTGTATGTTCTCAACACTAAATTTATTCTAATAATGATAAGCAGAATTTAAGCCACAAAATAAATTATATGTGCATTAAAATGTTATGCGTTTAATATAAAGGTACAATATTTATTCCGAGCTAGTAAATATGAATGCAAATAAATATTTTACTTTAAAAATGCTTTAAAATTTTTGCGAAGTTGAAACATTTAGAATAAGACTGAAATGAATTCAATTTGATATTTTAGATCTTCATACAGGAGACATTAGTGCAATTTATGAAGTAAAAATTATCCAATAAGTAATTCAATTTCACACTTTCGTAAATCGTAGGAAATATCTCATAATATTTAGTTGAGGTTTATAGCAGTTTCTTTTATATATTTAGTTTCTAGGGCCTCTAGATTATCTAAGTGGCTCAAGTTTCAACTTTCTTTTAATACTCTAAGAGTATAATAATTATTCTGATTGATATCGATCTTGCGAATACAATTTATTTTAGAGGTTGCATTTGCCATTTATAGGAATATTTGTCTTGCGTCATCTACCATTTCACTTTTTATTTTATTTTCGTTATAAAATATTAGACATTTATCACATTCGAATTATCTTTCCTTGGAAATTGTCATTGAAATCACATAAAGCAATAAACTTCTTTAAAATGCAAAACTGGTTAAATGTTCAGAGAGGATCCTCTCCAAGTAGAAACTTTTGGATTTGACTAACTAGGTCATTAACTTAATTAAACTGGGAGGAATTTCCAAGTGATAGAAGTTATAATATCTTTTGAATCGTATTGGCTGTTTATTTCTAAATAACTTTTTACAAGATTGCTATTGCATAATAATAGTTTTTAAAACATTGAAAATATACCATAAGTATTCATAAAGTAAATTTCCCATTAAGGAGAGAAAAATAAAAGTTTAAATATGTATATAAATTCCTTTCATTCATTATACTGACTTTTCTCAAGGAAACGCTGAAATTTGTCTTAGGAAAGATGGAATAGCGTCGCCAGTGAGAATAGGTCTGTCATTAATGTCTTCTACCGTTACTTTGTTTATATTATGTCGTGTAGTCTTGTGTAGGCAATACGTAACTTTCATAACCTTCCGGGATGCAATCATTAATTTTATATATATTTTTTTCTTGTAAATGTAAAAGTGCTTTTGGTTGAAGGAATGTATTAAAAAAAATGCTTACGACTTAATTGCAACTTAAATAGCTGTTTCCTTTTTCTCAAAATTAATTTACTTCATAAAAATTATTTTAGATAATAATAATTTATTATGATTAATTATGAGGCAGCATAAAATTCCTACAGCAACAAATATCTGCACTATAATATGAATTTGTACATAAATTCAATGTTTTAAATGAAGTTGGTTCTAAAATATCTAAAGTTAGTGCAATGATTCTGCAAATTAAATAAATTAAAATAAATGTGATTTCATAGATCCAAAAATAAAACAATATTTGTACAAAAAATACTGTTGTATAAGGAAGATTTATTTTATCGTCTGCATGTTTAAGTAACTGATAAAATTCATATTAGTAAATACTCCTTTTTAATATCCAAAACCGTAATAGATCTATTTCGACAAGCATTTTCTGTGAATTTCTCTTTAGAATTATTTTTATTCTTCTAGATTTTTAAAGCTTTCCAACATATTTCTATAATGATAGTCGTCTCATGGTAGTATCATGAATGGAACTTGATACTTCTGTACTTTAATTTTTTCTATAATTATGCTTATATGTCTATTACTGTTACGTGAATAACCATTTTTTTAAATGATCACTTTAGCCCTTTTTAGTGAAAACAAAATATATCCTGTGTCATATTTGTTTTTGAATTTTAAATGGAGCATAAACCGTTTTTAAAATGGTGAATATACTTGTTTGATTTCTAAAGCAATATAATCGAAAATTGTTTAACATTATTTTATGAAATTTATTTAAAACATTGTTGAATTTCATATCTTGAACAATTACTTAACACTATTTTCTGATTACTCAGGGCATTGGGGTTGGGTATAAGAGTTGGCATATAAGTGTTTAGTCTATTAGACGAGAGTTAACGAAGATAAGAACATTGCTTCCATCACATAAACTAATGATTTAGTTTCGAATCTTGCATATAAATATATAAAAAAAAACTTGTTTCTAACCTAATAATCTAGTAAAATGGTACGTTTTTGTATGAAAAAGGTAGAGCGTTTTGATATTTTTATTTGTTAATACTTTTCAGATTTGCTATAAAATCTAAGCATTCGAAGATGACTTAAGATCGCGCGCCACCTGGTGTCGAAATGAGAATTTTGAAAAAAAAAAGTTGCTTCATTTATTCAAAGGTTTTATACAACTCTAGTCTTTTAAAATCGAATGGTATAAAAAGTTTTATATTAAAAATTTACTATGTTACATTATATGAAACTTTTGTTATTAAAACCAAGAGTAATTAACATTACTCTTTTCAATAAAGAGATACCTATCAGATGCTTTAATCCCTCAAGTAAACCTTAGACATTTATGTTTAAGAAATTTTTAGAAAAAGTGGTAATCTTAAAAATTTTAAGTTGTCTTATTTTGTCACTTATTCAGTATTCAAAAGGGATTTTAAGCTTGTACTGTTATATTCACGGGATTACACGGGATTTATCTCATAATCTCTACAGTATTTTAATGAAACTGAAAATGTGAGAAAAAGTATTTGTTTAAAGACATGTTAAATTAATTTTCTTGTAATGAATTTTGTTCAGATATTGTAATGGAACCAAATAAGATAAAAAGGTGTAAAATGCTTTCACTTTAGTGGTGAAAATTATTTTTCTCTATCGTAATAGATTTTTAAAATAAAATTTTTTCTGTAGATTCGATTTGTCAGTTTTGCACTTTTTCCGAAGTGTTAGATGAAATTTTTTTTTGTTTGGAAAGAACGACTTCAGTTAATTAATTTCTTTTATAAAATGCTCTAAAACATTAAGTTTTCACATTTTATCTCGAAAACAGCTACAGATCTGATATTCTGATAGGGACTTTATCAAGGAATTCTTCTTCCATAGAAATTGTTACTAGTTATAAAATGCTAAAAGGCAATAAATCATTTTAATTTAAATATCTCAATTAATGATTATATCTTCCATCCATTTTAATTACTATATCACAACAAATTATTCGAATTAAAAATTTTCGTAATGATATAATGTAATAATACAACGAATAAAACATAGAATTCTGAAAGCATTATCATTACACTTTCTCATGAATAAATAAAATTTCCATTTTCCAAATTTGTGTTGAATTTTGAAATTTTCTTTAAGACATGGACTTCACAGAGATAAGAAGGTCATTCTTTTGAAAGTAAAATTATATATAGAATTGCTTGTGCGAAGGCCAAATAAAAGATTTGCAAAAAATCAATAATTTTTCTTTATTCTGGAGATGATTCTAAAGAGCGAAGTAAGTTTCTATGAAAATTATTTAATTTAGATGAGGCAAAAAGTTTTAGATTAACCCTAATGCCAGATATATCATCATTACTTCCACATGGACGTATTATGTAGAAATCTTGAAATATATTTTCTGATATATTCGGAGGATAAGGACCTGCGCACGAAGCCAATGGAGGACAGGCGGTATATCACATTGAAATTTAGGAACCTAATGTCCTTTTTGTTATTAACATTGCAATCTTTTCAATTGCGTTTACAAAAGTTTGAGTCATTAGTAGATATTTCAGGTTCTTTCCAAGCCATCGGTATTAAAAATCTGAAAGATAATTCTATTACCATCATGCCAGTGAATTCATTCTTCTAAATAAACGGATGCAAATATTGTGTACTCGCCAATGTTTAACTGGATTCTAGTTTTATACAGAAATTAGCAATGAACAATTTTACCCAAAAAACCAAAAGGCTTCTTTTGTATTGTATAGTGGCCAGGAATACAGTAAAACAATAAATATTAGGGAGTTTGAAAGCCATTTATCAGTTTCGCAGCCAGAAACTAAAAGTTAAAAGCATTTCTTAATGTAACTGAAAATCATACCTCAGCTTGAGAAAATGATTAATGAAAATGGAGTGGGCAGACATGTATTAGCAGACTATTGATATTAACTTTAGTTAATTTTTCTTAGATTTCATGCTGTATTTTCTTGTTAGAGACAATTTTTCCAACTTGCAATAAAATCCAAAATAAAAAGACATCCTTTCCTTGGCAAGATTTATATGGGGAAGATTGGTATTTAAAATCTATAATTGTTTAATAAATTCATTCAAATATTGCTGTTAGGTATAAAGTTACAGTGATTCGGTATACAAATTTAATTTAAGGAATTTTATTTTTATGGTTATTAGCATTCAGCATACTATAAAAAGCACTTATTAATGTTACGATTTTATTTCATCACCGGCCTGGGTTATTTATTTTCCTTACATCATTACTATGATCGTTCTCAATTACAGTGATAGTTTTCCTTACAGAAAATCTAGATTACATTACAATTGATGCTATTTAGACAATCATTTATTTTAATGCTATTCTGTTTCGTAAATTAAGTATGACAAGGAATCCAACATTAAATGTTTTGCCAGTAATAGCTACAAGAGGAAAGCTTTGAATCTCGTTATGCATGAAGATTAATATTTCTACTTTATTGTTCCTTGCTTAGCAATTTTAGGAAAGTTATCGTAAATACAATTGTAATTCGGACCGCAAAGTGATTCTCCAATTGAAATTTACTAAGATTTTATTAATGCAAACAAAAATCGGAATCAGAAACATCGGAAAAGCAAACTGTTCAGATATTACATTACCATCCATTCGAGGAAAAATGTCTAAAGTGTAGTCTGTTTCACACTTCGACTGTACCTATTTAAGAAAAAGTCTGAATGCACTATTATATTATATCATATCCATTGTAAATCAAACATCTCTTGAATTCACTGGCTAGAGACCAAAATTTCGTCAATGCAATTTATTTTGGAGCATATATATATGTTCCAAAAATGTTAGAATTGTTTGAAATAATAAATTTAGAACTGCAATATCTTTTTAATTTTACAGTGTATGTCGAGAACTGCATCACATGGCAATATAGTATGAATTAAAAAAAAAGGATTTAAAAGGGAAAAAATGTATTTGAGGATTTATTTATTTTAAAGTTTCAGTTCTCTTTCTTCCAACCAAGATTGAAGTTTCATATAACGAAATTTTCATCACAAGTGTAATGAAAATCGTTTTATCTCAGATGCATGTTTAGAGAAAACATGAAAATGAAAAAGTAGCAGTCATTTATTTTATGATTATTAAATATTTAACGAAAGAAAGTTTATGCTCTTCTACTTGTCTTTCATACCAATTGCTTGGAAAATATTGGACTAGATTTTTGTAGATGAGGTTAAAATATTATCTAATGGTATGATCTGCGAACTTAGAAATTAAAGTCATATTTGAATATGATTCGTTGGTAAAGCTTGTTTTTTTATAAGTAATTAAGTAGTAAGTTGACAAGTAGTTAGCTGTAGGATATTCGAGCATAGATTCTGTTCATTTCAAACTATTTTAAGTAACTCGTGTTTCTTATTTATATATATTGAATTTTGCTATCGATTTTTCATTCACTTCTTGACTTTCTAAAGTACTGAATATTTAACACATCTTTATACTGAATAAAAGTACACTAATTTATATTGAGAATTCATCGAAGAGTTAATCATTTCATATAAGTGAGAACTGATACTGCACTACAGCGCCACCTGGTAGTCAACATGTAAAATATACACATTTCAAGATGCTTTGGCATTTCTTTTAAAGTATTATAAATTAAATATAGAAAAGTAGAAAATAATTAATATAAAAGTATTTATTTTGAATGCTATTATAATGATCAATTTAGCAGCCTCTTTTGTTTTATTTATTATCCAAAAAATTAAAGCAATCTACATTTAAGGAAGTCGATAGATATTTTTTTTTTCAAGCTATGCAAATAAGAATTTATTTTATTACATACCGTATAACAAGGTTTGTTTACTAATTAGTAACGAATGAAAAAAAACATTTGATTTTTTTCTTCCCCAACTCTTATTTAAAATGTTATTTTTCTTTCAGAAGCAACATCACATATAGCTATGGTCATTAGCGTTCAATAGAGCCATCTGGTAGTGAATATGAAAAAATAATAATTTTGAGTTACCATGGGTTTTCTAATAATGAAATATAAGTTGAAAACAGAAAAGTAGAAAATATTTAAGCTAAAATAATCTACCTTTTAGCATTATTTGAGTGAATATTTTTAAAAGTCTCTTTCGTTGAATATGTAATCCAACGATATAAAACACTGGACATATTCATGGGTCTGACTGATATTCTTTGTTCAAGTTATATAAATATGAATTTATTTTATTATATACCGTATAATAAGATTAGTCTACTAATTAAAGTGAACAAGAAAATGCATTTTACCTTACCATTACTGATTTAAAAATTAAATTTTTTTTCAGCATCTAGATTACATACAGTTATGGCCATTAGCTATAGTAGTATTCAGTGGAAGTTTGATGGAAATCGCTTTAAAATTGGTATTCATTCTCGAAATCTGAAAGTGACAAGTAAGTACTCATGTCTTTAAAGGGTGTTAAATATTGAATGCATTGGAAATTTCCAAATTCACTTCTTTATGATGTGAACGTAAATGATATTTTTGTTCTGCAAATAATAATTGGTATCATACAATGTAGTCATTTTCATTAATGTGTTTTTTGAAGATATGTTTTGTATTTTATATTTACAGGTGAATGTAAATTATGCAGAAGGTGTTGAAGCTCTCCCCATTTATAAATTATAGATTAAATCACAACAAATTATTTTAAACATGCTCTCTTGAGTGTGTGGTTTGAATTTAGGAGGAAAATAATAGTTTATATTTTGGCCTATAAATGGATAAAGGTCATCGGCTATGTGCCTTATGTCAACTTAACATTTTCTCACAAATGTTTTTTTACCGTAATTTTAAAAAGTGAAGTATATTAATTGTGCGATATAACTGATACCGTTGTCGTCCAAAGCATGAACTATTAGACAAGATATTGTGTGATATTTCCCTGATTCTATTTGATATTCTGAATGCTGTACAATACCATTACAATACTGTAACAATATTGTTGTGCATTTTGTGTGCACATGGATTTTTTTTCTTTCTGTAATTGAAGAAGCGTACTCCGAAGAATATGTGTAAAATATTTGGCAGTTAAAGAGCTTACTTATTTTGAGAGATCGAGCCTAAACACCTTATTTAATTTCTATTAATCTATGTAATATAAAGAAAATATTTCCATTTCGTCTATTTAAATGTGTGTGTGCTTGTAACAGAAATAATAGCTAATTAAATATAGTGTTACAAATAGTGTGAATTAATTTTAAGACTTTATTTCAACATCGACTTTTGTTATTTATTTTCCTGTCTTCGTTGCTACGATGATTCTGAGCAATAGATTTTGTTTTCCTTACAGAAAATCCCGTTTCTTATACAGTTGAGGCTAATACGGCAATCACATATTTTCATGCTATTCTGTTTGAGAAACGAGATAACAGAAGGAATCCAGTGTTAAATGTTTTCTCAGTAATATCTACAAGAGGAAAACTTTCGTACTTGATGGTTGTTACTATAATGTACTATGATGATTGTCACTTCTACTTTCTTTTCCTTACTTGACAATTTTATTAAATTGATTGTAAATATATGGTGCCACAAAATGATTCACCAATTTAAATTTCTTAAAAGTTTATTAAAGCTAACATAAACCCCCTTTTATAGGCAGAGCGAACTGATCAGGTATTATATTACATTACCATCCATTCAAGAGCAAACGTTTAATGTGTAGTCAGTCTCATTGTGCCTATTTCAGAAAACGTTTGAATATAATATTATATCATTTCCATTTGAGTTCAGACATTTTGTGAATTCAGTGGTTCGAATCCAAAATTTCGACAATGCAATGTATGGTTTCGAGAAGTATTAGAATTGTTAGAAAAAGAAATTTTTAACTGCAAGACCTTTTTAACTTTACAGTGTATCTCGGGAACTGCACATATTGCAATATAATCTGACTAAAAAAAAAAAAGAAAAACTTGCATGGGTCTTTATTGATTTTAAAGTTTCATTATTCTTTCTTTCAACGAAGATTGCAGTTTCATATAATAAAATTTTTATCACAAATGTAATGGAAATCGTTTTATCTGACATGCATTTTTAGAGAACATAAAAACGAAAAATAAGTTGTAATTTAAGATTATTAAATAGCCAATGACATAAATTTTATTTATGTATTTGTTTTTGTCTTTAATATCGCTTAGTTGGAAGGTGATGGACAAAAAAATTTGATAGATGAAGTTAAAATATTATCTAATGCTATGATGGTAGAATTTGGAAATTCCAGTCATATTTGAATATATACTTTGTTTGTGAAGCTTGTTTTGTTTTAACGAAAGCTAAATTAGTAGTTAGCTCTTGAATGTTCATGTATAGTTTGAGTTCACTTCAAATACATTTATGTAACTAGTGTTTCTTATTTATGTATATTGAATTTCTCTATCGATTTTTAATTAACTTCTCTATGTGCTAAAATACTGAATTTTTAACACATGTGAGTTCTGAATAAAAATATACTATTTTAATGTTTTGAGAAGTCATCTAAAATTAATTCATATAACTGAGTTTTGATTCTGCACATTCAGCGCCATATGGCAGTGAATTTGAAAAAAAAATACTAATTATAAGATTCCGTGGCATTTCTGTTCATGAATTATAGATTAAAAACAGAAAAGTAGAAAGTAATTGATATAAAATAATCTACTTTTGGAATAGTGTTTTAATGAATAATTTAACACCCTCTTTCATCGAAATTATTATCTAACTAATAGAAACAATCGTCCTATTTTGTAGGTCGATAGGTATTTCTTTTGTTGTTGTTCAAATTCTGCAAATAAAAATTTATTTCATTACATAAATTATAACAAGTGTTGTTTGCTAATTAGTAATAATTGAAAAAATAAACATTTGAATATTTTTTTTCTCCCAATGCTGATTTAAAATGTTGTTTTTCTTTCAGTAGCTATATTACATACAGCTACTGTCATTGGCGCCCATCAGCGCCACCTGGTAATGAATTTAAAAATAGAAATTTTGAGTTTCCATGTCTTTTCTATTAATAAATTGTACATCGAAAACAGAATAATAGAAAATATTAAAGATAAAAGAAGATATTTTGAAGTCTGTTTCGATGAAATTATTATCCAGCGAAATAAAACAAAGGGCATATTTAGGTGTTTACTGATATTTTTTGTTCATGTTATATAAATAAGAATTTATTTTATTATATACCGTATAACAAGACCAGCCTGCTAATTAAAGTGAAGTAGAAAAGGCATTTTACCTTTCCTTTACTGATTTAAAAAGTTATTTCTTTCAGCAGCAAGACTACATAAAGCTACAGTCGTTAGCTGTAGAAGTAATCTGAGAAAGTTTGATGGAACTCATTTTAAGAGTGTTATTTCTTTACTGAAACTGAAAGTGATATGTAAGTACTTATTTCTTAAACGAATATTAAATATTCAATTTATTACAAATTACTAAATTCACTTGTTTCTAATGCACATGTAATTGATACCATTTTTCAGCAAATAAGGTTGAAATAACATGCAATGTAGTCATTTTTATTTCTCTGTTTGCTTGAAGATATGCTTTGCATTTTATGTTTACAGGGTGATGTAAGTTAAATAAGTGTTTTCAGTCGCTCCCCATACAAAAAATGTAGGCTAGATCCCTGTAAAATATCTCACATATATTCTTCTGAGTGAGTTGTATGGATTTTGAAGGAAAAAGTAGGTTTTATATATTGGTCGTTAAGATCATGGCTGTGATCTGCAAGTAATTTATTGAAACTAAAAATTATTAGTTTCAATAAATTTAGTTTATTGAAACTAAACTTCATTTCCCTGTATTAGAAATAGAGGCAACGTTTTCTCATAGACAAAGATTTTAGTGAATTTGACACTAAATGTTCTTGGACCTAACTTACTCGTGAAACTTTTACAGAAAAATAACTTTGTACCTGCCGCGCTCAAAGCATTTCAACAAATAAATTCTTCTGACAACTGACTTGTTCTGACAGACACTTTCATTCTAAAACTATCCCGGGGAATGACTGTGCGTGTTACATTATATCTTTTGCAAGCAATTTAATTTGTGTAGGAATTTAAATCAACTGGGATTGAGAGTCCTGAAAAACGTGCACATGCAATTCATTAATAAACAACTGAAATTGCACAACAATAATACACATGCAGTTAAGTAACTTCACATTTTTCTACTAAAAGAATATTCTTTGAAGAAACTTTATAAAAATAAAAATTATAGAAATTCTGTACTTGTCCTTGTCTTCGGAAATATGAACTATTTCTACTGTAGGATAACTCCACTATAATGTTTTATGTTCTATATACCGTGCGATACCATTACAATATTGTAACAATATTGTTGTCCATTTTGTCCTCTCAGGAACTTTCTTCTTCTTCAATCGAAATAATATACTGGGAAGAATATGTATCCAAAATTCTGTAATGAACCAGCGTTTATTATTTGGCAGAAGGGGACTAAACACCTTAGTTAATTTGGATTAATTTGTGTAATATAATGAATATATATGAAACGTGACTGTTTAAATGTTCATGTGCGTGTAGCAGAAATATTAGTCAAATAATAAAGTTAGATATGATGGAAAACAGATATATCTGGAGTTATTTGAGAAATCGACCCCAATTTCATTTGGAACTCTTTATTATTAAATCTCCTCTGAACTAGGATTACATTTAAGCAGATAAACTACCCATACGCTTAATCATATATGAAATTAAATCCTTCTTATGAATAATTCTACTATGCTGTGGATTATCGCTAGTGCACATGTTTTAAGACTATTTACTGACAACTTTAAATTTTTGCTTTTTATTTAACAAGGAATTGTATATGACAGATGCATTAATAATGGTTACTTTTGTGTTACTGGTAGTAAATAGTTTTTCTTTTGTATCTTCTCAACACTTAATCTATTCTAATAAGGATGAGCATTATTTCAGCCACAAAATAAATTATTTGTGCATTAAAATGTTATTCGTTTAATATAAATGTTCAATATTTTTTCGCAGCTAGTCAATATGAATGCAAACAAGTATTTTACTTAAAATATCTTTAAAAAATTTTGCGAATTTAAAACATTTAGAATAAGACTGAAATGAATTCAATTTGATATTTTACTTCTTCATAAAGGAGACATTAGTGCTAATTAAGAAGTTATCCAATAAGTAATTTAATTTCACAGTTTCGTAAATCCTATGAAATATCTCAGAACATGTAGTTCATGTTTATAGCAGTTGTTTTTATATATTTATTTTCTAGGGCCTCTAGATAGTGTAAGTGGCGCAAGTTCTTTCAAATTTCAACTTTCTTTTAATACTCTAAGAGGGTATTTATTATTCTGACTGATATTTATCTTGCAAATGCAATTATTTTTAGAGGTTTCTTTTGCCATTTATAGGAATATTTGTCCTGCGTCGTCTATGATTTCAATTTTTGTTTTCTTTTCGTCATAAAATATTAAAGCTTTATCACATTCGAATACTCTTTCCTTGGAACTTGTTATTGAAATCACGAGGCAATAAACTTCCTTCAAATGCAAAACTGTTTAAAGGTTCAGAGAGGATCCACTCCAAGTAAAAACTTTTGGATTTGATTCACTAGGTCATTAATATAATTTAAATGGGAGGAATTTCCAAGTGATAGATTTTATGTTTTGAATCGTATTGCCTGTTTATTTCTAAATAACTTTTGACAAGATTGCTATTGTATAATAATATTCAAAGAAGTTTTTCAAACGTTGAAAATATCCTTAGGAAAGAAAGCAAATTTACCATTAAGAAGAGAATAAGATAAAAAATTTAAATATTTATAAATTCTTTTCCTTCATTATAGTGACTTTTCTCGAGGAAGCGCTGAAATTTGTCTTAGGAAAGATGGAATAGCTTCGCCAGTGAGAATAGGTCTGTCATTAATGTCTTCAAATGTTACTTTGTTTATATCATGTCGTGTAGTCCTGTGTAGGCAATGCGTAACTTTCATACCCTTCGGAGCTGCAATCATTAAATTGATATGTCTTTTTTTATTGTAAATGTAAAAATGCTTTTGGTTGAAGCAATTTATTAAAAAAAAGTGCTTACGACTTAATTGCAACTTAAATAGCTCTTTCCTTTTTATGAAAATAATTTCTTCCATAAAACTTATTTCACAGAAATTATTTTAAATAGCAATATATTATGATTAATTATGATTCAGCATAAAATTCCTACAGCAACAAATATCTGCAATATAATATGAATTTGTATATAAATTCAATGTTTTAAATGATGTTGCTTTCAAAATATCTAAAGTACGTGTAATGATTCTGCAAAATAAATAAATGAAAAAAAAATGTGATTTCATAGGTCCAAAAATAAAACAATATTTGTCCTAAAAATAATGTTATATATGGAAGATTTATTTTATCGTCTGCATGTTTAAGTAACTGATGAAATTCATATTAGTAAATAATCCTTTTTAATATTCAAAACCGTGATAAATCTATTTCGATAAGCATTTTCTGTGAATTTCTCTTTAGAATTATTTTTATTCTTCTAGATTTTTAATTTTTTCCAATATATTTCTATAATATTAGTCTTCTCATTTTAGTATCATAAATGGAACTTAGTACTTCTGTGCTATAATTGTTCCAATAATAATGTTTATTTTTCTGTTTGTTTTACGTGAATTAGCATTTTTGAAAATGATTTCTTTAGCCCTTTAGTAAAAACAAAATATATCCTGTATCATACTTATTTTAGAATTTTAAAGTGAGCATAAACAGCTTTTAAAATGTTAAATATACTTGTTTGATTTCTAAAGGAAAATAATTGAAAATTGTTTAACCTTATTTTATGAAATTTATTTAAAACGTTGTTTAATTTCCTAACTTGAACAATTACTTAACACTATTTTCTGATTAAACAGGGTATTAGATTTCGGTATAGGGCTGATGTAATATTTCTTCGATTTCGCAGCATTTTCTCTTTTTGCATTTAGTTTGACATTGGTTACCACATTTACCCTTTAACTGATATCGTTCATTCATCCAACTATGCATCATCCAAAAAATGTCTTTCTCTACTTGATTTACCTCATTTTTTTATTTGGAATATTGTCATTATATATAAAAAAAAATCAGAACTTTTTTGTGTACGTTTTTTATATTTTCTCTTAAAGCATTTTCATATACGAAGGCAAATTACAATTTGATAAGACAAAGAAAGAAGACAATCACTGAGAATACGTATCAACAGGCGATACGTATATATTCAGACATAATTTTATTCTCATGACTTGCTCTCAAAATGACGGAACCATGTAATGATTTCAGATCATTTTACAACCGGAATGCATGTTCCACACCATTTAACAGAAAAACTAAATCCTTCTTAATTTAAAAGTTAACATTCTACTGACTATTTAGAACAATGCCAGACGATGTGAAATATGCGCAGACGGTACTTTTTCAGTACATCCATTACACGGTGTGACCAATAGATTGATCTTAGGTAACTAAAAATAAATCTGTGTTACTTTCCAACTGAGCATTCGACTCAGTCTATAAATTACAAGTTGCATCTTTATTTTTCATTTATTTATTTCAAACAAATTAAAGTTTATTGTAAGAAATTGTAATATTTCAATTAAAAAATTGAAATTTTACTTTGTATGAAGTTAATATGATATAAAAGAGCGCAGCAAGATCATATCGAATTAGCAGAATTTTTTAGTCTATTAGACGAGAGTTATCGAAGGTAAGAACATTGCTTCCATCATAAAAACTAATGATTTAGTTTCGAATCTTGCATATAAATATTTAAAAAAATTGTTTCCATCCTAAAAATCTAGTAAAATTTTACGTTTTTGTATGAAAAAGGTAGAATATTTTGATTTGTTAATACTTTTGAGCTTTGCTATAAAATCTAAGCGTTCGAAGCTGGCATAAGATCGCGCGCCACCTGGTGTCGAAAGGAGAATATTTAAAAAAAAAATTTCTTCGATTATTCAGAATTTTCTACCCCTCTAGACTTTTAAAATCGAATGGTATAAAAAGTTTTATATTAAAAATTTACAATGTTACATTATATGAAACTTTTTTTTATTAAAATCAAGAGTAATTAAAATTACTCTTTTCAATAAAGAGATACCTATCAGATGAATCCCTCAAGTAAACCTTAAACATTTATGTTTAAGAAATTTTTAGAAAAAGTGGTAATCTTAAAAATTTTAAATTTTCTTACTTTGTCACTTATTCAGTATTCAAAAGAGATTTTAAGCTTCTACTGTTATATTCACGGGTTTACACGGGATTTATCTCATAATCTGTGCAATATTTTAATGAAACTGAAAATGTGAAAAAAAGTATTTGTTTAAACACATGTTAAATTAAATTCCTTGTAATGAATTTTGTTCAGATATTGTAATGGAACGGAATAAGATAAAACTGGGTAGAATGCTTTCACTTTAGAGGGGAAAATTATTTTTCTCAATCGTAATCGATTTTTAAAATAAAATTTATTCTGTAGATTCGATTTGTAAGTTTTGCACTTTTTCCGAATTGTAGATGAAATTTTCTTTTTGTTTGGAAAGAACGACTTCAATGAATTAATTTCTTTCATAAAATGTTCTAAAACATTCAGTTTTCACCTTTTATCTCGAAAACTGCTTCAGATCTGATATTCTGATAGGGATTTTACCACGGAATTCTTCATCCATGGAAATTGTTACTTGTTATAAAATGCTAAAAGTCAATAAATCATTCTAATTTTAATATCTTAACTAATGAATATTCCTTAATGAGTTTCCTTAAGACATGGACATCACAGAGATAAAAAGGTCGTTCTTTTGAAAATAAAAGGATATGTAGAGTTGCTTGTGCCAAGTCCAAATAAAAGATTTGCAAAAAACCAATAATTTTTCTTTATTCTGGAGATGATTCTAAAGAGCGAAGTAAGTTTCTATGAAAATTATTTAATTTAAATTATGCAAAAAGTTTAAGATGAACGCTAATGCCAGATATATCATCATTACTTCCACATGGACGTATTATGTAGAAATCTTGAAATATATTTTCTGATATATTCGGAGGATAAGGACCTGCGCACGAAGCCAATGAAAGACAGGCGCTATATCACATTGAAATTTATGAACCTTATGTCCTTTTTGTTATTAACATTGCAATCTTTTAAATCGCGTTTACAAAAATTTGAGTCATAAGTAGATATTTAAAGTTCTTTCCAAGACATCGATATTAAAAATCTGAAAGCTTTTCTATTACCATCAAGCCAGTGAATTCCTTCTTCTAAACAAGCGGATACAAATATTGTGTACTGGCCAATGTTTATCTGGATTCTAGTTTTATACAAAAATTAGAAATGAACAATTTCTCCCAAAAAGTCAAAGGCTTCTTGTTAGATACAAGTTTCTTGTTAGATATAATTTTTCCAATTTGCAGTAAAATCCAAAATAAAAAGAAATCCTTTCCTTGGCAAGATTTATATAGGGAAGATTGGTATTTAAAATCTATAATTGTTTAATAAATTCATTCAAATATTGGTCTTGGGTATAAATTTACAGTGATTCGGTATACAAATTTAATTTAAGGAATTTTATTTTTACGGTTATTAGCATTCAGCATACTATAAAAAGCACTTATTAATGTTTAGACTTTATTTCATCACCGACCTGGGTTATTTATTTTCCTTACATCATTATTATGATTGTTCTGAATTATAGGGATAGTTTTCCTTACAGAAAATTCATATTACATTTCAGTCGATGCTATTTAGACAATCATTTATTTTAATGCTATTCTGTTTCGTAAACCAAGTATGACAAGGAATCCAACATTAAATATTTTACCAGTAATATCTACAAGAGGAACGCTTTGTATCTCGTTATGCTTGAAGATAGCTATTTCTGCTTTGTTGTTTCTTGCTTAGCAATTTTATTAAATTGATTGTAAATACATTTCTATTTCGGACCGCAATGTGATTCTGCAATTGAAATTTATTAAGATTTTATTAATTTTAACAAAAATGGGAATCAGAAACTTTGGAAAAGCAAACTGTTCAGATATTACATTACCATCCATTCGAGGAAAAATGTCTAAAGTGTAGTCTATCTCGCACTTTGACTATAACTATTTAAGAAAAAGTCTGAATGCACTATTATATCATATCCATTGTAAATCAAACATCTCTTGATTTCGCTGGCTAGAGTCGAAAATTTTGTCAATGCAATATATTTTGAAGGATATATATAATATATGAGTTTTTATTTATTTTAAAGTTTCATTTTTCTTACTGTCAATGAAAATTGCAGTTTCATATAACGAAATTTTCATCACAAGTGTAATGAAAATCCTTTTTATCTCAGATGCATGTTTAGAGAAAACATGGAAATGAAAAAGTAACAGTCATTTATTTTATGATCATTAAATATTTAACGAAATAAATTTTGTTTATGGGCCTCTACTTGTTTTTCATACCAATTGCTTGGAAAATATTGGACTACATTTTTGTAGATGAGGTTAAAATACTATCTAATGCTATAATCCGCGAACTTAGAAATTAAAGTCATATTTGAATATGATTTGTTGGTAAAGCTTGTTTTTTTATAAGTAGTAAGTTGATAAGTAGTTAGCTGTAGGATATTCGAGCATAGCTTGTGTTTTTTTCAAACAATTTTAAGTAACTCGTGTTTCTTATTTATAAATATTGAATTTTGCTATCGATTTTGCATTCACTTCTTGACGTGCTAAAGTACTGAATTTTTAACACATCTTTGTACTGAATAAAAGTACAATATTTATATATATATTGAGAATTCGTCGAACAGTTAATCAATTCATATAAGTGAGATTTGATTCTGCACTACAGCGCCACCTGGTAGTTAACATGTAAAATATAGAAATTTCAAGATGCTGTGGCATTTCTTTTAAAGTATTATAAATTAAAAATAGAAAACTAGAACATAATTAATATAAAAGAATTTATTTTTAATACTAATTTAATGATCAATTTAACAACCTCTTTCGTTGAATTTATTATCCAAAGTATTAAAGCAATCTGCATTTAAGGAGGTCGATAGATATTTCTGCTAAGTTACGGAAATAGGAATTTATTTTATTACATACCGTCAACAAGGGTTGTTTTCTAATTAGTAATACATGAAACAAATGATTTTTTTTCTTCTCCAATGTTTTTTAAAGCGTTATTTTTCTTTCAGCAGAAAGATTACATATAGCTTTGGTCAATAGCGTCCAATAGAGCCACCTGGTAATGAATATGAAAAAATAATTATATTGTGTTACTATGGATTTTATAATGATGTATTATAAGAATGTAGAAAATAATTAAAAGGTAGATAAAAGAATCTACCTTTCAGCATTATTTGAATGTATATTTTTTAAAGTCTCTTTCGTTGAATATGTAATCCAACGATAGAAAACACTGGACATTTTCATGGGTCTGACTGATATATTTAGTTCAAGTTATATAAATATGAATTTATTTAATTATGCACCGCATAACATGATTAGCCTGTTAATAAAAGTGAACGAGAAAAGGCATTTTGCCTTACCATTGAAGTTCAATTTTTTCCGCATCCAGATTGCATACAGTTATGGTCATTAGCTATAGTAGTTTTCAGAGGAAGTTTGATGGAAATGAGTTTAAATTTGGTATTCATTCTCGAAATCTGAAAGCGACAAGTAAGTAATCCTTTCTTTAAAAGGTGTTAAATATTCAATGTATTGCAAATTTCCAAATTCACTTCTTTATGATGTAGACGTAAATGATATATTTTTTCTGCAAATAATATTGGAGTATCATACAGTGTAGTCATTTTTATTTATGGGTTTTTTGAAGATGTGTTTTCTATTTTATATATACAGGTAAATATAAATTATGCAGAAGGTATTGAAGCTCTTCCCATTTATAAAATGTAGATTAGATCACAACAAAATATTTTAAACATGCTCTCTTGAGTTTGTGGTTTGAATTTGGGAGGAGTTTATATTTTGACCAATAAGTGGATAAAGGTCATCGGCTATGTGCCTTGTGTCTACTTCACGTTTTCTCACAGATGTTTTTTTACCGTAATTTTTAAAAATAAAAAATATTAATTGTGCGATATAACTTATATCGTTGTCCCCGAAGCATGAACTATTTATATTAGTCAAGATATTGTACCATATTACCACAATTATATTTGATATTCTCAATGCCGTACAATGTTGTAACAATATTGTTCTGCATTTCGTGGTCGAATGGATTTTTTTCCTTCTGAAATCGAAGCAGTGTACTTCGAAAAATATATGTAAAAAAATTTGATTGTTAAAAAGCATCCTTTTTTTGAGAGAAGTAGCGTAAACACCTTATTTAATTTCTGTTAATCTGTATAATATAAAGAATACATTTCCATCTTGTCTGTTTAAATGTGTGTGTGCGTGTAACAGAAATAATAGCCAATTAATTCTATTGTCATAAATAGTTTGAATTAATTTTAAGACTTTATTTGAACCCCGACTTCTATCATTTATTTTCCTGAATTCGTTGCTATGATGATTCAGAGTTAGTTTTTTTCGTTCAGAAAATCCCGTTTCTTATACAGTTGATGCTATTTCGACCATCATTTATTGTCAAGCTATTCTGTTTGGGAAACCAAGTAACGCAAGGAATTCAACGTTAATTGTTTTGACAGTAATATCTGCAAGAGGAACACTTTCTTATCTTGATATGTATGATGATTGCAATTCCTACTTTATTGTCCCTTAATTAACAATTTTATTAAATTAATTGTAATTATAGGTTACCGCAGATTTATTTTCCAATTTAAATGTATCAACATTTTATTAAAACAAACAAAAACCCTCTTTGATAGTGAGAGCAAACTGATGAGGTATTATATTACATTACCATCCACTCTAGAGAAAACGTTTAATGTTTAGTCTGTCTCACACAGCGAATGTACCTATTTCAGAAAACGTTTGAGTCCCATATTTTGTCATAACCATTGCAATACAAACCTATCAAGAATTCGATGGTTTGAATCCAAAAATTTCCGCTGTATGATATATATATATATATATATATATATATATAATATAGTCTCAGGAAGGGTTAATATTGTCTGAAAAATTTAACTTTGAATTGCAAGACCATTTTAACTTTACAGTGTATCTCGAGAACTGCACATATGACAGTATAGTCTAACTTAACAAAAAATTTGCATGGGTCTTTATTGATTTTAATGTTTCATTTTTCTATCTTTCAACGAAGATTATAGTTTCATATAACGAAATTTTTATCATAAGTATAATGAAAATCTTTTTATCTGACATGCATTTTTAGGGAACATAAAAATGAAAAAAGTTGTAATTTATTTAAGATTATTAAATATTCAATGATAGAAAGTTTATTAATGCTCTTGTTTTTGTCTTTGATATCAATTACTTGGAAAATGATGGACCACGTTTTAATAGATGAGGTTAAAATATTATCTAATACTATCTTCATGTATAACTTGTGTTCATTTCAAACACTTCAATATAACTTTTGTGTCCTGTTTATAAAGATGCAATTTTGCTAAATATTTTGAATTTACTTCTCTATGTTCTATAGTACAGAAATTTTAATACATGTGTGTTCTGAATAAAAATATACTATTTTAATGTATTGAGAAATCATCAGACAATTAATTCATATAAAAGAGTTTTAATTCCGCAGAGTTAACGCCATCTGGTAGAGAATTTGAGAAAAAAAATACTAATTTTAAAATTTTATGGCATTTCTTTTGATGAATTATAAATTAAAAACTGAAAAGTACAAAGTAATTGAGATGAAAAATCTTCTTTGAAAAAGCAATTTAATGAATAATTTAACAGCATATTTCGACGAAATTATTATCTAACGAATTGAAACAACCGTCGTACATTGTAGGAATTTTTTTTTCTTCCAATTATGCAAATAAGAATTTATTTAAATTACATAAATTATAACAAGTGTTGTTCGCTATTTAGTACTGATTGAAAAAATAAACATGGGAATAATTTTTTCCCCCAATGCTGATTTAAAATGTTATTTTTCTTTCAGCGCCAAGATTACATATAGCTAATCTCATTATCGCCCGTCTGCGCCACCTGGTAGAGAATTTAAAAAAATAGTAATTTTGAGTTTCCATGCCTTTTCTATTAGTAAATTGTTAATTGAAAACAGAAAAGTAGAAAATAACAGAGATAAAAGAATCTGCCTTTTAGTATTACTTGAATGAATACTTTTAAATCTCTTTCGTTCAATTTATTATCCATCGAAATAAAACAAGCGGCATATTCATGGGTTTGACTGATTTTTCTGTTCAAGCTATATAAATAAGAATTTATTTTATTATATACCATATAACGAGATTGGCCTGCTTATCAATAATGAACAATAAGTGCAATTTACCTAAGCATTGCTGATTTAAAAGGTTATTTCTTTCAGCAGCAAGACCACATACAGCTTCAGTCGTTAGCTGTAGAAGTACTCTGAGAAGTTTGATGAATTCAGTTTAAGGGCGGAATTCCTTCACCAAAACTGAAAGTGATATGTAAGTACTAATTTCTTAAACGAATATTAAATATTCAAAGTATTTCAAATTTCTAAATTCACTTGTTTATAATGCCCATCTAAATAATACCATTTTTCAGCAAATAAGGTTGGAATAACATGTAATGTATTCATTTTTATCTCTGTGTTTGGTTGAAGATATGGTTTGTATTTTATATTTACACGGTGATTAAAGTTAAATAAGTATTCAGTCGCTCATCGTAGAAAAAATGTACGCTAGATCACAATAAAATGCATAACACATACTCTGCTGAGTGTGTTGTATGGATTTTGGAGGAAAAGTTAGGTAATATTTTAGTCGATAAGAGGATAATGGCTGTGTCCTGTAAGTAATTTACTGAAACTTAAAAGTATTTGGACTTCTTTTCCCTATGTAAGAAATAGAAGCAACTTTTTCTAGTAGACAACGATTTTAGTGAATTTGACACTAATAGTTCTTAGATGGAATGCTACATGTGAATCTTTTGCAGGAAAATAACTTAGTACCTGCCGCGCTCAAAATATTTCAACAAATTCTTCAGTGTGTGATTGTGAACTTAATTCTAAAACTATCCGGGGGAATGACTGTGCGTGTTAGATAGACTTTTGCGACGCAGTTTAATTTGTGTAGGAATTTAAATCAACTGGGATTCAGAGACCTGAAAAACTTGTACATGCAATTGATTAATAAACAACAGAAAATGCACAACAATAATACACATGCAGTTAAGTTACTTCACATTTTCATACTAAAAGAAAATTCTTTGAAGTAACTTTATAAAAATAAAAAATAAAAAATTATAGAAATTCAGTACTTGTCCTTGTCTTCGGAAATATGAACTATTTCTACTGTAGGATAACTCCACGATGATGTTTTATGTTCTATATACCGTGTGATACCAATACAATATTGTTGTCCATTTTGTCCTCTCAGGAACTTTCTTCTGAAATCGAAATCGTGTAGTGGGAAGAATGTGTATACAAAATTCTGTAATGAACCACCGTTTATTATTTGGCAGAAGTGACTAAACACCTTAGTTTATTTGGATTAATTTTTGTAAGATGACGAATATATTTGAAACGTGACTGTCTAAATGTTCATGTGCGTGTAGCAGAAATATTAGCCAAATTATAAAATTAGACATGATGGAAAACAGATATATCTGGTGTTATTTGTGAAATCGATCCCCATTTCGTTTGGAACTTGCTGTTATTAAATCTCCTCTGAACTAGAATTACATTTAAGCAGATAAACTACCCATACACCTAATCATATATGAAATTAAATCTTTCTTATGAATGATTCTACTATGCCGTGGATTATCGCTAGTGCACATGTTTTAAGACTATTTACTGACAAATTTAATATTTTGCTTTTTATCTAAAAAGAAATTCTATATGGCAGATGCATTGATAATGTTTACTTTTGTGTTACTGGTAGTAAATATAGTTTCTTTTGTATCTTCTCAACACTAAATCTATTCTAATAATGATAAGCAGAATTTAAGCCACAAACTAAATTATATGTGCATTAAAATGTTATGCGTTTAATATAAAGGTACAATATTTATTCCGAGCTAGTAAATATGAATGCAAATAAATATTTTACTTTAAAAATGCTTTAACATTTTTGCGAAGTTAAAACATTTAGAATAAGACTGAAATGAATTTAATTTGATATTTTAGATATTCACACATTAGACATTAGTTCAATTTATGAAGTAAAAATTATCCAATAAGTAATTCAATTTCACACTTTCGTAAATCGTAGGAAATATCTCAGAATATTTAGTTGAGGTTTATAGCAGTTGCTTTTATATATTTAGTTTCTAGGGCCTCTAGATTATCTAAGTGGCTCAAGTTTCAACTTTCTTTTAATACTCTAAGAGGATAATTAGTATTCTGATTGATATTGATCTTGCGAATACAATTTATTTTAGAGATTGCATTTGCCATTTATAGGAATATTTGTCTTGCGTCATCTATCATTTCAATTTTCATTTTATTTTCGTTATAAAATATTAGACATTTATCACATTCGAATTATCTTTCCTTGGAAATTGTCATTGAAATCACATAAAGCAATAAACTGCTTTAAAATGCAAAACTAGTTAAATGTTCAGAGAGGATCCTCTCCAAGTAGAAACTTTTGGATTTGACTCACTAGGTCATTAACATAATTAAACTGGGAGGAATTTCCAAGTGATAGAAGTTATAACATCTTTTGAATCGTATTGGCTGTTTATTTCTAAATAACTTTTTACAAGATTGCTATTGTATAATAATAGTTTTTGAAACATTGAAAATATTCCATAAGTATTCATAAAGTAAATGTCCCATTAAGGAGAGAAAAATAAAAATTTAAATATGTATATAAATTCCTTTCATTCATTATAGTGACTTTTCTCGAGGAAACGCTGGAATTTGTCTTAGGAAAGATGGAATAGCGTCGCCAGTGAGAATAGGTCTGTTATTAATGTCTTCTACCGTTAATTTCTTTATATTATGTCGTGTAGTCTTGTGTAGGCAATACGTAACTTTCATAACCTTCCGGGATGCAATCATTAATTTTATATATATATTTTTTTCTTGTAAATGTAAAAATGCTTTTGGTTGAAGGAATCTATTAAAAAAAATTCTTACGACTTAATTGCAACTTAAATAGCTCTTTCCTTTTTCTCAAAATAATTTTTTTCTTAAAATTAATTTACATCATAAAAATTATTTTAGATAATAATATATTATGATTAATTATGAGGCAGCATAAAATTCCTACAGCAACAAATATCTGCAATATAATATGAATTTGTACATAAATTCAATGTTTTAAATGAAGTTGATTTTAAAATATCTAAAGTTAGTGCAATGATTCTGCAAATTAAATAAATTAAAATAAATGTGATTTCATAGATCCAAAAATAAAACAATATTTGTCCAAAAAATACTGTTGTATAAGGAAGATTTATTTTATCGTCTGCATGTTTAAGTAACTGATAAAATTCATATTAGTAAATAATTCTTTTTAATATCCAAAACCGTGATAGATCTATTTCGACAAGCATTTTCTGTGAATTTCTCTTTAGAATTATTTTTATTCTTCTGAATTTCTAAAGCTTTCCAACATATTTCTATAATGATAGTCGTCTCATGGTAGTATCATAAATGGAACTTGATACTTCTATACTTTAATTTTTTCTATAATTATGCTTTTATGTCTATTACTGTTACGTGAATAAGCATTTTTTTAAATGATCGCTTTAGCCCTTTAGTGAAAACAAAATATATCCTGTGTCATATTTGTTTTTGAATTTTAAATGGAGCATAAACCGTTTTTAAAATGGTGAATATACTTGTTTGATTTCTAAAGCAAAATAATCGAAAATTGTTTAACATTATTTTATGAAATTTATTTAAAACATTGTTGAATTTCATATCTTGAACAATTACATAACACTATTTTCTGATTAATCAGGGCATTGGGGTTGGGTATAAGAGTTGGTATATAAGTGTTTAGTCTATTAGACGAGAGTTATCGAAGATAAGAACATTGCTTCCATCACATAAACTAATGATTTAGTTTCGAATCTTGCATATAAATATAAAAAAAAAAAATTGTTTCTATCCTTATAATATAGTAAAATGGTACGTTTTTGTATGAAAAAGGTAGAGTGTTTTGATATTTTGATTTGTTAATACTTTTCAGCTTTGCTATAAAATCTAAGCATTCGAAGATGGCATAAGATCGCGCGCCACCTGGTGTCGAAATGAGAATTTTGAAAAAAGTTTCTTCATTTATTAAAAGTTTTTCTACAACTCTAGTCTTTTAAAATCGAATGGTATAAAAAGTTTTATATTAAAAATTTACTATGTTACATTATATGAAACTTTTGTTATTAAAACCAAGAGTAATTAACATTACTCTTTTCAATAAAGAGATACCTATCAGATGCTTTAATCCCTCAAGTAAACCTTAAACATTTATGTTTAAGAAATTTTTAGAAAAAGTGGTAATCTTAAATTTTATTTTGTCTTATTTTGTCACTTATTCAGTATTCAAAAGGGATTTTAAGCTTGTACTGTTATATTCACGGGATTACACGGGATTTATCTCATAATCTCTGCAATATTTTAATGAAACTGAAAATGTAAGAAAAAGTATTTGTTTAAAGACATGTTAAATTAATTTTCTTGTAATGAATTTTGTTCAGATATTGTAATGGAACCAAATAAGATAAAAAGGTGTAAAATGCTTTCACTTTAGTGGTGAAAATTATTTTTCTCTATCGTAATCGATTTTGAAAATAAAATTTATTCTGTATATTCAATTTGTAAGTTTTGTACTTTTTCCGAAGTGTTAGATGAAATTTTTTTTTTGTTTGGAAAGAACGACTTCAGTTAATTAATTTCTTTCATAAAATGCTCTAAAACATTCAGTTTTCACATTTTATCTCGAAAACAGCTTCAGATCTGATATTCTGATAGGGACGTTATCAA
Source organism: Argiope bruennichi (assembly GCF_947563725.1). Taxonomy (NCBI): domain Eukaryota; kingdom Metazoa; phylum Arthropoda; class Arachnida; order Araneae; family Araneidae; genus Argiope; species Argiope bruennichi. The sequence continues at coordinate 57,555,013 of NC_079162.1, forward strand.
GGAATTCTTCTTCCATGGAAATTGTTACTTGTTATAAAATGCTAAAAGTCAATAAATCATTCGAATTTAAATTTCTTAACTAATGAATATATCTTCCATCCATTTTAATTACTATATCACAACAAATTATTCAAATAAAAAAAATTTTGTAATGATATAATGTAATAATACAAGGAATAAAACATAGAATTCTGAAAGCATTATCATTACACTTTCTCATGAATCAATAAAATTTCCATTTTTCAAATTTGTGTTGAATTTTTAATGAATATTCCTTAATGAGTTTCCTTAAGACATGGACATCACAGAGATAAGAAGGTTATTCCTTTGAAAGTAAAAGGATATATACAGTTGCTTCTGCCAAGACCAAATAAAAGATTTGCAAAAAACCAATAATTTTTCTTTATTCTGGAGATGATTCTAAAGAACGAAGTAAGTTTCTTTGAAAAGTATTTAATTTAGATTGGGCAAAAAGTTTAAGATGAACCCTAATGCCAGATATATCATCATTACTTCCACATGGACGTATTATGTAGAAATCTTGAAATATGTTTTCTGATGTATTCGGAGGATAAGGACCTGCGCACGAAGCCAATGGAGGACAGGCGCAATATCACATTGAAATTTAGGAACCTAATGTCCTTTTTGTTATTAACATTGAAATCTTTTCAATTGCGTTTACAAAAGTTTGAGTCATTAGTAGATATTTCAGGTTCTTTCCTAGCCATCGGTATTAAAAATCTGAAAAATAATTCTATTACCATCAAGCCAGTGAATTCATTCTTCTAAACAAACGGATGCAAATATTGTGTACTCGCCAATGTTTATTTGGATTCTAGTTTTATACAGAAATTAGCAATGAACAATTTCACCCAAAAAACCAAAAGGCTTCTTTCTTCATTTGTATTGTATAGTGGCCAGGAATACAGTAAAACAATAAATATTAGGGAGTTTGAAAGCCATTTATCAGTTTCGCAGCCAGAAACTAAAAGTTAAAAGCATTTCTTAATGTAACTGAAAATCATACCTCAGCTTGAGAAAATGATTAATGAAAATGGAGTGGGCAGACATGTATTAGCAGGCTATTGATATTAACTTTAGTTAATTTTTCTTAGATTTCATGCTGTATTTTCTTGTTAGAGACAATTTTTCCAATTTGCAATAAAATACAAAATAAAAAGACATCCTTTCCTTGGCAAGATTTATATGGGGAAGATTGGTATTTAAAATCTATAATTATTTAATAAATTCATTCAAATATTGCTGTTAGGTATAAAGTTACAGTGATTCGGTATACAAATTTAATCTAAGGAATTTTATTTTTACGGTTATTAGCATTCAGCATACTATAAAAAGCACTTATTAATGTTACGACTTTATTTCATGACCGGCCTGGGTTATTTATTTTCCTTATATCATTACTATGATCGTTCTCAATTACAGTGATAATTTTCCTTACAGAAAAACCAGATTACATTACAATTGATGCTATTTAGACAATCATTTATTTTAATGCTATTCTGTTTCGTAAATTAAGTATGACAAGGAATCCAACATTAAATGTTTTGCCAGTAATAGCTACAAGAGGAACGCTTTGTATCTCGTTATGCATGAAGATTGCTATTTCTACTTTATTGTTCCTAGCTTAGCAATTTTAGGAAAGTTATCGTAAATACAATTGTAATTCGGACCGCAAAGTGATTCTCCAATTGAAATTTACTAAGATTTTATTAATGCTAACAAAAATCGGAATCAGAAACATCGGAAATGCAAACTGTTCAGATATTACATTACCATCCATTCGAGGAAAAATGTCTAAAGTGTAGTCTGTCTCACACTTCGACTGTACCTATTAAAGAAAAAGTCTGAATGCACTATTATATCATATCCTTTGTAAATCAAACATCTCTTGAATTCACAGTGTATGTCGGGAACTGCATCACATGGCAATATAGTATGAATTTTAAAAAAAAGGATTTAAAAGGGAAAAAAGGTATGAGGTATTATTTATTTTTAAAGTTTCAGTTCTCTTTCTTTCAACGAAGATTGCAATTTCATATAACGAAATTTTCATCAGAAGTGTAATGAAAATCGTTTTAAGTCAGATGCATGTTTAGAGAAAACATGAAAATGAAAAAGTAACAGTCATTTATTTTATGATTATTAAATATTTAACGAAAGAAATTTTGTTTATGGGCCTCTACTTGTTTTTCATACCAATTGCTTGGAAAATATTGGACTACATTTTTGTAGATGAGGTTAAAATACTATCTAGTGCTATAATCCGCGAATTTAGAAATGAAAGTCATATTTGAATATGATTTGTTGGTAAAGCTTGTTTTTTTATAAGTAATTAAGTAGTAAGTTGACAAGTAGCTAGCTGTAGGATATTCGAGCATAGCTTGTGTTCATTTCAAACAATTTTAAGTAACTCGTGTTTCTTATTTATAAATATTGAATTTTGCTATCGATTTTTCATTCACTTCTTGACGTTCTAAAGTACTGAATTTTTAACACATCTTTGTACTGAATAAAAGTACACTATTTATATATATATATTGAGAATTCATCGAACAGTTAATCAATTCATATAAGTGAGAGTTGATTCTGCACTACAGCGCCACCTGATAGTTAACATGTAAAATACACAAATTTCAAGATGCTTTGGCATTTCTTTTAAAGTATTATAAATTAAATATAGAAAAGTAGAAAATAATTAATATAAAAGTATTTATTTTTAATGCTATTATAATGATCAATGTAGCAGCCTCTTTTGTTTTATTTATTATCCAAAGAATTAAAGCAATCTACATTTAAGGAGGTCGATAGATATTTTTTTTCAAGCTATGCAAATAAGAATTTATTTTATTACATACCGTATAACAAGGTTTGTTTACTAATTAGTAACGAATGAAAAAAAACATTTGATTTTTTTCTTCCCCAACTCTTACTTAAAATGTTATTTTTCTTTCAGAAGCAACATCACATATAGCTATAAGTATTAGCATCCAATGACCATATAGCTATGGTCATTAGCGTTCAATAGAGCCACTTGGTAGTGAATATGAAAAAATAATAATTTTGAGTTGCCATGGGTTTTCTAATAATGAAATATAAGTTGAAAACAGAAAAGTAGAAAATAATTAAACTAAAATAATCTACCTTTTAGCATTATTTGAGTGAATATTTTTAAAAGTCTCTTTCGTTGAATATGTAATCCAACGATATAAAACACTGGACATATTCATGGGTCTGACTGATATTCTTTGTTCAAGTTATATAAATATGAATTTATTTTATTATATACCGTATAACAAGATTAGTCTACTAATTAAAGTGAACAAGAAAATGCATTTTACCTTACCATTACTGATTTAAAAATTAAATTTTTTTCAGCATCTACATTACATACAGTTATGGCCATTAGCTATAGTAGTATTCAGTGGAAGTTTGATGGAAATCGCTTTAAAATTGGTATTCATTCTCGAAATCGGAAAGCGACAAGTAAGTGCTTACTCATCTCTTTAAAGGGTGTTAAATATTGAATGCATTGGAAATTTCCAAATACACTTCTTTATGATGTAAACGTAAATGATATTTTTGTTCTGCAAATAATAATTTGTATCATACAATGTAGTCATTTTTATTAATGTGTTTTTTGAAGATATATTTTGTATTTTATATTTACATTTAAATCTAAATTATGCAGAAGGTGCTGAAGCTCTCCCCATTTATAAAATATAGATTAAATCACAACAAATTATTTTAAACATGCTCTCTTAAGTGTGTGGTTTGAATTTAGGAGGAAAATAATAGTTTATATTTATTCCGATAAGTGGATGAGGGCCATCGGCTATGTGCCTTGTGTCAATTTCACATTTTCTCACAAATGTTTTTTTTTTTTTTTTTTTTTTTTTTTACCGTAATTTTAAAAAGTGAAATATGTTAATTGTGTGATATAACTGATATCGTTGTCGTCTAAAGCATGAACTATTAGTCAAGCTATTGTGGGATATTTCCGTGATTCTATTTGATATTTTGAATGCTGTACAATACCATTACAATACTGTAACAATATTGTTGAGCATTTTGTGTTCGGATGCATTTTTATTTAAGTCTGAAATCGAAGCAGTGTACTCCGAAGAATATGTGCACACAATTTTGTTGTTAAAAAGCTTTTTTTTGGGGGGGGGGGGAGAAGGAGCCTCAACACCTTATTTAATTTCTATTAATCTGCATAATATAAAGAATACATTTCCATCTTGTCTGTTTAAATGTGAGTGTGCTTGTAACAAAATTAATATCCAATTAAATACATTGTCATAAATAGTTTGAATTAATTTTAAGACTTTATTTCAACACCGACTTGTGATTTATTTTCCTGACTTCTTTGCTATGATGATTCTGAGCTGCAGAGTTTTTTTCCCCTTATAGAAAATACTGTTATACAGTTGATGCTATTTCGACAATCATTTATTTTCATGCTATTCTGTTTGGGAAACCAGGTAACACAAGGAATTCAACGTTAATTATTTTCGCCGTAATATTGACAAGAGGAACACTTTCGTACCTTGATATGTATGATGATTGCAATTTCTACTTTATTGTCCCTTACTTAAGAATTTTATTAAATTAATTGTAAATATATTTTACCGCAGATTTATTCTCCAATTTAAATGAATCAAAATTTTATTAAAACAAACAAAACCCCTCTATGATAGTGAGAGCAAACTGATCAAGTATTATATTACATTACCATCGACTTTAGAGAAAACGTTTAATGTTTAGTCTGTCTCACACAGCGACTGTACCTATTTCAGAAAATGTTCAAGTCCAGTATTTTATCATATCCATTGCAACACAAACCACTCATGAATTCGATGGTTTGAATTCAAAAATTTCCGTTATGTGATAAATATATATATATATATATATATATGTCTCCAGAAGTGTTAATATTGTTTGGAAAATTTAACTTTGAACTGCAAGACATTTTTAACTTTCCAGTGTATGTGGGGCATCATATGACATTGATAAATAAATTTAAAAAAAAATAGGAGTAAAAAAAAGGAAAAAACTTAAATGGCTTTTTATGAATTTTAAAGTTTCATTTTTCTTTCATTCAGGGAAGATTAGTTTCATATAATGAAATTTTTATCAGAAGTGTAATGAAAATCGTTTTATCTGACATGCATTTTTAGGGAACATAAAAACGAAAAATAAGTTGTAATTTAAGATTATTAAATAGTCAATGACATAAAATTTATATATGTATTTCTTTTTGTCTTTAATATCGCTTAGTTGGAAGGTGATGGACAAAAAAATTTGATAGATGAAGTTAAAATATTATCTAATGCTATGATGGTAGAACTTGGAAATTCCAGTCATATTTGAATATATACTTTGTTTGTGAAGCTTGTTTTGTTTTAACGTAAGCTAAATTAGCAGTTATCTCTTGAATGTTCATGTATAGTTTGAGTTCATTTCAAATACATTTATGTAACTAGTGTTTCTTATCTATATATATATTGAATTTTGCTATCGATTTTTAATTTACTTCTCTATGTGCTAAAATACTGAATATTTAACACATGCGTGTTCTGAATAAAAATATACTATTTTAATGTATTGAGAATTCATCTAACAATTAATTCATATAACTGAGTTTTGATTCTGCACAGTCAGCGCCATCTGGCAGTGAATTTGAAAAAAAAACTAATTATAAGATTCCGTGGCATTTCTGTTAATGAATTATAGATTAAAAACAGAAAAGTAGAAAGTAATTGATATAAAAGAATCTACTTTGGAATAGTGTTTTAATGAATAATTTAACACCCTCTTTCGTCGAAATTATTATCTAACGAATTGAAACAATCGTAATATTTTGTAGGTCGATAGGTATTTTTTTTTTTTTTTTGTTCAAATTCTGCAAATAAAAATTTATTTCATTACATAAATTATAACAAGCGTTGTTTGCTAATTAGTAATAATTGAAAAAATAAACATTGGAATATTTTTTTCCCAATGCTGATTTAAAATGTTATTTTTCTTTCAGCAGCTAGATTGCATATAGTTACTGTCATTGGCGCCCATCAGCGCCACCTGGTAATGAATTTAAAAATAGTAATTTTGAGTTTCCATGTCTTTTCTATTAATAAATTGTAAATCGAAAACACAATAATAGAAAATAATAAATATAAAATCTACCTTCTTACTTGAATGAATATTTTTAAGTCTATCTCGATGAAATTATTATCCAGCGAAATAAAACAAGGGGCATATTTAGTTGTTTGACTGATATATTTTGTTCATGTTATATAAATAAGAATTTACTTTATTATATACCGTATAACAAGACTAGCCTGCTAATTAAAGTGAAGAAGAAAAGGCATTTTACCTTTCCTTTTCTGATTTAAAAGGTTATTTCTTTCAGCAGCAAGACCACATAAAGCTACAGTCGTTAGCTGTAGAAGTAATCTGAGAAAGTTTGATGGAACTCATTTTAAGAGTGTTATTCCTTTACTGAAACTGAAAGTGATATGTAAGTACTTATTTCTTAAACGAATATTAAATATTCAATGTATTACAAATTTCTAAATTCACTTGTTTCTAATGCACATGTAAATGATACCATTTTTCAGCAAATAAGGTTGGAATAACATGTAATGTAGTCATTTTTATTTCTGTGTTTGTTTGAAGATGCGTTTTGTATTTTATATTTACAGGGTGATGTAAGTTAAATAAGTGTTCAGTCACTCCCCATACAAAAAATGTAGGCTAGATCCCAATAAAATATCTCACATATATTCTTCTGAGTGTGTTGTATGGATTTCGGAGGAAAAAGTAGGTAATATACTGGTCGATAAGAGGATCATGGCTGTGATCTGCAAGTAATTTATTGAAATTAAAAAGTATTTGGACTTCTTTTTCCTGTATAAGAAATAGAGGCAACGTTTTCTCGTAGACAAACATTTTAGTGAATTTGACACTAATTGTTCTTGGACCGAATTTACTCGTGAAACTTTTACAGGAAAATAACTTTGTACCTGCCGCGCTCAAAACATTTCAACAAATAAATTCTTCTGTGTGTGACTGACACCTTCATTCTAAAACTATCCCGGGGAATGACTGTGCGTGTTACATTATATCTTTTGCAAGCAGTTTAATTTGTGTAGGAAGTTAAATCAACTGGGATTGAGTCCTGAAAAAACTGCATATGCAATTCATTAATAAACAACTGCAATTGCACAACAATAATACACATGCAGTTAAGTAACTTCACATTTTTCTACTAAAAGAATATTCTTTGAAGAAACTTTAAAAAAATAAAAAATAAAAATTACAGAAATTCTGTACTTGTCCTTGTCTTCGGAAATATGAACTATTTCTACTGTAGGATAACTCCACGATTCTGTTTTATATTGTATATACCGTGCGTTACCATTACAATATTGTTGTCCATTTTGTCCTCTCAGGAACTTTCTTCTTCTTCAATCGAAATAATGGACTGGGAAGAATATGTATACAAAATTCTGTAATGAACCAGCGTTTATTATTTGGCAGAAGGTGACTAAACACCTTAGTTAAGTTGGATTAATTTGTGTAATATAATGAATATATATGAAACGTGACTGTTTAAATGTTCATGTGCATGTAGCAGAAATATTAGTCAAATAATAAAGTTAGATATTATGGAAAACAGATATATCTGGAGTTATTAGAGAAATCGACCCCAATTTCGTTTGGAACTTTCTGTTATTAAATCTCCTCTGAACTACTATTACATTTAAGCAGATAAACTACCCATACTCTTAATCATATATGAAATTAAACCCTTCTTATGAATGATTCTATTATGCTGCTGATTATAGCTAGTGCACATGTTTTAAGACTGTTTACTGACAGCATTAAAATTTTGCATTTTATCTAATAAGAAATTTTATTTGACAGATGTGTTCATAAAGGTTAGTTTGGTATTACTGGTAGAGAATAGTGTTTCTTTTGTAGCTTCTCGACACTTTATTTGTTCTGATAAGGATGAGCAGTTTTTAACCTCAAAATGAATTAATTGTGCATTAAAATGTTATGCTTTTAATATAAAGGTTCAATATTTATTTTTAGCTAGTAAATATGAATGCAACTAAATATTTTATTAAAAAATGCTTTAAAAATTGTTACAAAGTTAAAACATTTAGAATAAGACTGAATAAATTCAATTTTATCTTTTATTTCTTCATAAATCTGCCTAAATGGATCTTATTCTGTAGGATATATTTAAAAGACAAGCATTCATAAAGCAAACATTAGTGCTAATTAAGAAGTAAGAATTATCCAATAAGTAATTCAATTTCTCACTTTGTAATTCGTAGGAAATATCTCAGAATATATAGTTCACGTTTATAGCAGTTTATGTTTTTATATACTTAGCTTCTAGGGCCTCTAGAGTATCTAAGTGGTCCACGTTCTTTCAAGTTTCAGCGTTCTTTTAATACTCTAAGAGGGTATTTATAATTCTGACTGATATTTATCTTGCAAATAGAATTATTTTTAGAGGTTTCTTTTGCCATTTACAGGAATATTTGTCTTGCGTCGTCTATAATTTCAATTTTTGTTTTCTTTTCGTCATAAAATATTAGAGCTTTATCACATTCGAATTTTGTTTCCTTGGAAATTGTCATTGAAACCATATGAAGCAACGAAACTTCCTTATAATACAAAACTGGTTAAAAGTTCAGAGAATATCCACTCCAAGTAGAGACTTTTGGATTTTGGCACACTACGTTATTGACATAATATAACTTGGAGGAAATTTTAAGTGAGAAAAGTTATAATATCTTTTGAATTGTATTGTCTGTTTATTTCTAAATAACTTTTGACAAGATTGCTACTGTATAATAGTATACAAAGAAGTTTTTGCAAAAGTTGAAAATCCTCTTAGGAAAGAAAGCAAATTTCACTTTAAGGGAAAAAAAGACAATTTAAATATGTATATAAATTCTTTTCATTCATTATAGAGACTTTTCTCCAGGAGACGCTGAAATTTCTCTTTGGAAAAATGGAATAGCATCACCAGTGAGAATAGGTCTCTCATTAATGTCTTCTACCGTTACTTTGTTTCTATTATGTCGTGTAGTCTTGTGTAGGCAATACGTAACATTCATATCCATCCTAACTACAATCATAAATTTATATATATTTTTTTCTGGTAAATGTAAAACTGATTTTGGTTGACGGAATGTATTAAAAAAATGCTTGTAACTTAATTGTATCTGAAATAGCTCTTTCCATTTTCTCAAAATTATTTCTTCCATAAAACTTATTTTATTCGTTGAAATTTTTGTAGATAACAATATATTATGATTAATTATGAGACAGCATAAAATTCCAACAGCAACAAATATCTGAAATATACTATGAATTTGTATGTAAATTCAATGTTTTAAATGAAGCTCCTCCTAAAATATCTAAAGCACGTGTAATGGTACTGCAAAGGAAATTTAAAAAAATGTGATTTCATAGGACAAATATTATTTTATTTTTGGACCTAAAAATACTATATAAGGAAGATTTAGTTAATCGTCTGCGTAGTTAAGTTACTGATGAAATTCATATTAGTAAATAATCGTTTTTAATATTCAAAAGCCTGATAGATCTATTTCGATTAGCATTTTTTGTAAATTTCTCTTTAGAATTATTTTTATTCTTCTAGATATTAAATATTTTTCAACGTATTTCTCTAATAATTGGTTTCTCATGGTACTATCATTAATGGAACTTAGTACTTCTGTGCTATAATTGTTTTGATAATTGTGTTTATTTTTCTATTTCTGTTACGTGAATTAGCATTATTATCTGGAATATCTTCATTACGTAAAAAAGATCTATGAATTGTTTTTGTTTACCTTTTTTATATTATAGCATTTTCACATACGAAGACAAATTAGAATTTGGTAAGACAAAAAAGAAAAAGACAATCACTGAAACTACGTATCAATAGATGATATATATTTAGATATTCAATTTTATTCTTAACACTTGCTTTCAAAATGACAAGACTATATAATGATTTCAGATCATTTTACAGCCGAATGATTATGATCAACTTCTACATCTAGAAAAAAAATCCTTCTTTATTTAAAATTTAATACTCTATTCATTAATTTGAACAGTGCTAGACGATGGAAAATATGCGCAGACGCGCGTTCTTTTTCAGTACATCAATTACACAGGAGTGACCAATAGATTAATCTTAGGTAACTAAAAATAAATCAGTGTTACTTTGCAACTAAGTATTCGACTCATTCTATAAATTACAATTTGGTGCATTTTTATTTTTCCTTTATTTCTTTCAAACAAATCTAAGCTAATTGTAAGAAATTATAATATTTCAATGAAAAAATTGAAATTTTAATTTTTATGAAGTTAATATGGTTGAAAAGAGTGAATCAATAGCATCTAGAATTTGCAGAAGTGTTTAGTCTATTAGACGTGAGTTATCGAAGGTAGGAACATTGCTTCCATCATAAAAACTAATGATTTAGTTTCGGATCTTGCATATAAATATTAAAGAAAAACTTTTTTCCATCCTAATAATTTAGTAAAATGGTACGTTTTTGTTTGGAAAAGGCAGAATGTTTTAATATTTTGATTTGTTAATACTTTTCAGCTTTGCTATAAAATATAAACATACGAAGCTGGCATAAGATCGCGCGACACCTGGTGTCGAATGGAGAATTTTCAAAAAAAAATTTCTTCATTTATTCATAATTTTTCTGCAGCTCTAGTCTTTTAAAATCGAATGGTATAAAAAGTTTTATATTAAAAATTTACCATGTTACATAATATGAAACTTTTGTTATTAAAACCAAGAGTAATTAACATTACTCTTTTCAATAAAGAGATACCTCTCAGATACTTTAATCTTCTAAGAATGGTAGAGTTATCCGGAGCACTCGCCTTGAGTAGCAAGGCTATCTCCATGATCCTTGTTAATACAAAGTCTGGCGTCATAGAAAGCCCTTAACTTTGAGTGTAGATGGTGAGCTGCATTTTAGAACTGGTCGAGGTGTCGTCAGCATGGGTCTAGAGAGAAGAGTGGAATGAGCAGAGTCCTCCGAAGAAATCGTCGCCTAGCAGGTGTGGGAGAGAGGGTGTGAAGTCCCAACCAATAGGAAGGTAGTTGTCAGGGGAGTGGGAGAAGGTGATGCAGGAAGGTTTGCTGGGTTCAGTGTGGGATAAGCTATTGTTCGTGGGCGTCCAATCAGGATGTAGGGTTATTGCAGAGGAATGTCTTAACTTTTGGAGGGACTTAATCGATCAGGGCGTTGAGGATAATCATCTTTTTCTCTTCTTTACTATTAGTTTTTCTTGCGAGTTTGGCTGCTTCCATTAATTTGGGGAATTCTTTGAATATATCTCTAAGTTCTCTTAGTAATTCCATGGTTTCTTGGAGGGAGGGGAATTCTTCATTTACTATCAAAATAGGCTCCGCGTTCTGTTTTCGAGGTGTAGGGATGGGTTGAGGGTCTTGATTTCTTCTCACTATTTCTGAATTAGGGCTGGGATTTCCTTCCTGAGCTCCTTTTCTGAGTGTCTCAGCATATGATTTTCTGGGTCTAATAGCTGGTGTTGTGGACGGGTAAGCAGGGCACCCCTTCCACGAAGCCAGGTGTCCTTTTTCTTTGCAGTTAATGCATGTCGGTTCAGGGATTTTTTCCTTAATGTTGCATTCTGCTGTAGTGTGCTCTCCATTACATTTAATGCAGCGCGGCTTACATCAGCAATTTCGTGAGCTATGGAAGAAGCCTGAGCATCTGAAACACATCGGGGCTTTGGGTGGTTTCCGGTAGGACTCGATCTTAATTCTCATGTATGATAGATTTCTAAGATTGTAGATATCTTTGTAGTTTCCAGTTTTCTTGATTTCAACTAAGAAGATGGGATGGAAGGTCTGGGTTCTGAAATTTCTTAATTGCGAGATGCGTCCAATGTTGTAATTAAGCTCTTCTAATTCTTTTTTGATTTCCTCCTTGTCTTTATTTCCTGTCAGTCCCTTGATGATTATTTTGATGGGTCTATTGGAGGGGTCTTCTGATAAGATGTATTCTTTTTTCTTATTGTTGAGGATTTCTATGACACCAAGTCTGTCCTTCTCAGAGGCAGTTAGTATTTTGATGTATCCGTTGGAAAGTTGATTTTCAGTGTCTGGATATTTCCTACATATTTCTTGTAAAATTAAGTTGTAGTCATCTGTCAATTTTAGATGTATAGGGGGAGATTCTGTCTTTGGCTGCTGGGCTTCGTTTTCAAAAATTTGAAATTTATTGGTTGTTTCTATTGCAGTGCTTTCTATTGATCTCCTTCTTTTTGCCGTATGTTTTTTGTCTGCCGTCTGGAAGGGTTGTTCTATTTCCATAATATTATTTTCATCTGTAATTGTGTGTAAATTGCAGTTATTTACTGGGCAGGGATTTAAAACTTCAAGCTCTTCCTCTATATATTCCAATTGTAATTTAAGTTCCTTCTGCTTGTTGAGGTCATCTAGGTATTGCTTTGTATGATCCTGGTTGTCCTCAGGCATCTGTTGTAGGGTCATGTCGAAGGATTCAATAGTTTCCTGTAGATATTTTTTTGCTTTCAGTGTGTCTTTGTATCCGCTGGCAGATGTTTTGTTTATGGTCGGGGTGAATGGTGCAGTGTAGGAGTGTGCAGGGGTCTAGTTTTTCCAAAGCTTTTGATTCGGCATCCCGTTTTTGTCGGAGCAAATCCAAGTTTTTATTTCCTACTCTTCGTGCTTCTGCAGAAGCGTAGTGTCCAGACTGTTTTACTACTTTTTCAACTTCAATGATGAATCTTTCTAATTTTCGTTTTGTGCGATCAGATAACATACAATGTTTATAGAATATAGAGGCTGTCTCTCTATTATAGTCGGTGGTATTGCTATACATTGATACATTGCTAATCATTGACGCATTGCTTGAGCATCTGCTCTCGCTGCGTAAGTCTCCTTCCATGGCTGGAGACGGAATGAATACTTTAATCCTTCAGGTAAACCTTAGACATTTATGTTCAAGAAATTTTTAGAAAAAGTAGTAATATTAAAATTTATAAGTGTTCTTATTTTGACTTTTCTTCAGTATTCAAAGGTGATTTTAAGCTTGAGATGTCAAGTACACGGGTTTATAAATGATTTATGTCTAATAAACATACAATATTTTAATAAAATTGAAAAATGAAAAAAAATGTATTTTTTTAAAGATATCTCAAATAAAATTCGTTGTAATACATTTTTTTCTGGAACTTGTAATGCAACGGAATAAGATTAAAAAAAAGCAGTAGAATGCTTTCACTTTACTTTTGAAAATTATTTTTCTGTACTATACTTCGCTTTTTAAAATAAAATTTATTCTAAAGATTCGATTTGCAAGTTTTGCAGTTTTTTGGAAGCGTTAGATGGAAATTTTTGTTTTGTTCAGAATGTACGACTTCAGGGAATTAATTTCTTTCATAAAATGCTCTAAAAAATAAAGTTTTCACATGTTATCTCGAAAATAGCTTCAGATCTGATATTCAGATAGGGTCTTTACCAAGGAATCCTTCCTTCTAAATTGTTGCTTGTTTAAAAAATGCTAAAAGAGAATAAATCGTATCATTTAAGCGTCTTAACTAATGAATATATCTTCCATCCATTTTAATTACTATATCACAACAAAGGATCCTTATGAAAAATTTATGTAATGACATAATGTAGTAATATAACGAATAAAACATATTGCAATGATATTGCTTTCAGACTATTTTCTCGTGATTCAATAAAATTTCCGTTTTCCAGATTTGTATTGAATTTTGAAATTGTAGTGAAGATATGGACTTCACTGAAATTAACGAGTGGAGGGAATTAAACACGATGCCTATGATAGGACAGGCGCTATATCACATAAAGTTAAGATCATACGTTTCCTTTTTTTTAAATTAATACTGAAATCTTTTAAATTGAGCGTACAAAAATAGCATCCATCAGTAGATATTTAAGGTTCTTTCCAAGCTATCGGTATTCCACATCTTGTATATTCAAGCCAGTTAATTAATTTCTTCTATACAAATAGACACAAGTATTCTGTACTCGCTAAGGCTTGTCTTGCTCTTATACAAAAATATGCAATAAGCAATTTCACCCTGAAATCCTAAAACGCTTCCTTCTTCTTTTTTATTATATAGTGGCCAGGAATATAGCAAAAACAATCTGATGAGTTAACATTAGGATATGTTAGTCATTTATCTCAATCGTAGCCACAAACTAAAAATTAAAAAAAAATTATTATTGTAACTGAAAATCATATAAACGCTTGAGAAAATGATAAAGGAAATTGAAGTAAACAGACATGCATTAACAGGCTATTGTTCCTAACTTTTGTTCCTAGATTTCTTGCTGTGCTTACTTGTTACGTATAGTTTGCCAATATACAATATATATAGTTTGCCAATAAAAAAAAATGTTATTTGGAAAAATTTTAAATATAGTATTTAAAATCTATGCATGTTTAATAAAATTATTTAAGTAACTTTTATATTGCTCTTAGGTATAACGTTCTACAGTAATTAGGGATGCAAATTTACTAAATGGAATTTATTACATTTACAGTAATTATCATTCAGAAAACTACTAAAAGTATGAATTACTTTTAAAGAACACGGGCAGATGAAGAAATAGCCTTATTTACCTGACTTCGTTGTCATGGCGATTTTGAACTATAGAGATTGTTTTCCTTACAGAAAATCTCATTTCCCATACAGTTGATTCTATATCTACTTTCATTTATTTTAATGTATTCTACCTGGAAAACCAAGTAACATAAGGAAACCAACTTTAAATGCTTTGCCTGTAGTATCTACAACAGTAATACTTTCGTATCTGGACATCTATGAAGATTGATATTATCTATTTTATTGTTCTTTAATTAACAATTTTATTAAAGTGATTGTAAATATGTGGTGCCACAAAATGATTCTCCAATTTAATTTCATCAAAATTTTATAAATGCTACCAAAACCTTTATTTTATAGGGAGAGCAAAGTGATTAGGTGTCATATTATATTACCATCCATTCAAGGAAAAATGTCTAATGTGTAGTCTGTCTGACACTGAGACTGTTCCTATGTCAGGAAACTTTTGAGTCAAATATTTTATCATATCCGTTGCAATTCAAACCTCTGATGAATTCGGTGGTTTCGCAATGCGATATATATTTATGGTTAAATTAACTTTGAACTGCAAGATGTTTTTGACTTTCCAGTGTATATCGGGAACTGCATCATAATAGTCTGAATAATAATAATAATAATAAAAAGGAAAAAACTTACATGGGTTTTTATTGATTTTAAGTTTCATATTTTTTCAACGAAGATGGCAGTTCCATATAAGGAAACATTCATCATAAATTTAATAAAAGCCGTTTTATCTGAGATAAATTTTTAGGGAACATGAAAAAGAAAAATTAGAAGTATTTTATTTTATAATTAAATTTTTATTGATAGAAGGCTTATTTATGCTCTTCTATTTGTCTTTCATATCACTTACTTAGAAAATGGGCTATATTTCAATAGATGAGGTTTCAATATTATCTAATATTATAACGTGGGAAATTACAGTAATATTTGAATATATTCTTTGTTCATAAACCGTGTTTTCTTTTAATGTAAGCTTCATAAGTTGTTAGCGGTAGGATGTTAATGCATAGCTTGAGTTCACTTCAAACACTTTTATGTAACTCGTTTTTCTTTTTATATATATTGAATTTTGCTATCGATTCTTCATTTACTTCTTGACTTGCTAAAATACTGAATTTTTAACACATGTTTGTACTGAATAAAAATACACTATTTAAATATAATGAAAATTCATCGAACAGTTAATCAATTCATACAGGTGAGAAATGATTCTGCACTGCAGCGCCACCTGGTAGTGAATATGTAAAATATACGAATTTCAAGATTTTATGGCATTTCTTTTAAAGTATTATAAATTAAAAATAGATAAGTGGAAAGTATTTAATATAAAAGAATTTATTTTTAATACTATTTTGATGATCCATTTTACAGCCTCTTTCGATGAATTTATTATCCAAAGAATTAAAGCTATCTACATTTAAGGAGGTCGATAGATATTTTTGTTCGTTATGCAAATGAGAATTTATTTTATTACATACCATATAACACAGGTTGTTTGCTAATTAGTAATGAATGATAAAAACAAAAAAAAATCATTTTTTCTTCCCCAGTGCTTATCTAAAATGTTATTTTTCTTTCAGAAGCAAGATCACATATATCTATAATTATGAGCATCCAAAAATGCCACATGGTAGTGAAGTGGAAAAAATACTAATTTTTATTTACCATAGGTTTTCTAATAATGAATTATAAATTGAAAACAGAAAAGTAGATAATAATTATGATAAAAGAATCCACGTTTTAGTATTATTTGAATGAATATTTTTAAGTCTCTTTCGTTGAATATATAATCCAACGAAATAACAAGCGTCATATTCATTGGTTTGACTGATTTTTTTTTTTGAAATTATATAAATAAGAATTTATTTTATTATATACTGTATAACAAGATTAGCCTGCTAATTAAAGTGAACAAGAAAAGGCATTTTACCTTAAAATTGTTAAATTAAAAGATAAATTTTTTAAGCAGCCAGATTACATACAGTTATGGTCATTAGATATAATAGTATTCAGTGGAAGTTTGATGGAAATGAGTTTAACAGTGGTATTACTTCTCGAAATCTGAGAACGACAAGTACTCATTTGGTTAGAGGATGTTAAAAATTCAATGCATTGCAAATTTCCAAATTCATTTCTTAATGATGTACACGTATGATATTTTTTTTTCTGCAAATTATATTGGAGTGTCATACAATGTAGTCATTTTTATTTTTGTGTTGTTTGAAGATGTGTTTTGTATTTTATATTTACAGGGTAATATAAATTATGAAGAAGGTGTAAAGGATCTTCCCATTTATAAAATATAGGTTAGCTCGCAACAAAATATTTTAAACATACTCTCTGCAGTGTGTGGTTCGAATTTAGGAGGAAAATAATAGCTTATATTTTAGCCGATAAGTGGATAAGGGCCATCGGCTATGTGCAGTGTGTCAACTTCACATTTTCTCACAAATATTTTCAACCGTAATTTACAAAATTGAAATATACTAATTGTGCGACGTAACTTATCTCGTTGTCGTCCAAAGCATGAACTGTTTCTTTTTAGCTAAGATATTTTACGATATTTCCAAGATTCTATTTGATATTTGGAATGCAACACAATGGCATTACAATATTGTTGTGTATTTTGTGCTAGCATGGATTTTTTTCTTTTTGTAATTGAAGCAGCGTACTCCGAGGAATATGTGTAAAATATTTGGCAGTTAAAGAGCTTATTTATTTTGAGAGATCGAGCCTAAACACCTTATTTAATTTCTATTAATCTATGTAATATAAAGAAAATATTTCCATCTTGTCTATTTAAATGTGTGTGTGCTTGTAACAGAAATAATAGCTAATTAAATATAGTGTCACAAATAGTGTGAATTAATTTTAAGACTTTATTTCAACAGCGACTTTTGTTATTAATTTTCCTGTCTTCGTTGCTACGATGATTCTGAGCTATAGATTTTGTTTTCCTTAAAGAAATTCCCGTTTCTTATACAGTTGAGGCTAATACGGCAATCGCATATTTTCATGCTATTCTGTTTGAGAAAAGAGATAACAGAAGGAATCCAATGGTAAATGTTTTCTCAGTCATATGTACAAGAGGAACACTTTCGTACTTGATATGTATGATGATTGTTACTTCTACTTTATTTTTCCTTACTTAGCAGTTTTTCTAAATTGATTAAAAATATAGGATACCGCAGATTGATTCTCCAATTTAAATTTATCAAAATTTTATTAAAGCTAACATAAACCCTCTTTTATAGGGAGAGCGAACTCATCAGGTAGTATATTACATTACCATCCATTCAAGAGAAAGCGTTTAATGTGTAGTCAGTCTCATTGTGGCTATTTCAGAATACGTTTGAATATAATATTATATCATTTCCATTTCAGTTCAGACATCTTGTGAATTCAGTGGTTCGAATCCAAAATTTCGGCAATGCAATGTATGGTCTCGAGAAATATTAGAATTGTTAGAAAAAAGAAATTTTTAACTGCAAGACCTTTTTAACTTTACAGTGTATCTCGGGAACTGCACATATTACAATATAATCTGACTAAAAAAAAATAGGAGAAAAACTTGCATGGGTCTCTATTGATTTTAAACTTACATTTTTCTTTCTTTCAACGAAGATTAGTTTCATATAATGAAATTTTTATCAGAAGTGTAATGAAAATCTTTTTATCTGACATGCATTTTTAGGGAACGTAAAAACGAAAAATAAGTTGTAATTTAACATTATTAAATAGCCAATGACATAAATTTTATTTATGTACTTCTTTTTGTCTTTAATATCGCTTAGTTGGAAGATGATGGACAAAAAAATTTGATAGATGAAGTTAAAATATTATCTAGTGCTATGATGGTTGAATTTGGAAATCCCAGTCATATTTGAATATATACTTTGTTTGCGAAGCTTGTTTTGTTTTAACGTAAGCTTAATTAGTAGTTAGCTCTTGAATGTTCATGTATAGTTTGAGTTCATTTCAAATGTATTTATGTAACTAGTGTTTCTTATTTATATATATTGAATTTCTCTATCGATTTTTAATTAACTTCTCTATGTGCTAAAATACTGAATTTTTAACACATGTGTGTTCTGAATAAAAATATACTATTTTAATGTTTTGAGAATTCATCTAACAATTAATTCATATAACTGAGTTTTGATTCTGCACAGTCAGCGCCATATGGCAGTGAATTTGAAGGAAAAAAAGTACTAATTATAAGATTCCGTGGCATTTCTTTTACTGAATTATAGATTAAAAACAGAAAAGTAGAAAGTAATTGATATAAAAGAATCTACTTTGGAATAGTGTTTTAATGAATAATTTAACACCCTCTTTCGTCGAAATTATTATCTAACGAATTGAAACAATCGTAATATTTTGTAGGTCGATAGGTATTTTTTTTTTTTTTGTTCAAATTCTGCAAATAAAAATTTATTTCATTACATAAATTATAACAAGCGTTGTTTGCTAATTAGTAATAATTGAAAAAATAAACATTGGAATATTTTTTTCCCAATGCTGATTTAAAATAATATTTTTCTTTCAGCAGCTAGATTATATATAGCTACTGTCATTGGTGCCCATCAGCGCCACCTGGTAATGAATTTAAAAATAGAAATTTTGAGTTTCCATGTCTTTTCTATTAATAAATTGTAAATCGAAAACAGAATAATAGAAAATATTAAAGATAAAAGAATCTACCTTTTTACTTGAATGAATATTTTTAAGTCTATTTCGATGAAATTATTATCCAGCGAAATAAAACAAGGGGCATATTTAGTTGTTTGACTGATATTTTTTGTTCATGTTATATAAATAAGAATTTATTTTATTATATACCGTATAACAAGACTATCCTGGTAATTAAAGTGAAGAAGAAAAGGCATTTTACCTTTCCTTCTATGATTTCAAAGGTTATTTCTTTCAGCAGCAAGACAACATAAAACTACAGTCGTTAGCTGTAGAAGTACTCTGAGAAAGTTTCATGGAACTCAGTTTAAGAGTGGTATTCCTTCACTGAAACTGAAAGTGATATGTAAGTACTTATTTCTTAAACGAATATTAAATACTCAATATATTCCAATTTCTAAATTCACTTGTTTTTAATGCACATGTAAATGATAACATTTTTCAGCAAATAAGGTTGGAATAACATGTAATGGAGTCAATTTTATTTCTGTGTTTGTTTGAAGATATGCTTTGTATTTTATGTTTACAGGGTGATGTAAGTTAAATAAGTGTTCAGTCTCTCCCCATACAAAAAATGTAGGCTAGATCCCAATAAAATACCTCACTTATATTTTTCTGAGTGTGTTGTATGGATTTCGGAGGAAAAAGTAGGTAATATTTTGTTCGATACTAGGATCATGGCTGTGACCTGTAAGTAATTTACTGAAACAAAAAAGTATTTGACTTCTTTTCCCTGTATAAAAAATAGAGGCAACGTTTTCTCATAGACAAAGATTTTAGTGAATATGACACTAATTGTTCTTAGACCGAATTTACTCGTGAAACTTTTACAGAAAAATAACTTTGTACCTGCCGCGCTCAAAGCATTTCAACAAATAAATTCTTCTGACAACTGACTTGTTCTGACTGACACCTTCATTCTAAAACTATCCCATGGAATGACTGTGCTTGTTACATTATATTTTTTGAAAACAGTTTAATTTGTGTAGGAATTTAAATCAACTGGCAGTGAGAGTCCTGAAAAACTTGCACATGCAATTCATTAATAAAACTGCAATTGCACAATAATAATACACATGCAATTAAGTAACTTCACATTTTTCTACTAAAAGAATATTCTTTGAAGAAACTTTATAAAAATAAAAATTATAGAAATTCAGTACTTGTCCTTGTCCTCGGAAATATGAACTATATCTACTGTAGGATAACTCTACGATTCTGTTTTATATTCTATATACAGTGCGTTACCATTACAATATTGAAACAATATTGTTGTCCATTTTGTCCTCTCCGGAACTTTCTTCTGAAATCGAAATCGTGTAGTGGGAAGAATATGTATACAAAATTCTGTAGTGAACCAGCGTTTATTATTTGGCAGAAGGTGACTAAACACCTTAGTTAATTTGGATTAATTTGTATAATATAATGAATATATTTGCAACATGACTGTCTAAATATTCATGTGCGTGTAGCAGAAATATTAGCCAAATTATAAAGTTAGACATGATGGAAAGCAGATATATCTAGCGTTATTTGAGAAATCGATCCCAATTTCGTTTGGAACTTGCTGTTATTAAATCTCCTCTGAACCAGAATTACATTTAAGCAGATAAACTACCCCTACGCTTAATCATATATGAAATTAAATCCTTCTTATGAATAATTCTACTATGCTGTGGATTATCGCTAGTGCACATGTTTTAAGACTATTTACTGACAGCTTTAAATTTTTGCATTTTTTCTAACAAGAAATTGTATATGGCAGATGCATTAATAATGGTTACTTTTGTGTCACTGGTAGTAAATAGTGTTTCCTTTGTATCTTCTCAACACTAAATCTATTCTAATAAGGATGGGCAGTGTTTCGGCCACAAAATAAATTATTTGTGCATTAAAATGTTTTGAGTTCAAAATTAAGATTCAATATTTATTCGCAGCTACTAAATATGAATGCAAATAAATATTTTACTTAAAAATGCTTTAAAACGTTTACGAAATTAAAACCTTTAGAATAAGACTGGAATGAATTCAATTTTATATTTTACTTCTTCATAAAGGAGACATTAGTGCTAATTAAGAAGTTATCCAATAAATAATTTAATTTCACACTTTCGTAAATCCTAGGAAATATCTCAGAATATGTAGTTCAGCTTTATAACAGTTCTTTTTATATATTTAGTTTCTTGGGCCTCTAGATTATCTAAGTGGAAAAGTTCTTTCAAGTTTCAACTTTCTTTTATTACTCCAAGAGGGTATTTATTATTCTGATTGATATTTATCTTGCGAAAACAATTATTTTTAGAGGTTGTATTTGCCATTTATAGGAATATTTGTCTTGCGTCATCTATAATTTCATTTTTTATTTTATTTTCGTCATAAAATATTAGAGATTTATCACATTCGAATACTCTTTCCTTGGAAATTGTCATTGAAATCACATGAGGCAATAAACTTCCATCAAATGCAAAACTGGTTAAAGGTTCAGAGAGGATCCACTCCAAGTAGAAACTTTTGTCTTTGATTCACTAGGTCATTAATATAATTTAACTGGGAGGAATTTCCAAGTGATAGGTTTTAATATCTTTTGAATCGTACTGGCTGTTTATTTCTAAATAACTATTGTCAAGATTGCTATTGTATAACAATATACAAAGAAGTTTTTCAAACATTGAAAATATTCTTAGGAAAGAAAGCAAATTTACCATTAAGAAGAGAAAAAGATAAAAAAATTTAAATATGCATATAAATTCTTTTCATTCAATATAGTGACTTTTCTCGAGGAAACGCTGAAATTTGGAAAGATGGAATAGATATCGCCACTGAGAATAGGTCTGTCGTTAATGTCTTCTATTGTTACTTTGTTTATATTCAGTCGTGTAGTCTTGTGTAGGCAACACGTAACTTTCATACCCTTCCGAGCTGTAATAATTAAATTTATATGTATTTTTTTTTTATTGTAAATGTAAAAATGCTTTTGGTTGAAGCAATTTATTAAAAAAAAAAATGCTTACGACTTAATTGCAACTTAAATAGCTCTTTCCTTTTTCTGAAAATAATTTCTCCCATGAAACTTATTTCATAGAAAATATTTTAGATAACAATATATCATGATTAATTATGAGGCAGCATAAAATTCCTACAGCAACATATATCTGCAATATAATATGAATTTGTATATAAATTCAATGTTTTAAATGATGTTGCTTTGAAAATATCTAAAGTACGTGTAATGATTCTGCAAAATAAATAAAAATAAATGTGATTTCTTATTTCCAAAAATAAAACAATATTTGTCCTAAAAATAATGTTGTATAAGGAAGATTTATTTTATCGTTTGCATGTTTAAGTAACTGGTGAAATTCATATTAGTAAATAATCCTTTTTAATATTCAAAACCGTGATAGATCTATTTCGATAAGCATTTTCTGTGAATTTCTCTTTAGAATTCTTTTTATTCTTCTAGATTTTTAATTCTTTCCAACATATTTCTATAATAATAGTCATCTCATGGTAGTATCATAAATGGAACTTAGTACTTTTGTGCAATAATAATTTCGATAATAATGTTTATTTTTCTGTTTCTTTTAAGTGAATTAGCATTTTTGAAAATGATTGCTTTAGCCCTTTAGTGAAAACAAAATATATCCTGTGTCGTATTTATTTTAGCATTTTAAATGGAGCATAAACAGCTTTTAAAATGTTGAATATACTTGTTTGATTTCTAAAGCAAAATAATTGAAAATTATTTAACATTAATTTATGAAATTTATTTAAAACGCTGTTGAATTTCATAACTTGAACAATTACTTAACACTATTTTCTGATTAAACAGGGTATTAGATTTGGTTATAGGGCTGATATAATTTTTCTTCGATTTCGCAGCATTTTTTCTTTTTGCATTTAGTTTGACATTCGTTACCACATTTACACTTATACTAATATCGTTCCTTCATCCAACTGTGCATCATCGAAAAAATGTCTTTCTCTACTTGATTTTTTTCAAAAATTTAATTAACCGCATTTTCTTTTACATGGAATATCATCATTATATATAAAAAAAATTCTTAAATTTTTTGCCTACGTTTTTTTATATTTTTTCTTGAAGCAATCTTTAGCATTTTCATATACGAAGACAAATTACAATTTGATAAGACAAAATAGAAAAAAGGCAATCACCGAGCATACGTATCAACAGGCTATACGTATATATTCAGACATCAAATTTTCTCATCACTTGCTTTCAAAATGATGGAACCATGTAATGATTTCAGATCATTTTACAACCGGAATGTATGTTTAACTCCATTATACGGAAAATCTAAATCCTTCTTAATTTGAAAGTAAATATTCCATTGCCTATTTAGAAATATGCCATACGATGTGAAATATGCGCATACGCACGTTCCTTTTTAGTACATCCATTACACAGGTGTGACCAATAGATTTATCTTAGATAACTAAAATTAAGTCGGTGTTACTTTGCAACTGAGCATTCGACTCAGTCTATAAATTACAAGTTGGTGCATTTTTATTTTTCCTTTATTTCTTTCAAACAAATTAAAGTTAAGTATAAGAAGTTATATTATTTCAAGTAAAAAATTGAAATTTTACTTTGTATGAAGTTAATGTGATTGAAAAAATTTATGAGCGCAACAGGAATATTTCAAATTTGCAGAAGTGTTTAGTCTATTAGACGTGAGTTATCGAAGGTAGGAACATTGCTTCCATCATAAAAACTAATGATTTAGTTTCGGATCTTGCATATAAATATTAAAGAAAAACTTTTTTCCATCCTAATAATTTAGTAAAACTGTACGTTTTTGTTTGGAAAAGGCAGAATGTTTTAATATTTTGATTTGTTAATACTTTTCAGCTTTGCTATAAAATCTAAGCATTCGAAGCTGGCATAAGATCGTGCGCCACCTGGTGTCGAAAGGAGAATTTTCAAAAACAAGTTTCTTCATTTATTCAAAATACTTCTACAACTCTAGTCTTTTAAAATCGAATGGTATAAAAAGTTTTATATTAAAAATTTACCATGTTGCATAATATAAAACTTTTGTTATTAAAACCAAGAGTAATTAACATTACTCTTTTCAATAAAGAGATACCTATCAGATACTTTAATCCCTCAAACTTTAGACATTTATAAATAAGAAATTTTTAGAAAAAGTGGTAATCTTAAAATTTGTAAGTGTTCTGATTTTGACTTTTATTCAGTATTCAAAAGAGATTTTAAGCTTGCGGTGTCACGTACACGGGTTTATAAGTGATTTATGTCTAATAAACATACAATATTTTAATAAAATTGAAAAATGAAAAAAAAAAATTTTTTTTCAAGATATATGAAGTAAAATTCTTTGTAATAAATTTTTTCCTGGAGCTTGTAATGTAACGGAATAAGGTAAACAAGCAGTAGAAGGCTTTCACTTTACTTTTGAAAATTATTTTTCTCTACTATTCTTCGCTTTTTAAAATAAAATTTATTCTGAAGATTCGATTTGCAAGTTTTGCAGTTTTTTTGTTTTTTTTTTGGAAGCGTTTGATGGAAATTTTTCTTTTGTTCAGAAAGTACGACTTCAGTGAATTAATTTCTTTCAAAAAATGCTCTAAACAATAAAGTTTTCACATGTTATTTCGAAAATAACTTCAGATCTGATATTCTGATCGGGTCTTTACCAAGGAATCCTTCCTTCTAAATTGTTACTTGTTATAAAAATGCTAAAAGAGAATAAATCATATCATTTAAGCGTCTTAACTAATGAATATATCTTCCATCTATTTTAATTACTATATCACAACAAATGATCCGAAACGAAAATTTATGTAATGACATAATGTAGTAATATAACGAATAAAACATTTTGCAATGATATTGCTTTCAGACTATTCTCTCGTGAATCAATAAAATTTCCGTTTTCCATATTTGTATTGAATTTTGAAATTGTAGTGAAGATATGGACTTCACTGAAATTAAGGAGTCATTGTCTGGGTAGAAAAAGGATACTCGCTCTTCCTAATGCCAAAACCAAATAAAAGATTTGCCAGGAGCTTATAATTTTTCATTTGTCTGGAAACGATTCTTAGGGACGAAGAGAGTCTCCGTCAAACCATTTAATTTAGATCTGGTAAAATGTTTAAGATCTCATTTGCCATATATATCATTATTATTCTCATGTGGGCATTGTGTGTCAAAATCTTGATACATATTATAATATATCCACAGGATATGGAATTAAACACGATGCCTATTACGGACAGGCGCTATATCACATAAAGTTAAGATCATACGTTTCCTTTTTTTTAAATTAATGTTGAAATCCTTTAAATTGAGCGTACAAAAATAGCATCCATCAGTAGATATTTAAGGTTCTTTCAAAGCTATTGGTATTCCACATCTTATATATTCAAGCCAGTTAATTAATTTCTTCTATACAAATAGACACAAGTATTCTGTATTAGCTAAGGCTTGTCTTGCTCTTATACCAAAATATGCAATAAACAATTTCATCCTGAAATCCTAAAACGCTTCCTTCTTTTTTTATTATATAGTGGCCAGGAATATAGCAAAAGCAATCTCATGAGTAAACATTAGGATATTTTAAAGTCATTTATCTCAATCGCTGCCACAAACTAAAAATTAAAAACATTTATTATTGTAACTGAAAATCATATAAACGTTTGAGAAAATGATAAAGGAAATTGAAGTAAACAGACATGCATTAACAGGCTGTTGTTCCTAACTTTAGTTCCTAGATTTCTTGCTGTGCTTACTTATTGCGGATAGTTTGCCAATATACAACAAAATTTAAAAAAAAGGTGTTATTTGGAAAAAAATTTCCTATATAGTATTTAAAATCCAAAAATGTTTAATAATATCATTTAAATAATTTATATTGCTCTTAGGTATAAAGATAGACAGTAATTTGGGATGCAAATTTACTAAATGGAATTTTTTACGTTTACAGTAATTATCATTCAGAAAACTGCTGAAAGTATGAATTAATTTTAAGACTATTTCTTCATCTGCCTGTGTTCATTATTTTTCTGACTTCGTTGTCATGGCGATTTTGAACTATAGAGATAGTTTTCCTTACAGAAAATCTCGTTTCCTATACAGTTGATGCTATTTCTACATTCATTTATTTTAATGCTATTCTACCTGGGAAAACAAAGTAACATAAGGAAACCAACTTTAAATGCTTTGCCAGTAGTATCTACAACAGGAATACTTTCGTATCTGGACATCTATGAAGATTGATATTATCTATTTTATTGATCTTTAATTAACAATTTTATTCAATAGATTGTAAATATATGGTGCCACAAAATGATTCTCCAATTTAATTTCATCAAAATTTTATAATTGCTACCAAAACCCTTATTTTATATTGAGAGCAAACTGATTAGGTGTCATATTATATTACCATCCATTCATGGGAAAATGTCTAATGTATAGTCTGTCTGACACTGCGACTGTTCCTATTTCAGAAAACGTTTGAGTCCAATATTTTATCATATTCGTTGCAATTCAAACCTCTCATGAATTCGGTGGTTTCGCAATGCGATAGATATATATATGGTTAAATTAACTTTGAACTGCAAGATCTTTTTGACTTTCCAGTGTATATCGGGAACTGCATCATAATAGTCTGAATAATAATAATAATAATAAAAAGGAAAAAACTTACATGGGTTTTTATTGATTTTGAGTTTCATATTTTTTCAACGAAGATGGCAGTTCCATATAAGCAAACATTCATCATAAATTTAGTAAAAGTCGTTTTATTTGAGATAAATTTTAGGGAACATGAAAAAGAAAAATTAGAAGTAATTTATTTTATAATTAAATACTTAATGATAGAAGGCTTATTTATGCTCTTCTATTTGTCTTTCATATCACTTACTTGGAAAATGGGCTATATTTCAATAGATGAAGTTAAAATATTATCTAATACTATAACGTGGGAAATTCCAGTCATATTTGAATATATTCTTTGTTCTTAAACCGTGTTTTCTTTTAATGTAAGCTTCATAAGTTGTTAGCGGTAGGATGTGAGTGCATAGCTTGAGTTCACTTCAAACACTTTTATGTAACTCGTTTTTCTTATTTATATATATTGAATTTTGCTATCGATTTTTCATTTACTTCTTGACTTGCTAAAGTACTGAATTTTTAACACATGTTTGTACTGAATAAAAATACACTATTTAAATATAATGTGAATTCATCGAACAGTTAATCAATTCATATAGGAGAGACCTGATTCTGCACTGCAGCGCCACCTGGTAGTGAATATGTAAAATATACGAATTTCAAGATTCTATGGCATTTCTTTTAAAGTATTATAAATTAAAAATAGACAAGTGGAAAATATTTAATATAAAAGATTTATTTTTACTACTATTTTAATGATCCATTTTACAACCTCTTTTGATGAATTTATTATCCAAAGAATTAAAGCTATCTATCTTTAAGGAGGTCGATAGATATTTTTGTTCGTTATGCAAAAGAGAATTTATTTTATTACATACCGTATAACACAGGTTGCTTGCTAATTAGTAATGAATGATAAAAACAAAAATTTCCATTTTTCTTCCCCAGTGCTTATCTAAAATGTTATTTTTCTTTCAGAAGCAAGATCACATATAGCTATAATTATTAGCATGTAAAAACGCCACATGGTAGTGAAGTGGTAAAAATACTAATTTTTAGTTACCATTGGATTTCTAATAATGAATTATAAATTGAAAACAGAAAAGTAGACAATAATTAAGATAAAAGAATCCACCTTTTAGTATTATTTGAATGAATATTTTTAAGTCTCTTTCGTTGAATATATAATCCAACGAAAAATCATGGGTCATACTCATGGATTTCACTGATATTTTTTGTTGAAATTATATAAATAAGAATTTATTTTATTATACATAGCTTATAACGAAGTTTACCCTGCAAATTAATAATGCATTCATCTTACAATTTGATTTAAATGGTTATTTTTTTCAGCATCCAGATTACAAATTATTACGGTCATTAGCTATAGTAGTATTCAGTGGAAGTTTGATGGAAATGAGTTTAACGGTGGTATTCCTTGTCGAAATCTGAAAGTGACAAGTAAGTTTTGATTTCTTTAAAGGATGCTAAAAATTCAATGCATTGCAAAATTCCAAATTCATTTCTTAATGATGTACGCGCATATGAGATTTTTTTTCTGCAAATAATATTTTTGTATCATACAATGTAGTCATTTTTATCTATGTGTTGTTTGAAGATGTGTTTTGTATTTTATATTTACAGGGTAATCTAAATTATGCAGAAGGTGTTGACGATCTTCCCATTTATAAAATATAGATCAAATCGTAACAAAATATTTTAAACATACTCTCTTGAGTGTGTGGTTTTAATTTAGGAGGAAAATAATAGTTTATATTTTGGCCGATAAGTGGATAATGGCCATCGGCTATCCGCAGTGTGTCAACTTCACATTTTCTCAGAAATGTTTTTTACCGTAATTTAAAAAAATGAAAAATATTAATTGCGCAACAAAACTTATATCGTTGTCGCCGAAAGCATGAACTATTTATATTAGTGAAGATATTTTAAGATATTTCCACGATTCTATTTGAATTTTGGAATGCCACACAATACCATTACAATATTGTAACAATATGGTTGTGCATTTTGTGCTCGCATACATATTTTTCCTTCTGTAATTGAAGCAACGTGTACTGCAGAATATGTGTAAAAAATTAGGCAGTTAAGGAGCTTATTTTTTTTTAAAGAACGAGCCTAAACGCCTTATTTAATTTCTAATTATCTGTGTAATATAAAGAATATATTTCCATCTTGTCTGTTTAAATGTGTGTGTGCGTGTAACAGAAATAATAGCCAATTAAATAATGTTAAGCTTGAAGGAAAAATGAGATATCTGGCGTTGTTTGAGAAATCGATTCAAATTTCGAAATATGCTGTTATTAAATCTTGTCTGATCTTCAATTATATTTAAGCAGATAAATTATCCATAAGCTTAATCATATATGAAATTAAATCCTTCTTATGAATGATTTTATTATGCTATGGATTATTACTAGTGCAATTCTAAACTTTGTAAAGGCCTATTTACTGACTGCATTAAATTTTTGTCTTTTATCTAATCAGAAATTATATACAGCAGATGCATTGATAAGGATTATTTCTGTGTTACTTGTAGTAAATTGTTACTTCTGTAGAATCTTAATACTTAATCTATTTTAATAAGGATGGGTGGTGTTTTATCCTCATATTAAATAATTTATGTATTAAAATGCTATGCGTTTAGTACAATGGTTCAACATTTACTCGTAGGTAGTAAATTTGTGCCCAAAGAAATGTTTTACTCAAAAAAGCTGACTCAACTTTTGGGATGTTGAAACACTTGGAATAAAATTGAAGAGAATTCAACTAATTGGACCTTTTATTTCTTGAAATATTTGACTTTTTTCTTCATAAATCTGCCTAAGTGGCACTGAATTAAAATTATTCGGTAGAACATTATATTTAAAAACCCACACTCAGAAAGGAAACATCAGTATTATTGAAAAATTAATTTTATTTAAAATTTTGGAGACATTATTAAATATCTGCTTTTACTTTGAAATTTTAAATGTAATTTTTATTCTAAAGTCACAGGACATTTTTAGCTTATAAGGGATAAATGATGTGTAAAAAATATTGATATACTGTTTTTTAACATGGAAGTCTAAAATGAACTATGCTATACAATTTTGGAACAATGCAGTCCTCTATCTCAAAAGAAAGTGCAAAGTATTCGTTTGCGGGACTTTCTTACGGTCCGATCGAAAAGGTGTCTTGTGATTTACCAAAATACTCGCTTTACACTCTTTAAGTATTTATCACTTTTAGCCTTGCCTCACATTGTCAAAAAATTGGATATTGTGTCTAAATATCATTTTGTAATACTTTATATAGTCATTTTATATTCAATAACTGAAATGGAAATGCATATATTAAGTCGTCTTAAATAAGTCAATCTTTTAGTGGGCTGAAAGCTAAGTATATTGTTACGAATCTGTAATGCTGCTTCCCAGCATAGTTGGTTCCACCATCTTAAAGAATGTTTTACAGTCATCTGTATTGGACGGAGTCCGGTGTCGCGTCGGAGGTTCCAGAGCTTGGCGACCATTTAGCGACTTGGCGACGAATTTGGCGACTTTGGGGCCAAAATAGATTATACCCGAAACATCGAGAATTTTCCCGATCCGTCCAGTAGAAACCGAGATACGCCTCGAACGTCCTGATTGGTTGAGAGGCTTCTATCCCCGCCTCCTGAGACCTATAAAAGGAGCAGCCTGCAGCTGCCGGGGTCGTCGTGAACCAGATCATAGTCGTAGTTGAAAGCGACAGAGAAGAGTAGTCGGAATCGACGGTGAAGAACTGGTCTTCCAGGGATTAGCAGAGCAGCGACGGAGTCAAGCTAGTGCTGAACTAAGCTGTGCGCTACTGTCTGCAGTAGAGTCTTGTTGTATGCTGCTGTGTATGCTGTTGTATGCTGCACGTCTCGGCTGAAGATAATCGTCTTCTGTGCTGTATATAGTTGTCGTCTTTGTGCTGTTCTGTGTGTCTTCGTGTAAATAAACGTCGTTGTTTCATTTTCTACTGCCGCCAGCTGATTGAGTGTTCTCCGCACCATATAACTCCCACTATCCAAACGAACCCTGAAATATCGTAACAGTATTTTTAACTTGACACGAAAAGCATTTTCAGGAGTGCAATACTTATGTTACTAACTATAAAAGCCAGTAAATATTCTTTGTACGATAATAATCCCAAGACCATAATAACACAATTGAGTTCGAACATTAGAAATTACTTGCTTCGAAGTGATTACTGATGTCTGCCTATTTGTGTAGGTTTTATATGCATTTCTTAAACCTTATCGGTCCGATGTCTAGTATCACCGAACATCGCATTTCAGTTCATCAGGTCTACAGTCACTTGAAACTGGATATATTTTATTGACATTATTAAATGGGTTTTTTCTAATTTTTGTTAAATTCCATTTTAACCTATTAATAATCTTAAGTGAATTTTCAACTCATTTACCAGTATTCTAATAAAATCAATGAACCGCAAATGGCTAACATGCTTTCGCCTTGTAGAAAGAATTGAATACGCAGTAGAATGACTCATAGAATCAGTTTTCAAAATTTATTATTCAAAACCTGATATGAAATTTCTTACTAATAACTACAAAATATAATGAACGAGTTTAACGAAAACTTGTTAGGAAATTTTTATAGGTGCTAAATTTTCTTACACAATCTGAAGGGATTGCAGTTAAGTAGAGTGACTGACAATAAAAATTTCATATTATTTTTTTTTTCAAATTCAACCATTTTTTTTTCTGTGTTAAATTATAAAGTAGGAGATAAAATATCTGTACTCACCACCTATTAGCTCCTAAATTAAGAGCCCTATCGCATAGACAAATCGTAATATTCCCCTATTGATTACTTCAAAAGTTATCTTAATCAAATATTAGATAGACATGCATTCATTGTATGAAAATATTAGATGATAGGCCAAAATTATACGTTATAAAAAAAAACTAACTCAACAGCGAATTGCACTAAGAGTTTTTTAAAAAAATTAAAAATAATGGGAAAATGGAATAAAGGAGAAATAATATCCAACCTATATGCAAGTAGAATTATTTCGTTCATTTTATATTGATAATTTTTATTGGATAAGTTAAATATTTTTTTCTTTGCCACCTGATTAAATACTTTTTCATTTATTATTTCAATAAATCATTCAGTTAAAGATAATCATTGCCTATTTGTAATATTATTTTTAATTAGTATATGCCATTTTCTTCCCATTTTAAATTTGTTGACTACTTCTTACATAGCAGAGTCTGTTCACAAAATATAAACTGATAAACAATGCAATTTCCATTATAGCACATGTTACAAACTACGAGCAAAATGTCTCTCTAGAAGCATGATTGAGACCATCATACTATGTATTAGTATATTTTAGATTATGCCTGAAGTTCAGTTAACGACGTTTTATTTCAAGTGTTATGTAAGCTGTTGTCAGAAACAAAATGCAGAAACATCGATTTCTTCATACCCTTTCTAAATTTAAAATTTTATAAAGAATAAAACTGCCGGATATAAAAAGATTAAGATATAAATATAAAGCATGTATATGTATCGGACATATGAAATATATAAATAATTTTGTAAAAGAGCCAATTCTTAACTACAATTTTGAAAAGATTTTTGCACGCCAATATCTTTGTCAAAATCTCTGCAATAATATAATCAATTAAATGTTTCCACCTCAATAATACCTTCTAATTTATTTGTTTCATGCATATTATATTCGGAAAGTAGAGAATAAATTCCTCTTCACTCGTTTCACTTTCTCTCGCGTTTTGAAAGAGATAGCGAAACCTCAATATTAATTTCACTGCTGTTGAAGCTACAATATATTCACCCGCAGTTATAGACACCATTGTATCTTGTTACCTCAAATGACTGCGCCATTGTTGAGTTTGTATATATAGCTAAAAGTAGACTCTTTTTTGCACACCTTATTAGCAAAATCAATATCGTATATAATAAGATGGCAAACCTTTGACTCACTGGAGAATATTCAATGCCACACACTTTTAAAACGTTAGGGTATCTAAAAAATGCATTTCTAATATTCTAATGCATTTGGCTGGAATTAATTTGAAATCAGTTGACCAAATTGAAGCAAAAATTATATATAATCTTACAATAGAGACAAGAACCTTTAGGGGTTCAATAGTTTTCTGTTAAGGAATTGTCTTTCCTTCTAATATTGAATTTACTATGACGGCAGATTGTTCCAGGATTTGCAACACTAAGTACAAAATGTCCTAAAATATTGTGACGATGATTTCGCGTTATTATCTGGCATATAGAATTTCAGTCAACACCATGGCGATGTTCGATACCTTGTGTTAATAAAATAGGGACTTATGTTGTCTAAATACAAAAGTTTCAGAATACTCTTTTTGTAACTTTATGAAAGCAAGACTCATCTGTTCTGTAGACAATGTCCATTCTCACAAAGCTTCCTGTAGCAGAAATAATATCAAATTTTTGTCTTGAGTCATCTTTAATTTCAAAATGTATTTTCTTTTTATCTCAAAATTTTACAGCTTTTTATCTACATTCAAATTTAAGTTTTTTGTTTCCTTGAAAAGTATCATTGAAAACACATGAATCAACAAAGCCTCCTGGTTAAAGGTTTGGAGACCATCCAATACAAGAAGAGACCTTTGGATTTGACGAACATCGTCATTCGCATAATTTATTTTGGAGGAATTTCCAATGATAAAGGTTATAATATCTTTTGAATAGTATTGGCGATTTATTTCCACATAATTTTAGACAAGGTTACTGCAGAATAATATGCAAAGAATATTTCAAACAAGGAAAATTTTCATACAAAAAAAGCCAAATTTATTTAAGGAGAGGAAAAGATTATGAAATTTTAAATGTGTGTAAAAAATATTTTTATCTCATTATAGAGACTTTTCCCGAGGAAATACTGAAAATTATCTTTGAAAAGATGGAACAGCATCGCCAATCAGAATGGGTTTGTCATTATTATCTTCCACCCTTACTTTGTTTATATTTTGTCGTGTAATCTTGTGTAAGCATTACGTAACATCCATACCCTTCCTAGCTACAATCAGTAATTTTATAAGTATTTTTTTTCTAGTAAGTGTAATAATTCTTTTCGATGGAGAAATTTATTTTGAAAACTATATTTGCGACTTAATTGGTTTTAAAAAAGGTCTTTCCTTTTTTTTTCAAAATTTCATTCATAAAATTTCTTTTCTTCATACAAATTATTTTAAATTACACAATATTATGATTAATTTTGAGGCAGCATAATTTTCTGCAAAACCGTATATATGCAGCATAATATAAATTAGTATTTCAATTCAATGTTTCAAATAAAGTTGCTTATTAAAAGATATAAAATATGTGTAAAGATTCAGCAAAAAATGTGATTTCTTAGGACAAATATTATTTTATTTTTGGACATAATAATACTATTGCATGAAGAAGTTTTGATGAGTATGAGGAACAATATTATTGTATTGTTTCTGCATAGTTAAATAACTGATGAAATTCATATTGCTAAATAATCCTTTTTAATATCCAAAACCATGACAGATCTATTTTCAAAGTATTTTCTGTAAATTTCTCTTTAGAATTCTTTTTATTCTTCTAGATTCTAAATACTTTTCAACTTATTTCTTTAATGAATGGTACTGGCATAAATGGAACTTAGTTCTTCAGTGCTATAATTGTTTCGGTAATTATGTTTATTTTTCTATTTCTTCCTCTATGTGAATTAGATTTTTTTCAAAAAAATGCTTCAGCCCTTTTGGGAAAACAGAATATATGTTGTATCATATTTAAGAATTTTAAAGGGAGCACAAACAGCTTTTAAAAGTACAAAGATTGTTGTTTGATTTCTAAAGCAAAATGATTCAAAATTGTTTAACATTGTGTTATGAAGTTTATTTAAAACTTTGTTAAATTTCATAACTTGAACAATTACTTAACACCATTGTCTGTTTAATAATGTTGTTAAGGGTTGAGTATAGAGCTGCTGTTATTTTTTCTTCTATTTCGAGGCATTTTTGCTTTTTGTATTTAGTTTGACATTATTTACCACATTTACCCTTCAACTAATATCGTTTCGTCATCCATCTATGCCTCATCCAAAAAATGTATTTTTTCTTTACTTGATTATATTATATTTTTCAAAAATTTAATTTACTGCATTATCATTACATGGAATATCTTTATTATATAAAAAAAAATCTATGGATATTTTTATATTTACATCTTTATTTTTCGACAAAGGTATCAGTTGTTTCTTTTCTTATTTTCAGAGTTTAATTCAGTAAAAATTCGATTCCATTAATCGCTTTTATATTATCTCTTGAAAGAGTTTCTAGATTTTTCATTTACGAAGACAAATTTTAATTTGATAAGACAAAAAAAGAAAAAGAAAAGACAATCACTAAGAATACGTACAAAACTGGTGATACATACGTATATTCAAACATCATATTTTATTCTCAGCATTTGCTTTTAAAATGCCTAAACTATAATATAATTTCAGATCATTTTATAATCGGAATGTATGATCAACTTCATTATACAGGAAAAAAATCCTTCTTAATATAGAAGTTAATACTCTATTGAATATTTTAAACAATGTCAGACGATGGGAAATATTCGACCACTCACTTCTTTGTCAATACTTCTATCAGATGTCACTGCGAATTACACAGATGAATAGATTAATCCTAGATAACTAAATTGAAATCATTGTTACTTTGCAAATAAGCTTTTGACTCACAGACAATGAATTTCAAACTGGTGTATTTTTAGTTTTGCCCTTATTTCTTTCAAACAAACTAGAGTAAAGTGTAGAGAAGTTATAATATTTCAATTAAAAAATAGAAATTTTACTTTATATGAAGTTAGTAGGATTGAAATAATTTAAACACTACAAAGAACATCTCGAATTTGCAGACGCGGGTAGTCTATTAGATGAACGTTTAGTTATCGAAGATTAAGAACTAGTGATTCAGTTTCGAGCCGTACACATAAATATTTTTCAAAAAAACTTGTTTCCATCCTAATATTCTAGCGAAATGGTATATTCTGGTTGTAAAAAATCGAATATTTTAATATTTTGATTTATTAATAGTGTTGAGCAATACTATTATATCTAAGCATTCAAAGGTGGCGCAAAATCGCGCGCCACCTAGAGTCGAAAAGAGAATTTTTTGAAGTTTCGGCGTTTATTCTTGATAAAAATATTTCTTGAACTCCAGACTTTTAAAATTCTATGGTATAAAATGTTTACATTGAAAATTTAAACTATAATAAATATGCTACTAACAATATCTATAGATGAAAAATTGACGATTACACAGGCATAAAATAAATAACAATTTATGATTTTTGCCTTTTTGAATCTCTTTAATAATATATTTAGAGTAAACCTCATAAGTGATTCTTAAAGCTGAATCTTTATTTGTAAATATTTAAACAAACGAGGCAGTTTATAAGAAAGAAACATTTCAAAATATGCAAATATTCAAAGAAAGCTCTAAAAAAATTATATGAATATACACCTCTTGCATTTCTTTCTTATCCTGACGTCATTATTGTTACAGCTTTAAATATTCTTCTCTGAAGGGAATAAAAGCATATAAAATTAGTCTAGAAATATGAAAATTTTTAGAATAAAAGTTAAAATTAGGAGAGTATTAGTTAGACATTAACTATCAAATATGCCATTTACAATTATCTTTTCGACGAATTAGAACAGGCTTCTTAAAGATCTATTCGCTGCTCCATATCGTCATCCGGATCCAAATGTAATTATCCAAATTTGATTATCTACAATTTAGATGCTAAAGTTGTGCACCAAATTTTACATATCCATCTCTGTTCGGTTTGTATTGTTCGTATCATGTATACTTATTTTTGTATTGCCTTACAAGCAGATTTCCTCTCAATGGATTTCGTGAAAAATTTGATAGAAATAGATGCATATACGACACATATGCAACGCGCGCCAACTGCTTTTACTAGCCCGCTGTCCCATGTTACATTGTATCAAACTTTCGTTATGAAAACCAAGAGTAATTACCACTACTCTTTTCAATAAAGAGATACCTATCAGATACTTTAATCCCTCATGTAAACCCTAGACATTTATGTTTAAAAAATTTTTAGAAAAAGTGGTAATTCAAAAAATTTTAAGGTTTCTGATTTGGGCATTTATTTAATATTCAAAAGGGATTTTAAGCTGGCAGTGTCATGTACACGAGTTTACAAGTGATTTATCTCTAATAATCTGTGCCATATTTTAATAAAACACAATGTTAAAAAAAAAATGTATTTTTTAAAGATATATTAAATAAACTTCTTTGTCATATATATATATATATATATATATATATATATTGCAGAGTTTGTAATGCATCGAAATAAGATAAAAAGGAATAGACTGCTTTCACTTTACTTGTGAAAAATATATTTCTCCACTGTACTTCGCTTTTTGAAATTAAATTTATTCTAAATATTCGATTTGTAAGTTTTTAAGTTTTTTTGGAAGCGTCAGATGATTTTTTTTTTTTTTTTGTACAAAAAGCATGACTTCTGTAAATTAATTTCTTTTATAAAAATGCTCTAAAATAAAATTTTCACATTTTATCTCGAAAATAGCATCAGATCTAATATTCTGACAGACACTTTACCAAGGAATTCTTCTTTCTTGGAAATAACAAATTTTCATTAATTGAAAGTACCTGTTATAAAATGCTGAAAGTATATAAGTCATTAAAAAAAATTTAAACATTTTATGTAATGAATATATTCTGCATCTATTTCAATTGTTAGATCACAACAAAGGATTCGAATGAAAAATTTGCCTGCAAATAGAATTTAACGTTATAATGAATAAAACACAATGGAATGATAATGCTTTCAGCCTTCTTTCTGGTGAATCAATAAAATTGCCAATTAAATCAATTGAATTCAATCAATCAATTCTGGTGAATCAATTAAATTTATGTTTAGTTTTGAATGTTTCTCCGAGAATACATTGCTACTCCACAGAAATAAACAGACCATTTTTTTTTGAAAGGAAAAAGATATACTATCTTCCTTGGGCCGAAACCAAATTAAAGATTTGAAAGAAGATTATTCAATTAAAGATTTGAAGAATAATTTTTCATTATTTTGGAAACGATTTTTAAGGACGAATTAAGTTCTTTATCAGAATCATTTAATTTATATGGATCAAAAATTTTAAGATTATCTCTAAGGCCATATATATCATCAATACTTCTATATGGGCATAGTATGTCGAAATGTTCATATTTTCTAATATATCCATAGAATATAGAACTGTGCATGTGGCCCATGAGGGGCAGGTTCTATATCACATAAAGTAAGGATCATGCGTGTCCTTTTTGTTATTAATATTGATATGTTTTAAAGCACGAATACAAAACAGTCATTAATAGAAATTTGGGGTTCTGTCCTACGCATCGGCTTAAAAATTCTTTTACCATCAAGCCCGTGAATTTAATCTTCTAAACAAACAGGCACGAATTTTCTGTACGGGCCAAGGCTTGTCTTGATCTTCCAGTTTTATACCAAAATAAGTAATAAACAATTTCATCCAAAAAGTCTTAAAACCATTATTTTTTTTTTTTATTGTACAGTGGCCCGGAGTACAGCAAAAATAATGTAGTGTGTGAACATTAGGAAATTTGAAAGCCATTTATCCTCTACCACAGCCACAAACTAAAAGTTAAACGTATTTCTTATTGTAACTGAAAACCATATCAACGCTTGAAAAAATTATAAAGAAAAGTGGAATAGACAGGCATGCATTAACAGGCTATTGATCTTAACTTTATTTAATTTTTCTTAACTTTATTTAATAAGACAATTACCAATTTACAATAAAATCTAAAATAATAAGAAATCCTTTCATTGGAAAGATTTATGTAGTTAAAATTGGAATTTAAATCTACAAATGTTTAATAAGTTCATTCAAATAACTTTGTTGCTTATAGGTATAAAGTTAGATAGTAATTAATTATCAAATTTACATTATGTAAGTTTTTTTTTCTTTAAATAGCATAGAATACTGTATAGTATTCTATGCGAAAATAGCATTCAGAAAACAACAAAAAGCGCTAGATAATTTTAAGACTTTATTTTATCACACACCTGTTTTGCTTATTTTCTTGACATCGTTGCTGATGATGATTTCGAACTATAAGGATTGTTTTCCTTACAGAAATTTTCTTTTCCCATTCATTTGGTGCTACTTCGACAATTTCTTTTAATGCTATTCTAATTGGGAAACAAGTTTGCACAAGGGATTCAACGTTAAATGTTTTAGCAGCAATATCCAGAAGAGAAACTCTTTCGTATCTTGATATCTGCGCAGATGGCTACTTTAGTGTTTGTTATTTAGCAATATTATTATCTTGATAGTAAATATATGATACCTCAAAATGATTTTCTTTTTTAAATTGTTCACTGTTTTATTAATGCTAACAAAATCTATATCATATAGGGAGAGCAAACCTGTCATGGAATGTCTAATGGTATGTCTGACATTGATATTGCCCCTATTTTAGAAAACGTTTGATTCCAATATTATAATATACCAATTTCAATTCAAACATCTCAGGAACTCAATGGCTCGAATTTAAAACTTCGGAAGTACAATATACTGTATTATCAGTATACAGTATTCATGGGTAATCAAACAAAAGGGACCTGATCTGTCTTTTTTTTTTTTTTCATTTATTACACGTAAAGCAACTACTGATGAAGACATCTAAAGCAGAGGTACAATACTAACATAACATGCACAGACATCACAAAAGTACACACACAGAGAGCAAAAGTAGTCACATCTTTCTAGCGCAGTAAAACCAAAGTACTCTGGCGGAAAAAGTTGTTGCCAGATCAAGATTTAAGTTCTTGCGCTGGCTCTGCAACATCCCGCCCCCGTTGAACATCGGTCTAACATCCTGAATTGGTAGGGGAATTATGCGGTTCATGGCTCGTTGGAATAATCCGTTGGAGGTTTGTACCTTAACTACTCGAACAAGTCCATCGGGTCCAGGTATTGTTTTCTTTATTCTCGCCAACTTCCAATATAATGGCTTGTGGTCGTCCTTCAATATGACTGGGTCACCTTATTTCAGGTTGGACTGTGGATTCTTCCATTTCTGCCTCTGCTATAGTTGTTGCAGATACTCCCGACTCCAGCGGTCCCAAAACTTGGATTTAAGGTCCTGGACATGGCTCCACCTGGAAGATAAACTGACAGTAGTATTTTGTTCAGTTAAAGATAGTAACGATGACCTAACCAAAAAATGCCCCGTTGTTAGAGGTTGTAGATCGGTTGGATCGACGGACAAGGGGGACTGATGGGGTCTTGAATTCAATATCGCTTCAATTTCGACAACCAATGTGCTAAGTTCCTCAAAGTTCAGAATTTTGATCTTGGTGACTTTCACTAAGATTTTTTTTTTCATAGATTTTATATTTGCCTCCCAGAGACCACCAAAGTTGGGGGTATTAAATTCCAGTTGATGCCTTCCTCGGCACTGAACCTTTGAATCGAATTGGATTTGCATAATTTAAATAGAGGGTTCAGAAGAGCATGTGCTAATTTAAAATTAGTTGCATTGTCACTCCAAATTACTGAAGGTCTCGATCGCTTTGCGATGAATCTTTTAAAGCATGCCAAGAAGGCTTCAGTTGTTAAATCAGATACTTCTTCTAGATGAGTAGCCTTAGAGCTAAAACATATAAATATGGCGATGTAAGATTTGATGGTTACTCTAGATCTTTTCAAATTAGGTTTCGTTATGATTGGGCCTGCAAAATCGATTCCCACCTTGTCAAAATGTCTGGATGGAATGACCCGATCTCTTGGTAAATCGCTCATCATCTGTTGAATAGTTTTATTTTTTACTCTGAAACAAGTTAAGCATTTTTTAATTACACTTTTAACTGTGGCTTGTCCATCTGGTATCCAGTATTGCTGTCTAATTAAATACAGAGTAGTTTGAACACCGGAGTGGAGTGCTTTTTTATGACAGTATTCTATCAGTATATCTGTGAAATGGTGTTTCTTAGGTAAGAGTAGGGAAAATTTTTGTGAATCTAGAAGATCAGAAAATTTTAGTCTTCCGCTTACTCTTAAAAGCTCATCATTATCTAAGAATACATTTAAATTCAGAAGGAGATTATTCTTTGGAAGAGCTTTATTTTTTTTTTAGATAATTTATTTCAAATTCAAATTCTCTCATTTGTATAATTTTTATTAAAGATTTTGTAGCATTTTGTAATTCTGTTACATTTAAATTATTTCTTTCTGTTTTGCAGAATTGATTTACAACTATGCAAGATTCTTGAACACCATGCAGTTACTCTAATTAATTTGCTGAAAGAAGAATACCTTTTAATCAAATCATCATCCAATGGATTTACTTTTCCTATTGTTGAATTTATTAGAACGTTCTTTTTCAATTCTTGTCTGCGTCTTCTTTGATATTTATCTCATTATTTTTTTTACCTAATTTAGGCCATTTACATTCATTTTTTAACAACCAGTTTGGCTCATGCTACCAGAAGTTAGAGTAAAAAGTTGATTCCTGCTAAATTGCTTCCGATGTGGCTTATTTTATAAGTTTCTTTCTTGTTGATTTCTGTAATATTAATGTATAGATGGATTGGAAGGTGGTCACCAGATATTTCTGTTATGGATTTAATTTCAGAAAGGTAGTTTACGTTTCTGGCTATTGCAAAGTCTATTATTGTTTCACTTTTTTTGGTATATCTTGTTGGGTGGTCTGGTCCTATAATACGGTCCTATATACGACCACTAATAAGCAAAAATACAGTAACAAAAAATAACATAAAATAACCATATAATAACACTCAAACCAATTATGAAAACATAGTGTAAAAGAAATGCAAATTCTTTTAGGGGCTTTGTGATTGGTTTAATTTTTATCTTAACTGACATCATCTTGCGAATTATTAAAAGCACTTCGGTGGAATTTTTAATGCAAAAAGAAATTAGAAATCCCGTAATGGATTGTTAAAGTAAAGAAATTTTAAAGCTTCATAATAATGGTAAATCGTACAATGAAATTTCTGTTCTGTTCGATAGACCTCGTTCAACTGTGCAATCAATCAATCAATCATGCAAAAGTTTGCCGCCATTGGAACAATTGAAAAGAGTACACATTCTGGGGTAGAGTTAACCGGAGGACGTATTGGAGGATCAAGCTAGGTTCCAATTAGTGCCTGTAGATGGCGCCAGCAGTCTACGGCCATCTATAGGCGCTAACAAGAACTATCCCAATTGCAGGATTAGCTATAACAGGGGTTATAAGATTTGGCAAATAAGCACATTTGTGGCGAATTATGCCAATCTTTTTCATTTCCTATTACGCGATTTTGTTTTTTATTTTATTCCGCCAAAACTTGGAATCGTCAAACTGATTCGTTTCTTTTACTCTTTCTGACACTTCACTCGTTTCTTTTACACTCTTTCAGAAATTCATCTGATAATTTTTTTATTTTAAATTGATTTTGATGTAAATAAATTCTTTATTATTATTAAAATGTATTTATTTATTAAGAATTTTTTAAGTCATTTGTTAAAAATTATTATTTATTAAATAACTTATTGAAAATATAAATGTATCTATTTATTATTTATTTTATTATTGTATAATTATTTTTCATTTGAAAGAAAACGTCTCCAACAGTCGATAATAATAGAAATATTTTCATGCGAAATTTGAATAAATAAATGCTTTTATGTTATTGCGATTCGAAATAACATTTGGCTGCAAGGACTCTCCATATAATATATATATAAATTTTTTACTAAATACAAATTTTTTTTTTAATAAAGGAGAACGTGCGCGTGTGTATGCAGAGAAGAATAAATTTGTAGGAAAGTGTAATGTTTGGTAGAGCAATTTTTTAATTTTTATTATTTAAAAACAGCGAAAAAATTTGAAGTTTTTCTGCAATAACTTTCGAAAATGTTTCCAAATTAAAAAAAGATTTTAATTCATCTTTAAAATAAAAGTATATTTAGACATATATCTTTTTAATTATAAAATCTTATAATATTCTTTATTTTAACAAATTTTTAAATTTTGATTTTCAGCAATATTGTAAATGAAAGACAAATCATTTTCATTTTTCAATCAAAGCTGAATGATTTTTCTTTGTTAAAAAATATGAGATAAAATTATTCATACTTTTAATATAATAAAATTTATAGGCTGGCATGCTATCAATAAATTGCATCTTTCGAGGCAGGTTGTTGGACTTAGAGCTTCCAAATTTGGCTGGCAATTAGCTATTTCTTAAATAGTAATATTAAGAAATCTTATTTCAAAAATTAAATTAAAATTTTAATAAAAAATTAACAAAATTCCAGCATTTTCTTTATAACTTCGAAATATATCATTGACCAAAAACATTTTAAATTTTAAAAAAATTAATTTTTCAGTTATCTTTTTTTTTTTTTTTTTAATTCCATTCAATATTTTTCTTCTTTGATCTTAGTATTTTTCAAAATACTTTTAAACGTATTTTTCAAAAATATTTTTCATTGGTTTAGTAAACTATACTTCTATATGAGCACATTGCAGTGATATTCAATACAATTTTATGCGCATATTATTGTCATTTTAATTTTTTAAAGATAATATAAAACTAAACAGCTAAAATCTACAATCTTGGATTTCTATAATATTTTGGATGAAGATTCAAATCTACTTTATTATTTTCATTTTTATTATTTATTTTTTATTTATTTTATTTCATTTATTTTAGGTTAACATAAAATTAAAAATTAGATATAACTGGATTATCATCTTTTTTTTTTTTTTTTTTTTTTTTTCCTAATAAAATACAGTTGATTTTTTTATTTGACCAGCTTTTTATGGCTTTTTTCTATCATTTAATAAAAAGCAATTTTAAAAATTAACTTTCTATTAGTTTTAATATATTTACTTCTTAGGTCAATCATTAAATAAGTCCTCTATCAACTGCAAGATAATTCTTTTCGAAGGTTATGTTAATTATTTATATATTATAGTTTGCTTAAAACAGTAATTCACATAAAAAACTAAGAATTAAAAAAGAATTAAACTAAAATTAAGTATTAAAAAAAATTCTCATAAACAGTATTTTTTATAATAATTTACAATTATATGTAACTTGTTATTTTTTGCAATTCATGCATTAATTTAACTAAAATTAAATTTATTGCAAATACTTTAATTGACATAATTAAAGTAATACTAAATGAATGATGGACAGACCAGCTGGTCACCGA
Organism: Argiope bruennichi; assembly: GCF_947563725.1. Lineage (NCBI taxonomy): Eukaryota > Metazoa > Arthropoda > Arachnida > Araneae > Araneidae > Argiope > Argiope bruennichi. The sequence continues at coordinate 57,599,426 of NC_079162.1, forward strand.
AAGCAGCTGGTACATCCCTAATTATTTCGATTTCGTTTCCAAAGTATACATCTAGCAATAATCATCCTTATAATGTAAATGTGTTTTCAATGTGAAACAAAACCGTCTACTTATATCATTGGGGAACGCGGTGTTAATTTTTAAATAGTTAGCTAACATTAGAGCTCATATTTCTTCTTCGGCTCTAGCCATGTCATACATGGAATACCTGTTTAGTTATGCACCGACTCCTCTTAAAATCCAAAATTAATATTTATTGACTGATTCTCTATTTAGCATTTATGTTCAGCTGCCGGGTATGCGCTTATATTGTTATATTAATGTTGAATGTGTAGCATGGACCTTTAATTGTTCTATAAATTTCTACATATCTTTTCTAATCAACTACTATTCCTTGAATAATCTACATTTATTCTCTGAAAATGTAATGAACTTGTTTGTAGATTATTTGATGAAAATAAGCTGGAATGCATAAACCCCTTCAAACCCATAATGGGATTTATGATATTTGATTTTATCAAGTAAATTCTTCCAATCAGACTTCAAATCTTAAGAAATAAAAAATTCAATTAAATATTCATCAAAAACTATTGTTATGACTATTGTTATCAATAGAAGGATATTGGAAAACCTATCAGGAAAAATGATAGAAAAAAACCATGAAGGAGCCCGAAGTGGAGCAGTTCTCTTAGTTTTCGGAAAGGGGACATCCTACAATGGCAAATTTTCAGGCATTGTGTTTTAATTTTGTTCAGTTAAATCCTATTATTCCTTCCAGTGATTAATACATTAATCTTATCCGGTATCAATAACATCATGTAATTGATCTTGACCATTTGTTATCTGCTAGGAGAGAACAGATTAAGGAAATAAATGTCTTTGACGGTAGATCAAAAAGATCCTTATATTTTCTATAGACTACTTATATTCTCTTTTCAAGTTTATCACAGAAATTATACAAAAAATAAATATTAAGGTGATTCGAACCTTTAATTCGAAATATCGTAGTATAATAATATTTTAGGTTTCATTTTAATCTATCTTTATATTGTTCTTTTTCCTTAATTACAACAGCAATAAAGTAAATAAAAATGGTGTTTAATATCGACAATATCAAACACATTCTTGAGTATAAGACCAAGAATTAAGCAGGATCGGTCTTTAGTCGATTGCTTCCAATTGGGCGACGTTCATAAGGTCTCTTTCATATTTCCTGCATACAGGGTTAATTTTTCTTCCGCCTTGCCATGGACCTTAACAAACATAAAAGAATCCTAGTAGTCTTTTTACGAAGGGTATTGTATGTTCGTAACATAAAATTTACAGCTAGTTTGTCTATTTAGTAGGGGGAAAAGGGGGGGGGGGCACGAGAAGGGTATTGGGACCAGACATTTCCGTACGAGTCAAACGTCCAATAAATCATTCTTAGCTCATTGAAAAAAGGGGCTAGGGAGTGATTAGTCTTTGCTAAAAACGCATAAGCCTGGTGGCAAGAATGTTTAGTGAGAAAATGTATTGGTATTTTGACTAAATTTTGATATTTAAACATAAGGAAAAAGCTTCTGTCTGTTTGTACATGTGCTGACTTTACAAACCAGCCTTTTTGACATGTATCAATCAAATTTGGCAAATATTTAGTTTGGTGGGTAAAAATGTGCTTTTCAGAGTGATAAAATTTTTTTTAATTAATTAAAAATTAAGCGAAATATTGGGTTTTATTCGGGATAACTTTTTAAAAGTTTACAGTAGAAAAATAGTTTTTATAGCATTATAAAATTAAAATATATATATATATCCTTTTAATGATACCAAATTTGTTTATCATACAATTTTTCTTACAATATTTAATAAATTTTTTGAAATATATTTTAAACGTATTTTGCAACAATATATATTTCACTGTTGAAAAAAAAAGCTCAAAGCCATTTTCAATGTTACTACTAATTTTGTATCAGCTTTTTTTTCCCTTTTTTTTTTTTTTTTTTTTTCTGTTTCAATTATTGTTACCAGTTTTTTGTCTATCATTGTTTCTATCTTTTTTTAGAATTTACAATTTAGAAGAATTCGGAAAGTTAAAACTCTTTAGCAACGGAAATTATTAACTTCTAGTCCACTTAACATGCTATCTACTAATGGATCTGTGGCGAAACTTTTCATGAGCAGAAAATAAAAATTTCAAGGCATTTCTTCTTTAAAAAATAATTAGCATTTTATGCATTGGATTCTGGTTCATTATAAAAGTGATGTTTTCTATAAAATTTGAATAAAGGATTTTTTAAATAAAAGCCTTTTAACTAGGAAATGTGAATTTATGAAATTATTATTCTGCTCTGAATTTATTCAAAAACAAGATATTTGTTCTTAATTCGAATTCTCCTGTAATCCTGAAAGGTTATTTTTAAGAATTTTATTTTAACTTTTGCGAGCTCAAATGCTCACAAAAATAAGTTTTTTTTTTTTTTTTTTTGTTTAATTTTTAAAACTTTTTTCCATTATGGTAGATATGGATATTCTATCAACATTTTTATTTATTAATCACCATTTTAACAAGACACATTTATCCATATGTCATTAATGGGAACATTTGGAATAATATAGTTTTTTTCGTGAAATAATTTGCAGAAGGGGGGGAAAATCCCATTCCGATTTCTTTTTTGAATGAAAATATGATAGTTGAATGCTTTGTGAGGAAATTGAAAAATGCCTTTGGAAATAAAATAAAATTAAAAATAAAAATAAAACCATGAAAATTTTGAATTTCTGGCTTGTGATAAACAGATAAAACGCATTTCAAATTTATATATTCATTTACGGATTCTCTTGACAGTTTCAGTTTCTTTAGCATCTGTAGAAAGAAAGTTTTCCAACTTGAAATTAATTACGATCATTAAATCATTAATTATAAAACATACGATCATTAAATCATTAATTATAAAACTTACGATCATTAATTCAGCAAGGACGCTTAAATTGTTGGGCAGTTATATCGATTGGATCTGAAATCAGCCGGATTTCAGATTTATATAAAAAGTTCGCAAAAAGAAATAAAAACAAGAAAAATTGCTCCCTAATAATAAACGACAATAATGATCTATGAATTTTCAATTATTTTTTATGTAAGTCCTAAAAATTATTTATTTTTGACAATGTTCTTGCATTTCAATTTTCTTTTTGTACCAAATAAAGAATTTTCATAAATCTTTGTTAAGTCACTGAAATAAATAGTATGGTGACCTATTTACTTATTACAAATAGTATACAAATTTTTGTCCATTTGTTAGCTAGCTTATGTGCATTCATGAATTAAAAATTAAAGCATATGTTTTAAAGTATATATAAATTTACGAGTATGTTTGGTTTATTAATCAGTGTGAAAAACACGTTTTAATCATTTTCTATTTAGCGTTAATTTCTATTTGTGATTTCCATTCTATTGCTGAGTTATATCTATAGCAACATTTTATTTAATACTAGTCACCGAATAACTGGCTAGCCAACGTTAATGGCCGCTAAAATTTTCAATTAAATACTTTACGTAACTGGGTCTTAATAGCTTCTTAAGCAAATTATTAATAAGCTTCAAATTTTGATAGATAGTCTATAATAAATATTATATTAGAAGACTTCTATGATTCTATTCATTTTACTATGCATTTTTCTTATTTTCTGCCAACGCCACTAACCATTTGGATGCGTTTTGATATTTTTAGTCTTTTAACAATACAATCTAATTTCTAACCTAGAGCAAAACAAAAATTGGCATTTTTCTTCATATTAAAAATATTTTAAATGTAAATTTTTCAGGTTTTTTTTTTTTTTTTTTTTTTTTTTTTTGCAGAATTAGATAATTATATTGCTTACTTTCCTGAGATCAGCTTTGCCAGTCATAATTTTTTTAAAGGACAGAATAATAATTTGCACAATAAAACGAAAACTGAAATTTTTTTTGGCAAATTTAATAATAACTTTGGTGTCCATCAAGAATTCTTATGCTTTTGTATAATTATTCTTGATACGCTTAATATTTGCTCAGAATTCTTAAGATTTTTGCTGGAAAATGTGCCTAAAATATTTTTAGAAAATTGATTAAATATGAAAAAAATATTTATACTGCAAAAAATTACAATCATTGGAAATTTTTTTTTCTGAATATATAAAAATAACATTTATACTGTAATATTTTATCGAGGGGAAAAAACATCAAGAACTTGCTTAATTTTTAATTAATTAAAATTCTATATGAAATTTTAAAAAATTGCTCCGAAGTGCACATTTTATCCGTCCAACATAGTAAGTGCGTACTAAGTTTGATACCTATATGTCTTACGGTTTGATTAATAGAGCGTCAACACCCAGATATACAGACGCGCAAACACATATTCATCTTTATTATTAGTAGAGATCGCTCTACTAATAATACGCTTTATTATTAGTAGATAATGCATTTCATGTTTGTAAAGATGAAGTTTTGTTATGGAATTTTTATTCACCCTCTCAAGTGACACAGTTCAAAATTGCACTACACGTTTGTATTCTCTATGTATTATACTTAATTTTGCTAGAAATTAACTTGTCAATTTACTTAATTTTTAATTTCACATGAGTAGTGTCATCCGGTACTGAATATGAGAAAAAAAAAACAATTTATTTTTAAATTACATAATGCATATAATCTGCACTAATTATAAAGATAAATTTGTGTGTGTTTGTATTGGTACTGTACAGGGAAAATCGTTTGATCTATAACAACCAAATTTTGCACATATATTCAGTGCGGAAATTTGAAATTTCGGTGGGATTTTTTGAATTTTTAGTTAATTAAAATTTGTGAAATTTTGGTGTTTTTGCAATGATTTCTGAAAATATTATAGCAGAAAAACAATTTGTACAGCATCTTAAAATTCAAAACATTATCTTTTTAATGATGAAAAAATTTTTGCCATATAATTTTTTTTTTATTTTTTAAAAGTTTTTAAGTTTATTTTACAACATTGTATTTTATTACTGAAGAGAAACTGAAACCATTTACATTGTTGCTCCTAATACCTCAAATTAGCCTTTTCCTACTGATATGACCAAGATATGAAGGTTTGGTTTATTTTCCCATGTTGAGTTGACTTCAATATGGGGCATGCTTTTAATAATTTTTCTATATATATTTTGTTATATTATATTAAAAAAAAGTTCGCCCTTTTGTGACCAAAACTGAGTGAATTATGACAATTTGAATGTCACTGTTTTATAAAAACGCGGAACTCCATTGACTGCCTCGAAGATACAAAATCAGTGCCCTGAGTTTCCCCAAGATTGATCAATCTAAAATAATTACATTTTTGATTGTCCTAAAATAAGGATATTCAAGGCTTTATAACTCGGTCAGATTTGCCGCAAAGATGGAAACGTTAGATGGTCAAGATTATTTTACTGAATAGGATTCCTAGGTCTGAAAGATCGTATAAAATTTAGACTTCATAATCGTTTACAGAATTACTTTTTTAATTGAAATAAAATAAAATATTACGTCATTTAAATCTTTTAGAAAGCAAAATTAAAAATAAAATTTTATGACGAGGCCAAAGAAAATATTATTAAATTATGTTTTTATTTAATTCATAAAATATGTAAATATTCTGTAATACAAATTAGATATTAATTCTGAACTCATATATTTTTTAAAGACGTGTTTGGTTTTTAAAAAATGTATTTATTAAAGTTTTATCAATTACGGCTTCAATTTCAAGTTTTCATTTTACGGGAGCTCATAGAAAATTAGAGAAAGGCATCGAAGAACGATCAGAATAAGGAAAGGCTTCTATAATAGTATCGGTGATATGTTTATAAAAATTTGAAGCTTAAAAACATTTTGCTTGAAAATCTATTAAGAGAGAAAGTTACATAAAATATTTAATTGAAAAGCAAATGTTAATTCTAGGCAAACCAGCTAGTTGCCAAAGGGGAATAGTAACAATGATTTAAAAATTTTAAAAAAATCAATTAAAATTTTTTTAAATCTACTTTTAATTCACTAATTAGAATATCTTTTAAAAAGTGGTTTTTTTTTTTTTTTTACAAAAGTTATTTTATATAACTGGTAAAAATTGTCTAGAAATAAGTATTATAGAAAATAGTTTCAGATTGGGCCTCGCGTTTTCTAAGACCAACCCTGTAACAAAGGTACTAGAAAGTATTATTATAAAATATTCTTTAAAATATTTAATTAAAATATGAAAAGAAATTACACAGAAATAAAATTGATATCACTGAATAATTAATATTTTGAATTTTAAAATGGCATAAGAATGATTTCTATGCAACAATACGCTCCGAAGGAAGGAATGAGGTTTGTTTTCCGGCGTATGCTCCTAAACGGAAGGGTTAAAACGTCAATAAATTTTTGAAGAAAAAAACCTATTTGCAATTTTAAAAACTTTTCTTAGTGAACATTTATTATTCAAATTACGAACCAACTTTCGGTCGAACGGTCTAGCCTTCAGAAATCTTGAATATGTTTTTGCCTTATAAATGTTCTAACTTAATTCAGAGACAACATCCAATCTATAAATTTAATCATGTTAAAATTTTTGTAAATAATGCAACATCCTTTTCAGAAAAATTAGACATATCAACCGAATGAAAAATTGAGCCCAATAAAAAAAAATAATAAATAAAAATCGATATTTTAACTTGAATTTATTTTTGCAAACGATTGCCTTTATTTGAGAAGCTACTTTTAAGAGATTTCTTTCTTTGATGAATACAATACCAAACAAGAAAGGGGAAAATATAAAACTCATGTTATTAAAATTTTTTGGTTAAAAATCTTCATCATTAAGCAGATTAATAAAAATAATAAAAATTTTGCTATATGCTGCCTTCCAAATAGCTCTTCTCGGTCCTTTTTAATGAATATTAAATCAACAGAATAACGTTAGAGTAAGATGCTGATACCCGTTCGTAATTTCAGTCTTACTGAAGAATAATATAATTATTAATGTGTTTATCTATATGTTAACATGAGTTACAAGACAGACTGCCGCCCCAAAGCTTAACATTCAGCAAACGTGATTTAGAGGATAAAAATGTGTACTTTTAGGCAATTTATCAAAATTTACAACTATAATTTTAATTAATCTCTCTCTCTCTCTCTCTCTCTCTCTCTCTCTATATATATATATATATATATATATATATATATATATATATATATATATATTTATACATACTATATATTGAAATAAAACTCATTCGACATGGTTGTATAAAAAATGGTTTTGTCCATTATTGCTATCAAAACATTAACTATATTAAAATGCAGCTCAAAACAGCGAACTCAAAAACTGACTAAAATACATCGATAAAAAAAGTATTAAATAAGAAATAAATCGTAATAATGATTCCAATATTCTTTATCAAGTGTTTGTAATATTTATATGCTACAAGAGAAAAATGGATTCAGTTTAATCACCTTTACTTAAAAATCATCCGTTCAAAATGGATATTCACAGACCAATGCGAATGTCAAATACTTTGTTATATCATTTGTGTAAACAAATAACTGTAGGTTTAATTATTCCTTAATTTGTCTTTTTTTAATTCAATAAAAATTTATTCATTTGCCTTCATAAAATGGATGCATTTGTTTGAAGGAAATTAGATCATGAGTTCAATGAATTTTCCCATCTCCAGGCATGGGTTAAAGTGTAATTATCAAGTTTCTCGTGGGAAAAGTGTTGATTATCCCATAAAAAAGAATCATTATCCATCAATCACTCACATTATAAGAATGAGAAATATGCATTCCCTACAGCTTTTCTAACTGTTTACCAAGTTTTCTCTAAAAGGTAGTTAAATTCCGTTAATCCTACAACTTTAGCACATATGATACTAGATAAGAGCGCATCTGCTTACCACCACCACCCGGTGGTTTTGTTGCCGTAAGCAAATTGGGGTAGCTTTTCAAAAGCAGCAGAGATAGATAAGTAGATGGAAGTGGAAAAATCAATTACAGAACTGTCATAAGTATCTATTTTTCTTTCTTTATGCTCATAAAAGCATCGGTTACTGCGCTATCTAAGAAATACTTTTCTGGAAATAAGCTTTCTTTGAGAAACTACATTTAAGCAATTTTATTTTGATGATTAAAATGCTGAAGAAAAAAGAGAAAAATATCAAAATAATGTTTATTAAAATTAATTGATAAAAAAAACCCTTCACTTTTAAATAGAATAGTAGATGAATAAAAATTTTACAAGATGCTGCATTCCGGTGGATATCAAATCAAAGAATAACATTAGGTCAATATACAGATATGCAATTGTAATTTCAATCTTACTGAAGAAATATATAGTTGTTCATATATTTATCTATACTTTAAAATGAACTATAAGACAGTCTGCCGACTCCAGAAACTGAAAATCTATCAAACATGCTTTAAAAGATGAAAGCGTGTGCTTTGATGCAATGCATCAAAATTTCCAGTTATAATTTTAACTAAACAAAATGTTGATGTTTTCCTCTTATAATTCCCAAATATATTATTGTACAAAAATGATACTAACACCATTTTCCAAACTTAATATCAAAATCCTTTTATTGATATCAATTTCATTATCATACAATTGTCTTTTTAATATAAATTAACTAAAAAATATTTTAGAATGTATTTCTACAATAATTTTGATTATTGTAATAAAATTCATTTCATTCCCAAGACTATCAAAATTTAACTAATCAAGTAAAGATGAATTTGTTCTTTTGTCATTAATTTAAACTTGTTTTTTCTGTCACTCAACATTACGCGTTTGTTTGTATGCAATATAGTGATTATATAAAAAAAAAAGTATGACATCAATAATATTATTTGATAACAATAATCTTTGAAAAAAATGGAATATTATGTTTGCAGTAGTAGCTGAAAAATCTACAAACGAGGTAAACAATTCCTTATGACATCTTGAAACAACACAATTTCTCGTACCCTTCAAGATATTTTATTTGTTTAATAAAAATGCTGAGCTAAATTAACACAGCCATATTCGAAATTTTGTTAAAATACCATTTTATCATTCAGATTTAGTATTTAAAACTTCAAAAAATACATTTGGAAATCATGAAATTTTCTTCTGAAGCATTAACCAAGGTTTCTTTTATTCGCAAAATAATTATTTTTCTTCAAAAGTAAAATTTTCTTTTAGTGCGAGTTGATTAGTGATGGCATTCAGGTATCTAATTTTAAGGATAAATATCCACAATGGTTATTTATTTTTCAATTAATTGTATTCATATAAAAAAAAACTGTATGATCTTATATGCTAATGTTATAAAGAGGCAGAAAAAGTATAAAGATAAAAGAGAGAAAGGGAGGGAAGCATATAATTTTTTTTATTTCATAAAATTTTTAAAAAATTAATAAAAAAACAAAGAATAAAAATCATACATTTAACATACTTAATTTAAATTCTTTTTAGTTACAATGAATAATAATGAGGTAGACGATTTTTAAAAAAATAATTTTAACTAAATAAAAAAGAAAGATTTTTAATTTTTTTTATTTAAAATGACATTGGAAACAAAAGTGAGAGATACTGTTTACAGTTTTTTTCCTTCCAATTTTCAGGCTGTGGTTTAAGCATTAATAAGAATCATGTTTTAGAGGTAGAATTTGCATTTTGAGAGGAGTTGCATAGATTATCAGCTTTGATACAATATCTTGAGAATATATTATATCATATATTCCAATTGTAAATGATTGTGCTTTCTCTTTGTTCATTAAGTTTTTTTTTTTTTTCCTGTCTTCTCTTTAGAAGTTCCCAATTATATGATACATATCCAAGTTCAACTACTCTTTCATATGCTAAAAGATTTCTTTTTTCTTCTTTTGTGAATACAATGGCCCAGGAAGTCCTTTCAGTTGCATTTAATATGTACAAAACTACTTTGATTTTTAAAATACTGGTTTCATACAAACTCCTTCATCAAAACAATGATCAGAACATATTTTGTGATCCTTCTGATATTATTCATTCTCTGTCCATCCTTTTTTCTGTAATGAATAAAATCTGTCTTCAGTTGATTGCCATCTATTTTCTTTTATTGATCCAATTGATATATGTAAGTTAAACCACTCAGACAGTTTTAACCTACTTGTGTCAGTAGTTTAAAATTTTTACTGAAGGTGAATTGAATCAATACTAAATTATTTTTGGAAATTAGCCTTTCTTTACGTTTTTGTAATGGGGACAATGGAAGTTGATTTAAAGTCTCCAAGTGACTAAAGTCATATTCTCCAAGTTATTAAATTCCTATTGAACAAATGAATTTGCAGATAATTTGATTCAGAGATTATGATTATTTTTAATATTGATTCTAAATTGTAAATTATTTTTTTTCAATTTAACATAAACAGTGTTAAAATTCATTATTCCATTGTAATTATTCATTACTTTAAAACAAAAAAAATTATTTTCCCAAAACATTTTTTTTTCTCTATCCTCATAGAAATTGTCTTTTTTAATAATTTAGTCAAAACCTTAATTCTAAAAGAGAAAGTAGGTATATAAACTATATAAGTTTTAAGGATTTTCATCATCCTTTATAATTTTTTTTACACAATATCTCAGAACTATTCATCACTTGGTATTTATCGACTCATTTGAATCAGTTAAAACAATATTAGTATAGCATTTTTTAAGGTGGTGTAAATGTTTATTTTGTTAATGGTTTGGTTAACTAATATACATTTGTATATTACAATAATGAATGCTTGTGAAGCAAATAATTTTTATTTCATGAATTATTATTGAAAATCAAAATGAGAAGAAATTAAGCTTCAAAAACTAAGAAAAAGAAAAATTTCTTGAGAAAATGTAAGTGTTGAATAAAATATGACTTAAATATTATGCAAAAATTAACAAATGACATTTTACAATTTAATTGAAAATTCTATTGACTAATTTAGAATACACTAATATTTTTATATTAAATTAAAAATAATTTTTATTTTTTGAAATTAAAATTTACATTCCAAATTTTCTTTAAAAGTTTTAACTTCTGTACATTATTATAAAAGTAGAAAATTCAACATTTAGAACAAATTTATACACGATATTAGAATTTTTAATACAAATTTTCTTTTAAAATATTATTACACCAATCGTATAATTAGAAATAATTGATTCTATTACCTTTTCAAATTTAGTTTGGGTACTTTCAATCAAAATTCTGATTTTTAGCATTAAAAGAATTAAATTGCTGTATGCATAAATAAATGGATTAAGCATTTATGAAAAAAATTAATAAATTAGAATAAGAAGTATATGTATTGAAAAAGTACTTTTTAAAATCATGTAATATTAATCAGCTTATGCATATAATTTTTAATTCAATATAAATCTTATTTTAACAAAACAAAAATGAGTTTTTATTAAATAGAAAATATTGAATATTTTGATGATTCCTTTGTGGATTTTTGGTTATCATACTTTCTTAGCAGAGAATAAGCCATATTTTATCAAAAACTTAGCTAAAATTATATATATATATATATCTTTACAATGCATATTTTTACAAGTATGAATTATTCAATTAGAAAACAAATTTTATAGAGTTCATCATGCACATTATCAACATTAAAAAAAAAAAAAAAAAAAGAATGGACAAAACTGCAAGAGATTACAGATTTTTATTATTGCAATTTTTAGACCACAAAATATAAATGCTTTATTGCTACTATAAATACTAGCAAATAACAAAATCAAAGCATGCCTGCAGTTATAAAAAAATGTTTTAAATGTTCTATAACACTAATTTATTACTTAATTAGGTAAATATATATATATAATTTTTTTAAAGCATCATTTAAAAAAATTTTTAGCTAATTTTTAAAAAACATTTAGCTTTGTACAACAACAAACAAACAAAATATGGGCATTAAAATTAATAGTATAAAAAAACTAAAATACTTTCCAATGAATACAGTCAAAATTGCAAGAAATAAAATTAAAACTACATCGAATTTGTATTCCGAATAAAGCATCATTTTTAGCTTCCATTAAGAATTTAAATGAAATTTGTAAGTTCATTCCATTACTTTGTGAAAACTTTAAATTTCATTTAACAAACCAATAGAAGATAGAATTTAATTATGAGTTAACATATTAGTTTCTTGCCATTTAATTAATTATAAATAGAAGGCGCCTGTAGAAAATTCAGCTTTCCCAAGTTCCCAGCCACAGTCAACATTAATTTCTAGTCAAAAATTAGATTCATAAAACTTAATTATGAGCAAAAATAAATATATTATAACACGGTATTATTCTTTTATTAAAAAAGATCGTGCATAAATAAGGTCTGCCTTCATCATGGATCCAACCGACATTCGTCCACACTCCACCCTATACATTCCAAAAATGGGCTACATTCTTGGCGGGTAAATAAATTTTCAAATTTTGGCGAAAAAAGCTTTTACGTAAGCAACCATACATCGAATCCCCCATTTCCATCACTACCGGAATGAAATCCGTCCTCCAGTGCTGCTTTCCCCACTTCTCCCCCCCTTTCAACTTCAAATGGGGGGTTCAAGCGTCCTCCGGTTAACGAGTCTCCACATTCTGAGCGATTGCCTTTTGACGGCCTCTGACAGACGGTTTGTGGCACGTTCGGTGAAGAATAATCCCAAAGTAAGTGTTCCTAAACTGACATCAGAATTTAAAAAAACTTGGGATCATCAGTTTATGTAAGTACTGTTCGAAATGCACGCAGTGTTGCGAGAGAATTGCTATTAGCTTTCACCAAGAAATAGGCATATGAAAGCCCAGATTTCTGCAAAAAAATTATATTTTCAGACGAAAGTAAATTCAACATCTGGATCGGAGGGGAGACGAATGGTATGAAGGAAACGCAATACAGAAATGTATTCTAGAAATTTACTGCCAGCAGTAACACATGGAGGTGGAAGCCTGTTTGTTTGGGGCTTTATGAGTTTTCTGGGGATGGTAAAGTTGTCTTTATTAAAGGTATAATGAATCATCAGTTCTTTATTGGCATTTTGAAAAGAATTGGGACCTAGCGCAACAAAAATGGGCTTGGATGGTGATTACGTTTTCATGCATGATAATGACCCCAAGCATACAGCTCGAAATACAAGACTGGATATTATTTAACATCCCAAAGTACATGAATTTTTCTCCTTAATCGCCAGATCTTAACCCCATTTAAAGTTTATGAAATATTTTGGGATAAAAATGCTATTTCCAACCTCATTTCTAATAAAAATGACTTAGTATCAGCTCTTAATCAAGAATGGGACTCCATATCTAACTCAATAACAGCAAATTTTCTGGAATCTGTACCAAGGAGACTCAAGGCAATTATTATTGCTGAAGGATACCATACAGGATATTTGTTGAAATATTATGAATGCATTGACCAATATATGTGAAATGTACGAATACTCTTTACACCTCAAGATGATAGATTGTTTTAAACTTATAAATATTTACCCATGTATAAATTACTCTCATGTGAATTTCACATGGAAATATTAAAAGCATGTTCAATTGTACATTTATAATTACTCTTTTAAATTAATGCTCTTACTATACGAATACTTTTTATTCACTGTAGGAATACGACTAAGAGCACTAGTACCATAAATATCAGTAACCTTGTTAAATATCTTGCTACTGTTTTTATAAAGAATCTTGCTGAATAACAAGCTGATGTGACTGAATTTTATGCTTCTGAAATATTCTATTTATTCTTAAAGGAAAATCGAACATAATAGGTTTTATTTTAAAATTTATTATTCCTGATTTAAAAAAAAAAAAACATAAGCCTGAAGGAATTAATGTTATGTTGGGAAAAATTTGTTTTAAATATTTTATGTCTAATGACGAAAACTGAAAAATTGCTTTTTGTCCCCTTCCAAAGATAAGGAATGAGAAGAATTTTCTATGGTTACTCTTGTGTTCAGATTCAGGTGGTCTGAATTTGTAATGCCTTACATATTTAGAACATAGCAATTTATTCAAAGAAGATATATTTTTTGAAATGTTTTAATGTCATGTTAATGATCTTTTGTTATTTACAGCAGTCTAAAATCTTAATAAAAGAGCAGCTACAAATTTTATTTGTTATGCATTAAAGTAGTATCAGTCCAGCATCTACTATAAGTAGTGATTTAACTAGTTTACATTTTTCACTAATGAGTTTTTATTGACCATGTGATTTTAATACTTTTAAAAAATTTTACTAATATATTGTTATATAAAATGTGTTTGAATTTTGAAAGCTTTTATTCTTTAATAATGCTTTTAACTTTTTGTTTGAATCATGAATGTGTATATACTAATATTTTATCTAAAAGTATCATTTATCTTAGTAAAACAGTAATTTAAATTTGCTATGATTGAAAATGAGCTTCTGAGACTTTCAGATTCAGTATCAGTAACTTGAAATGAACAGTCTTAATATATTTATAAAATGTATTGCTTTAGTCAGAATCATCTGGAATGTTACTGCTAATCTATTATTTTAATATCTTTCTGTTACTAAAAATGTTCAAGTAAATTTTAATAATGCCTTTCTTTTATTAATCACTTGTTAAAGCACTTGCTTATAGTAATTAATATTTTTTTTATAAAGATTTAATTTTTGATTGTTTCAAATGCCTTTTAAAACTGTTATTCACTTAAATTATCTGACATTTTCTGTTTTCTTCAATTCTTTTATAATTTTGATTTTTAGATTTATATCAATTTCCATTGAGCTTTGAATGAAGAATGATATTACTTAAATGAATGCAAGAACTGTACTCTTCTGCTTCATCGTGAGTCTTTTTGCTATTTATGTTTACATTAAAAATCAATCAAGCCATGGGGGCAATGTTTTATCTCAAAGATGTTACAAAGATTATGTCAGAAACATGTCTGTGTGTATTCTTGAATGCCCAAATGGAATGTTTGCATTGCCAGGAATGAGATCATGCCATCCTTTGTTAACATGTGACACTAAAATTAAACTTATTACAACAATTTCTACAAGTGTTGTCAAAACGGTAAGTTTTGTTTTAAATTTTCTCTGTGGATTTTATTTAGTTGATACTGTTTCATTAATCATCTTCATTTTTTTATTTAAGAATCAAGTTTACCATTTTAAATTTATTCATTATACATTCATGGAATTTCTTTATTCTAAAATTTCATATTAACGATAGGAAAGTATGTGCAATGCTGTATTTATTTGCATTTCTGTAGTTTTAATGTGAAATTATTTTTCAATTTTGATAGTGGTTTTGACGCGTATGTGTGTATATTTTGTAATATTCCAGGAAGTAAAAAAATGCTGTATTTTATCTACATTTAAGAGAAAAGTTTGTTTTTAAAAAAATGTTTATCTGCAATTCTGTTCCAAAATTGCTCGGTTTAATTTTTAATGAAGATTGGAATGAAGCATATCAATAAATCGTTTACTAGTGTAATTTTGCAAGGTTAATTACAACATATCTTGTGCTAAAATGAAATTTCTTAAATCAAATTTGCGTCTCTGGCTTCTTAGCAGATTCTGAGGTCATTGAATACTTATTGATCAGTTAAGCTTAAGAAATAGAATTAGGTCATTTGATGAGAAATATTGGAGGTTCTTACCTTACTGTAGATGGTCAGGATGTTGCCAATTTGTTTACATTTCATATCGCCAAACTTAACTACTTCTAATCTCCGTATGTTTCTCTCTGGTAAACCTTGCGTAAAGCAGTACCCGCTGTAACATATTTTTTTCGGCGTATTAGTACATGCAATTGTTATGAATGCATTGCTATGCAGTACGGACAAGCTGGCGAATTTTTGCCTAAGTATTTTTTGCTTATGTTTCTAAAACACACTCTCAGCCTAGGTGGCAATAAAAATTGCCTGGAAAAAAGCTAAGAACAAGAAATAATATATGGCGAATATAAATTAATGAATTAAAATAAACCAAGGAGGAAGGGTGTTTCTCATGCATGATTTACTTGCAACTTTAATGTTTCCTTGTAGTGCATTTTTGAGTGAAAGTATGAAATTATAGAACAGATTGTGAAAATAAATTGATAATTGAAAAATATTATAATTATATGCTTCATTGAACACAATATTGTAATCTTACTAATTAACAGAAGCATTAGTAATTTCATGTTACTGAATAGTTTCATTGACATAACTATTATTCATCTAAAAAATATTTGTTGGTATAGGCATTATTTCCAATGCAGCTAAAGAAATATTCCATAAAAAAATTTCTAAATTTAAAGAATTTTTTTACGTAAATCATTTTATAATTCTGCATTGAAAATAATGAAATCCTGAAAGATTCTTAACAGAAGATAATACTAAATGCAATTTATCTAAAAAAAATGATAAACAGTACTGAAAATACACTGTATGATTAATAAATTAATGATTTTTTCCTCTCACTCTACTTCTGTTGTAATGAGGACATCACACAACATTTAAATTAATTTCTTCTATTTCAGAAAAATAATAAATAGATTACATGGAAGAATTTTTTTTCCCCGACCAAATTGAAGATCATATTAATTTAGTGGGCTCCTGCTAATCAGAAAGGAAGAAAAGACGGTGAACTCTCCCTCTCATTGGAAGAAGGAGGGGTGGATTGTTTATAACCCTATTTCCTGCTTTAAATAGTGTGAAAAAAGACTCCTTGTACATATCCTGATTTGCGAGAGTCAATGTGATGTTTCAAACTCAGTTTTGAGTCCACAATTTATTTTCTAACCTAGGGTTTTTAAAAAGGGGAAAAAATTGGAAATGGATTTAATTTAAGGGGGAAAAAAACATCTTGCATAATAAACTATTATTTTAATGAATTCCTATTAACAAATCAGGTGAATTAAATTCTGCCAAAATAAGGATTTTCTTTTAATATATTTAAACTGGTTAACTTTTATTTATTATTTAAGATGAATTTTTATTTAAGTGTACGCTATTTTTAAAAGTTGTATAGAGGATTAAAAGTTTTATGAGTGCTAACTCAATATTTTACTATCTAGATAATTATTATTTCCTTTGATTATACATAAATTACAAATGAAATTACTTGCAATAAAATAACCAACAATTCTTTGCTTTTTTTTATGAAGGTAAGGAAGGTTTTATTTATTTATTTTTTATTCCTAGCCGTCTTTGTTGACCAGTTGGTTCTCCATTATTAATGGTTATAAAAAATTTCACTTATTATTTATTTATTTATTGTACTCGTGTTTTCCCATGCTTCCTCTGAAAAAATCTTCAAACATTGATATATATATAATATATAATATTATTTTTGAAGCTTTACATCACTCAATTCATTGTGCTTCGCATTTCCTTAATTTTCTACCTGTGAATTTATGCTTGCAGTTATGGCAGGAATGTTGCTGTTATTCGATTCTGAAGTTAAAACCTTAATTGTAAGAAAGAAAAATTTTATTAAAGCCATATTTCATACTGGAAACTACTTAACATGGAAAAAGAAACCAAATCCTCTTTTGTTCAGAAACAATGGGAGAAAGGAGGAAATATTAATAGCAACAATGAAAATAGTTGGAATTTCACTTCAACAGTGAAATTTAATGCAACAAAACATGCTTAAGATATTTATTGTAAATTGATTTAGAATGGGAAAAAAATCATATCATTAAAAAGATAATGTTTTGAATTTTAACATTATCTTTTCATGTTAATGTAAAAATTATAATTGTGTCAAGATATTTTCAGGAGTTACAGTGGGAAAAATGCCAAAATTTTGCTTATTTTTAATTAATTAAAATTCTAATAAAAATATAAAACAAAAGCTCCCTGAAGTGTGCATTTCTCTTCATCTAAAATACATACATGCGAAATTAAATAGCTCTAGCTCAAATGGCCTGGCCTGTAGATTGTCGTCAAAAGACATAAAAATCATTTATTATTAGAAGAGATAGAGATAAAAACAGAGGATATCAGAATTTTAGTAAAATGCCATAGCATCTAAATGAGGACCTTCAAGTTCTTAAAAATGTTATTGATGAGAAGTGTTATGAAAATCATTCTCAAAGAACTGTTACTTTTTTTCTTTGTTGGCAGAATAGTTATTAATTTAATCTTACTATTATATTTATAGTTTTTAATTTATTATTTTTATTGAAATTACTTTCTGTAAAGAGTTTAATAAACCTTATAAATAATAAAGTAAAAGGAATTATTCCAAATTCACTAATTATTATGAAGATCGTCAATAAATAATTTTCTTAAAACATTTTCTAGAATTTAGACTCGATTTTAAAAATCAAGAGCTACATAGTATGCAGTTTGATAACTCTGGCAAAATTATTTGGAATGAAATCGTTCAATTGTGACTATAACTTTTTATCCATTCTTTGAAGTAATGATTATTAGAAGATATACTATTACAAAAATATTTGCAAATGATAATTTTTCTGCATTGAGTAAATTTCCATTTCTAAACTTTCAATTTTTGAATCAATCGCCACCCAAAAAACATGTTTATACTAACTTAAAAATTTTTTTAAAAAAAAGTTAGCTACATACTGACATTAGTTCCATTGTCATGCAAATTTTCTCTCATTTTTAATCAGTTTTCAGAATTAATTTAAACAAAATTTGTGCGATGATATAGAAATACTAAATCTGGTGTACTCTATAATCATATATATTAATCATGCATTTCTACCTATGTTAATGTTAATTAAAAATATTTTTAATACATACAATAAAAGCAAACATTTGCACATTCAGAAATTAAACACTGTCTTTTAAAATTATTGCAATTTTTCAACTGTTTGACCTATTTTGGCGTCATGGTTTTTCTCTTTCGATTAAAAAATTGTAAGGCATTTAGCTAACATATCATCTCTCCTTGCCATGCATGGAACCATCCTTGAAATGCTTTTGCAAAACTTCTATTAAATAAATTTTTCTCTTCTCCCCCCTCCCTACTTTTAAAAATTAGTTTTATTCCCCTCGCATATACAAATCTTCACTTTTTATTAGGTACTAGCCGCCTTTGGCGACCTGCCAGTTCGCCATTATTAATGCTCACTAAAATGTTCATTTAATATATTATGTAACTTGTTATAATAGGCTTTTAAGAAAAATATTTTTAAGCTTCAAATCTTGATAGTCATATTATTCACTTATATTATTACATAGACCATGAGCCGTTCTGTTCGTTGCACAATTCATCCCTCTCTAATTTTCTGTTAGCACCCACAAAATTAAATTTTAAATTAAAGTGAAATTATAAAACTGCAGTTGATACAAAAACGTTTTTTAGGGAATCCACACATGTCTTTTTCTTTAAAAAATATGAGAATTGAAAGCAGAGTCGTTCGGCATTGAAGTCTTATCTGCACTACGGAATAATTTTCATAATTTATAATATCTCAAAGAATTATTCAACAAAAATTTCACAGATTCAATGAAAAATTAAGTTTTTAGTTTTATTTTTAAAAGGATATTAATGATGTCAATAATATATATATTTTTTTCAGTTTACAAATATATTTTTAAACAATTATGAAGTTTAAATTTTAAACAGTCCTTTGGTCCTAAGGAATCATATTCTGCAAAATATTCTTGATATTTCAACTTTGAAATAAATAAATAAACGCTTTATCTTTTGCATTCAAATCTGACCCATATATTAAGTTTTGAATATTATAATATTAGAACAATCGACATTTTCTTAATCTAAGCCAATTACTCTTCAGAAATTCTGGGAGATTATTTTATTTGAGACAGTCGATGAAGTGACCTCTCGTTTTTATAGAATAATTACATTAAAAATTTCATAAATTAGTCAGATTTAATGATTGATTTAGTTGATTAGAGTGCAACTTTTTATTTAAAATATTAGCATATCAAGAATATTTTGTTAAATGTTCACAGAACAGATTATATATGTAAACATTTAAAATTCATAATTCATCAGCATTTATTGAATCCATTTATATAAAATATAATTATTTATTTCATTTAGACCATTTGTTAGCAGATGTATGTCTATTACTAAAGGTTTACAAATTAGCTATTGGGCTTCGATTAGAATAGATGTACAATTTAAACCTTATTTTCCTTAAATAAATCTTTTTAATTAAATTAGTAATACAGGTATTGTAAAAGATCATAGAAAACGATTCCTTGCATTTACTTTTCAAAAAATACCATGTTTCATATTTATTTCATTTCATACAGACATATGCTGAAAATTACAATTTTATATGTTTAATTTGGAATGATAGTTAACTTTCTTTTTTAATTTGCTTTTGTCAGTATGATGATAATGCATTGATAAAACTTAATTTCTCCACATTAGCGTGCAAAGTGCAACTTAAATTTTATTTTTTATTATGTGCAAAGTAAATTGTTAAAAAATTTAATTTGTTGGTTAAAACATTAGTGTCATTGAAAAGATTATTTTTTCAACTTAAATATGATATAAAAATCAATTTTGTGCTGTAATATTCTTGGAAGTTATAGCGGAAAAACACAAAAATTTTGCTTAGTTTTTAATTAATTAAAATTTTAACTAAAAATTCAAAAAAATTGCTCTGAATGGCACATTTTCGACCTCTAAGATATACATATGCAAAATGTGGTAGCTGTAGGTCAAAGGGTATGGTCTGTAGAGCGCCAACACACACACACATTGAACTTTATTATAAGTATAGATTTTGAAGTTTTTGTTTTTCTCTGCAATTAAAATCTTCCATGTAATTGCACTTGTTCTGTATTTTCTGTCAACATTATTAGAATCGGAAGTTAAGAACTTCAAGTTCAAATACACCGGGATTAATCCCTGAAGTCAGCAAATATCATCTCTATTTTTTTTTATTTTATTTTTTTTTCCGAGTTGAGTTCATAAAATAAGATTTTATGTTACTTAATAAGTTTGTCAGTTTTTATTGCATTATGTGCCATATAGCAAAACTTAAGCTTCAGTGTAGAAATTAATTACTACGTTTCAGAATCTTAAAGGATTGATTATAAGAATATTGAAAGTTGTTAAATAAAAAATATGTTTTTTGCCTTATTTTCAAACAAATAAAATGAATTAATGATGATGGGGCCATGGGTACTGCATCTAGTATAATGTAATATTAAAATCATGTTTATATAAAATATTATAATATATAAAATTCTTTTATAGTTTGCAGCTTTATGTTTCTTAAAATCAGAATATCAGGTTTAATAAATTATTTTCAAATCTCATAGATGCTCAAAAAGTATCACACCAATGAAATAATTTAACAAATCTAATTAAAAAGATGCATCCCTGATGTGTATTCTACCATTTTTCTCAAGAGGAATGAAATTTTTATTTTAAAGTAGCACAAATCATAAAATATCCTATTATATTGGCGAAATCATTTATTAATCTGGGCATCCCTGGGTTAGAGTCCTGGTTCGGGCATGGTTGTTTTTTACCGTATGTTCTATCTGTGAGGTGTGTGAAAGAGCCCCCTCTAAAAAGGGGTTGTGCAAGCAAGTGTGTGTCTTCTTAATATGAACTAGAAGTCAGACTTCTGCCCTCGAGTTTCAGGGCTCTTTACCCTCAGAAGCTACTGCACAAAATCTCGGCTTAAATTGCTGATTTTGTCAGCGGTCTTGTCTAGGTACCATAAGTAACAAACAACAATTGATTAAGTTTGAAACTAAAATGTTGTATAGGGATGTTGGAAAATCTCCATTCCACCTGAAACCTGGTAGGTACTATTTCCTATTCATTATATAAATTATTTTAGAAAATCGCTTTCAGTTTGAATTGACTATTATTTATAACCAGAGCTTTTTGTCATTGGATTGTAATTCATTGACTTACTCAAAACGACCTTTTATATAGTTTATAAGCATTTTATATAGTGTTTACTTGGAAACATGACTATTATTTTTCATCTATATGGTTAAAAATTGTTCACAAATGCAGTGAATGATCGCAAAATTGCAGGCTAAGTAGAAGAATTCATAGGTAGGAATAGAAAAAGATGACGAAATTGTCTCCTTTTAGGGACATTAATAGTGCATAGCAGTTGTCTTTCAGTGAAATTAATTAATATTTATGTAAATAAGTGTATAATATTACAATTATCTTGATGCACGTAACTGACAGGCTGTTACACTTTAAAGACAATAACTGTTGATATGTGAAAATTTAAATACAAAAACCATAACTAGGCTTTCACATTTTAACCAAACCTGACTTTAGTCTTTTTTTTTTTTTTGAAATGTTGCCTTCATAATGAATAATACTTTCTTTTTACATCATTATTATTTTTTTAGGGTTCCGAAATATTCAAAACTAAACTAAAAGAATTTAAGGAATGTTTTAAACCTATCATGTTAACATTTTCATAAACATAGTTTATTTTTAAAAATTGTCATATGGGGAAATATCACTTTTGCAAGTGGATTTTACAGATGCGCAATATCAAATTGTGTTTTTGTTTGTCATTGTGATCAATTTCTTTATTTTTTTACCTGTGGATTTATTTTTTACCCTGTGAATTAAACATGGTTTTAATCTGATTAGTTTAGAATTATTTGCGTGTATTTCTCATTGCATAGGAATACCAAACTTTAAGTCTCATACTTTAATGTTTACAGTAAATTTCCACGTTTAAATTTTTGTCAGAACAAGGTATATAATTTTTAAATGTAGTTTAATTGGAAAAACACAAAATCGATATCTTAAATAATTGTCTCTTTAAACTAAATGTAACTATTGAAATAAAGAAATTTTTCTTTATGTTTTAGGTATATTTGGCAGAATGGGAAAATCATGAAGTTGTGCTCTCTGTACTTTCTAAAGAAGAATATGAAGAAGATTTTAAACAAAATTTATTCATGATTAAATCTTTCAATGGTAAAAATACTGTTCAACTTATTGGCTTTTGTAATAATAATATCTTAACTAAATACTATGCATTAGGAAATGCTCTAAATGTAAATTATCATTTAAGAAACTCATTAAAAGCATATGATAGTGTCAATTTACGTTTAGACTTATGCATAAATTATGTTAATGTGATCAATTTTTTGCATACTAGTCCTGTTGGCACGAGAGTTATGTGTGATTCAAATACTCTAGAAAAAACCTTATCACAATTTTTACTCACAGATGATCTAAACATAATTGCTAATGACTTAGATGCAACACCTGAAGTAGACAAGATAAAGAAAGGTATACTTTGCGGCAATAGAGCTTTGATTGGTTCATTTGTAGCTCCAGAGCAACTGTGGCCATATGGTGACCAAAAGTATGACCCTGAAAAAATGCCACTGTATGATGAAAAGACAGATGTATGGAAAATACCTGATATTTGTAATTGGTTCTTAGGTGGCAGTTCAGAAGCTGATATTTTAAAATATAAATTATTTAATTTCCACAAAACTTGTAAAAATAGGGATCCATCTAAACGCCCTAGTGCTGCACTTGTACTAGAAATGTATAAAAATGTTCGTAAAGAGTTGTTGAAAAATGTTTAAAAAAAGTAATAAATTGTAGATAGTGCATTTTCGATAGATGAAATGCTAATTTATTATTAAAGAGTAGTATAAATGTTTGGATCATTTTTAAAAAATTTCATTAAGTGAGTAAAAATCTGTCTCTGTAAATATATTTGTACAAATATATTTTTATTACTTCTGTATGTAAATAAAATATTTTTCTATGGAAAAATTCTTCAGACATTTTATGTTTTGTGGTTTTTCCAAACATATTATAGTTTGTTTATTAGGCTTAAAAATAAATTTAATAAAACTAATTACTGAGAGTTTTTTTTTTTTTTTTCAGAAATTAAAAGAAAAAAAATGGCAGATCCTATTTTGGCGTATGATGTAGTTATATACTCTTTAATGGCAATCAAAATTTATTCAGCCAAAGCAAATCACAGACGGGTGGGAGAGGACCTCTCTATTTATTAAAAAATTTATCATAAATATAAAGTTAAGTTTTCCATTATATGTTATGCATCAAAATATTACAAGATATATATTTGTGTTGTGGAAATGCTAATCATGAGTAGTATATTTTTTTAAATATTATATGTGTTTTTAAACATGCTCAACTCTCAAAACTTCTAAACTACTTTTATAAAGAAATTTTTTCAACAAATCAAATGTTGAAATTTTCAGTTGTGAAAAAATGGATAAATGATTTGATAAAGAATAATTATTCAACAGACTTCTTCAATTCCTACTTTTAAACATAATTTTTAAAAAGAAACTTTTACTCTTCACAAAATTAAATATTTAAAAAAATTCCTGATGTTTAGTTCTGTTAAAGATACTTTTAGCGTTTCTTGAAATTTAATTTTCAGGTATTTCATTTTGTTTTTAAAGCATCTTCATATTCTCTCAATTAGTAGATATGTTTATTTTTTGCTTTCAGATTAGGCTGTGTGTAGACATTGAACAATATAGTTAATATTATAATACTTTATTTTGAAATCCTGCTTAGTTTTTTATAATTTATTTTCTAAAATTTCATTAAACTCGTTTTTGCAGATTGATCAACTAATACAGAAGAAATGATAAGTAGTTATGCATTCTGTATTTATATTTTAATGACCATGAAATCCAATATTCCTTCAAACAAAGCTAGTCACCAAAAGAAGCTAATTTAATAATAATTTAATAACATAAGAAAAAACTCTATTCATTATTTTTTATAGTCTTAAATGTGACATATTTTGTTTTAGCTTTAATTTTTATAATATTAAAAATGAATTAATTTTCAGTGTTTATCATATATAATACTCTGGGATCAGTTCCTGAAATCAGCAAATATCATTTCTCTTTTTTATTTTTTTCAGGTTGAGTTCATAAAATAAGATTTTATGTTACTTAATAAGTTTGTCAATTTTTATTGCATTATGGGCCATACGGCAAGACTAAAACTTCAGTCCAGAAATTAATTAATTACTACATTTCAGAATCTTTAAAGGATTGATTATAACAATTTTGAAAGCTGTTAAACGAAGAATTTTTTTTTTGCCTTATTTTCAAACAAATAAAACGAATTAATGATGATGGGGCCACAGGTACTGCATCTAGTATAATGTAATATTTAAATCGTGTTTATATGAAATATTATAATACGCATAATTCTTATAGTCTGCAGCTTTATATTTCTTAAAATGAGAACATCAGTTTTACTAAATGATTTTCGAATCTCGTAGCTGCTTAAAAAGTACCACACCAATGAAATCATTTAACAAATCTAATTAAAAAGATGCATCCTTGATGTGTATTTTACCATTTTTCTCAAGAGGAATGGAATTTTTATTTCAAAGTAGCACAAATCATAAAAAAATATCCTTTAATATTGATGAAATCATTTGTTAACATTTTTTGCCCAATGATTAAAGTTTAAAAAATTTCATATATATTACTTTTTCTCACAATATAGTTTCCTACCATTTTCCCAGTCAATCATAGTTATTCTTTTAAACTATATTTCTCCCTATTTAACCATTTTTTTTTTCTGTGAAACAATCCAAAACTTAATATTTTCTCTTATGCCACAGAAAGGAATAGCAGAGTAAAGCAGTTTACATTTAGTTGATATGATTTTTAAATTTTTTCCTGGAGAAAAACTAAATATATTTTTATAATAAATTCTTATTTAGTTTGTTTATCACTTTTTTTCATGAAGGGTGAAACTTAATATTATATACCAAATACAAAGATTATTTATTAAAAATTTACTGATTTAATTAAATTGCATGAATGTTAGATGGCCAATAAAAAATAATTCTTACGAAATTAACTGTATTTCAAAGTATCAAATGCTTGACTCATTTTGATTTTTGTGAAAGGGCTTTCTTCAATATATTTATCTTCGTCAGAATCATTAACGTTTATTACTTGGTTTTGCTCACAAAAAAAGTCATGATTTTTCGAAATTTTAAAAGGAGGCCTTGAAAATTTTATCTGCACTATAAGTCATTTCAGTTAAACTTCCATGCCTGTTAAGGGTTTCATTTTTGTCTTTTAACACTCAAATAAGTTTTTTTTTTTTTTTTTTTTTTTTTTGCAATCCATTTTTCTTTCATAATTTAGACACAGGAAAAATCAACTATATATCCAGTGTATGTCTGTTCAATAGATTTCTAAAATCCAAATCGCTTTGCCCAGACCAACGAATGTGAATCCCCATCTCATGGGGAAATGACTCGCGAGTGCAGAGATTTTCTTAGAAGATGGCAAAGAATTTCATGAATGTCAATCTCTTGTTACTAATGACAGATCGTTCAGTTCATTACTTCAAAACTGATAATATTAAACGATGTTACCATCACACTAAATGGAAATTTTTATGTACATTCTAATACATTAGTTCGGGGGCAGAAGATTTTCATAATATAAAGGGAATGTTAATTTTAGCCGCGATCACATTAATAGGCTTTCGTTGTATTTTTTTGAGAAAGGAAATAAAGCAGAAGAGTTTATTTGAGTTTTATTGTTGAATTAATGTTTTACAAATATTAAAAACTGCAAGAGAACTTTTTTTTTTCGGAAATTAACAGTTCTGTAGCTAGTCAACCTTCTTCTTTCAAGAAATTTCTTTTATATATTAAAAAAAAATTCTCTATCATTTATTTTTACTAATTTGGAATTTATGGATTTTATGAAAAATTGCTCTTGGAAGAATTTCAAACTGAAATAGCTTGTGGATCAGTTAGGTCAATCAAACACAGCTTGATACTTTACATTGTTTATGAATTGAGATCGAATACTTTCTTATATAAGATTATTAAAAAAAAATACTTTGAAAAGGGGGTTTTAAAAAGTACTTAAAAGAACTATCGATGTAGCGCCTATAAATTTCATAAAATTCGGAGAAATTTTTTCATTCTGTTAAATTTTAAAAATACCATTAACGAAAATAAATTAACCAAACAGTGGTTAAATAAGTAAAGTAACAAGACTTATTATTTACCTTATTTCGCTACATCCATATTTCGTAATTTCATATATCATTTCCCATATATCATAATTTCTGCATATTTCACCATATCGTGGGATTAACTTAATTCTCTGGAACTTTTTAGAAGAATATACTATTGTTGCTTGGCTTGTTAGTTTCAGATTTTATTTCGAAGTACTCTTTCAATCAGTAATCTTCCTTCATCTTTTCAAAAACTTTCAAAATTGTAAAAAAAAAATTCCTTTAATTCTATGAGACGTTTTTGTTGTTGTTGTTGTTGCTAATTTAAAACTTAGAACTTATAGGTTTACTGTTCTTTATTCCAACTTACTTTTGCATCTCGGTCTTACACGAAATTACTTACAAATGAACTGTACCGCTCTGAAGCGGGCCTGATCTATTTAAGTTTTTTTGTAAGAGAACATTTTTATTTATTAAGTGACAGTAAAGAAGATAAAAACCTTGAAAATATCTACACTTTTTTAAGCTATACGAAATTTGTTTTTGGACATTCACTGAACTTTTATAACACCATGGAACGGAAATGGTTTAAATCTATTGATTTAAAAAAAAAGCTTTTGTTTGTTAATAATAATTCAATAACAATAAAAATATTTCACAGTATTTTCCAATTATTAACTTTTAAAAAATAAAATGTTATTTTTTTATATCTTGAGTAATTAAAAATTATAAATGCTTTTGGCTCTAATTTCTGGTTCAAAAAATTATATCAATAATATAATCAAACTATTATTTGTAGACGATCCTGTGAAAATGACATATTTAATACTTCTTTTTATTGGTATAAAAGCTTTACCAATAGGCAGAAAATGTTAATGATACGGATAAAATTAATGATACTGATTAATAACTTTTTTAAATGTTATACAGAATTTTTATTTTTTTTTATTTTCATAAAAATACATAATCAAAAGATTTAAAAAATGTAACTTGTTACTCCTGATTCTATGCAAATCCCCCCCCCCCCCCATTTATCTGAGTATTGCAACCTGATTTCTGAAAAGAAACACACAAAAATATCGTTATAATAAACAAAAGAAGTCTAAAGATTACATAGATGTAACTGAAATAGGGATAATGTAAGCACATTCCTATAGTTTTGCATTCTCTTTTTGTCAGTTTTATATTACTTTATTCATACTATAATTTTTTAAACTTTCAGTTCTTTTGTCAACATTGGCATCAGTTTTATACCGAAAATTGAAAAGGAAGAGAAAATATTAATTTCTTTAAAAAAAGTTTGAAAATAATACAAAGAATAATTATTGAATATAACGCGACTAAACGACATTAAATATTTAAAATATAGTTAAAAATTTATCGGTGTTATTAAAAAATAATATATATTTAAATAAAATAATTATTGCAATAAAGAATAAATTTATTTAAAAAAACGTTTAATTATATAAGTAATTAAATTACTAATTAGCATATAACTAAACTTTTATTATTCATTTTTATTAATATTCCTTTTTAATAATACCATTACTAAATGGAACTTTATGCCAAAACGAAAGCACAAAACTGGATTACACTGACGGCAAAAAAATTAGGATCTATTTACTAAAGAGGATTTAAAAGAACCGCTTCACACCTAACAGAACAACAGGGAAGAAACGAATAGGTAACCGACGTCGGTAAGCTGTCCCTCGCTTTGTTTACTACTTGGCGACCATCCAAGTAAGGTAAGAACTTTAAGGGTAAGTAAAATACATATAAAGAAGCATTTTTTGTAAAGCAACATGGGATCGGAAATGAAAAGTGCAGGTGGAAAAACAAAAAATGTTAAGAAAATAGGGAAAAAAAAAAAAAAAAAAAAAAAAGCTTTTTACTTACATAAAATTTTTAGAGCAGACGATAAAAACGTTTAGTGACGTAGCTTAAAAAAAATGAATCTTTGGAAAGAAAAATATTGAATTGTTGGAGTTTATTTAGTTTGCGCTATCAAATCGTCTGCAAAACAATTTTATTGAGTTTAATTGGCATTATGCGAGCAGCAAACGATTCTTTACTGTTAGAGAATTAAATTTCACTCAGAATCTTTGCTTGTATTTTTGCGTGATGGAACAATTTACTTTCTCTGAGGAAGCAGCCATGCATCTTATGTACGGGGTTGCAAATTGTAACGGAAGAAAGGCGTTAAGGATGTACAATGAATGCTTCCCCAATAGAACAATGCTTGATCACAAAATTTTTCCGCATTTACACCACCAGCTTTGCGAAAGCGGTTCATTTCATGTGAAGAGACCGAGTGCGGTCACCAAAGACATGTCCGAGATCCAGAAATGGAAAAACGTATTCTGAGAAAGTCTGAAGATAATCCAAGTTTCAGCACAAGATCAATTGCACGAACTATAGGCGTGAGTAAAAGCACCGTTTGGAAAATTTTGCATGAGGAAAAACTTTCCATACCACTGACAGTGAAAGCGAGCATTGAAGGCAGCTTGTAAACGGCATGTCAGTTGCAACTCAACTCCACATGGTATAATTCAATTCAGATTTCGTTTTGTCGATGTAAATATGCTTTCAAAATTTTTTTTATATAAATATTCGCTATTAAAGTGTTCTCTCGTATCTCATCCATAGTAATCATTAAATATTTTTTACAA
Organism: Argiope bruennichi; assembly: GCF_947563725.1. Lineage (NCBI taxonomy): Eukaryota > Metazoa > Arthropoda > Arachnida > Araneae > Araneidae > Argiope > Argiope bruennichi. Next base: position 57,629,020 of record NC_079162.1, read on the forward strand.
ATTGGCGTCCGTGATAGGACTATGGATTATCTCAAACGGGAGAGAACACAACTCAGGCGATAATTTACGAAATCATCGAATATGCTGTGAAAACGGAACCTGTAAGTAAGATTGAATTGATACGGGTACTTAATATTTTAAGTAATAAAGCTGAAAGGTTATTTGAATTAGATGAAAAAATTAGAGTAATATAGTCCGAATTGGAAAATATTGAAGAAGAATTTTCTAATGACATTGATATAACGGAAAATTATCGCGATCAGTGGATTGCTATGTAAACGAAAGTTGATTTTATTTTAGCAACGAAAGAAGAAAATAGTGGTACTTTTGGTGTATTAAATGAAACAAAACGAAATTTTCGCCTTCCCAAGTTAGAATTAAAACGTTTTGACGGCGATATAAAGAACTGGGGAGAATTTTAAAAAATGCATGTTGATGATAGTATTGATTCGGATGATAAATTTCAATATCTTTTCCAAGCGACGGAAATTGGTTCATCGGTAAGAGATTTAGGAGAAAGTTTTCCGCCGTCGAGCGCAAATTATAATAAAGCTATTGAACAATTGAAATCGCGTTTTGCTAAAGATAAATTGTTGATCCAAATTTATGTTCATGAACTTTTGAATCCTGTTTTAATGCAAGCAAAGAATGGAGAAAATTTCACTTTACAGGTTCTTTATGATAAATTAGAAACCCAGTTAAGAGCATTGGAGACATTAGGAGTGACATCTGAGAAGTACAAAGCAATGATGTACCCATTAGTAGAGGCAACTCTTCCAGAAGCTCTTATAAAAGAGTGGGAAAGAACACGTAGCAGAGTTGAAGATAAAATCAAGCCGAATATTTTGGGAAACTTGTTAGAATTTCTTCTATCGGAAGTCGAAGATGATGAGAGATTACAACTTGCTCGATCCGGTTTTGCGAAGGATCAAGAGCTCCAAATAATTAAACCGAAAGATAAAATTCCTACGACAGCTTGCATTGTAAAAAAAAACAAGCAATGCATGTTTTGTAATAAGTCATTCATAATACAGCAGAATGCTTTAAAGCTCCTGATATGTCGCTGGAAGAGAAATGAGAAATATTAAAGAAGAAAAGGGCGTGCTTTATTTGTTTGAAACCAGGTAATAATTCGAAGATTTGCAGAATCTATTTGAAGTGCATTGTATGCAAGAAACAATATCGTAGTATTATGTTCCCAAATATAAATCAAACAAAACAAAATCAATCACTTGAATTAGAGGCCAAGATTCTCTTGTCACCAAGGAATTCTTTTACATTATTGTTAACTGTATTGGTGAAAATCATCAATAAAGACAGATCTTTAATTATCCCAGGATTATTCTATACCGCTGCTCAGAGATCTTTCATTTATATATATATTGTAGATAAACTGGGATTGGAACCAGTAGATCAAGAAATGTTAAATCACAGACTTTGGGGGGGGGCAATGAAACTAAACAAAAGTCTAAACATAATGTTTATAACATGACATTGCAAAGCTTGTGTTCAAATTTCAGGCACAACATTTCCGTTTTAGATGAAAGGAAAATATGTGGTGCTATTCCTCGGGTGAGTAATCCCCATTTTGAAGAGAAAAACGTATAAAATTAAATCATACAGGAAGACATTATTAATAGGAGCAGATTATCTTGGTGCATTACTGACAGGAATTTTTATCAATTGAACACACTGTAAAAATTTAGTAGTCATAAAAACAAAACTTGGTTGGACAGCTTAAAGTAAACAAACAGGACAATCAAAATCTTTGGATAATATTATTTACGTTACCAATTTAGATTTGACGGAATTATGGAGCCTAGATGCCATCAGTATACGAGATTCTGTAGAAATTAAGTCAAGGCAGGTAGCCGATGAAGAAACAGTTGAATTTTTCCGTAAAACTATTAAAAGAAATGAAGACAAGAGATATGAAATATGTTTGCCATGGAAAAGTGGATATCTAGAGTTAGAAATCAATAAAGAATTAGCCACTAATCATTTGATGTCAACTACAAGAAAAATCTTATTCGATCAGAACATTTAAACGAATATGAGGATGTGTTTAATGAGTGGATACGAGAAGGAATCATCGAAGTTGTAGATAGAGATAAGAATAAAGGACACTATTTACATCATCATCCTGTAATAAAGACTGGAGATACAACTACAAACATTCGCCCAATTTTCGATGTCTCAGCAAAAGACTAAAGGAAATTGCTTAGAAAAAGGAGCAAATTTATAAGAATTAGTGCCAAAATTGATACGGCAATTTCGTAAAAATGCCATTGGAATAACATCAGATATTAAAAAGGCTTTTTTTACAAATCAGCCTGAACCCAAAGGATAGAGAATATTTTAAGTTTTTATGGTGGAAAGATTTTTCAAGACGAGAGGAATTGATCACCCTGAGACATTGTCGAATGGTATTTGATGCTTCTCCTATGACATTTTTACTTGAGGCAACGATAGCTCATCCATATGTAGCGATAGCAGGGGGACAAGGGGGCAATTGCCCTCCTGTCGGCAGCCTCTTGCCCCCCCCCCTTCCCCCCCGTCGGCGAGAAATTCAGAGTTTTGTCGGCAAAAGTGTTCACCATTTCATAATGGTTGTAGAGAGTTGAGCATTATCGAATATGATTATTTAAAATCATCTTAAAATTAATATATTGTAAACAATCGAAATATCCAAGCAATGGTTCAAGTGTTTTGGCCATATTTGGCAAAATCAATTGGACGGTTGGTCAATAATATGCCGTATTTTGCGGACAATTTTTGATAGACCGAACGAAGAACTGAATGCAATGGATGTCGGAGATGTTAAGTTGGCAGATTTTTAGAAATCTGATTCAAATGTCATTCATTAAGCTTATAATTTGTACTGCATTTGGCAATATAACCGACAAGGTAACAGGTGAATAAGATATCGACGAGGTGATATTCTCATTTTGCTGGCCATTTTTTGTCGGCCGACTCTGAATTCAATGCGGTTAATGCCGAAGACGTTAAATTTGCAGATTTTCAGACATTTGATTGAAATGTCATTCACTTAGCTTATAACTTGCACTAGATTTGGCAATATATCCGACAACTGAATAAGATACCGCATTCTGCCGATAACTTTTGGGCGGCCGACTATGAACTAAATGTGATGAATGTCGAAGAATACATCCACAGATTTTCAGACATTTGATTCAAATGTCGTTCATCAAGCTTTTAATTTGCACTACTTTTGGCAATATAACCGACAAGACGACATGTGTATAAAACACAAGACATGTCGCATTTTGTCAAAAAATTTTGATCGGTTGACTAAGAATTCAATGCGAATGGATGTCGACGAGTCCAAATTCTCAGTCATTTTATTTAAACGTGATAATGTTCATTCCGCATATAATTTATACTGTCTTTAGCAGAATAATCAATTATTTTGCAAATGAATACGGCGTCACATTTTTTCCGACTAATCTTTTATCCTTCGGCTTAGATTTTATCATAGCATATCATTTTATAGATTACTAGCCGCCTTTGGCGACCAGCCGGTTCGCCGATCTTAATGCTCCTTAAAATTTCAAGTTACATACAAATATTTTATGTGTTTTCAATTGCTTCTTCATCAAAATATTTTAAGCTTCAAATTTTGATAGTCATATAATTCACTCATACTTTTAAAACGATCTTAAGCCATAATGTTCTCTCTCTCTCTAATTTTCAATCCGCGCCCGTAGAATTAAAGTGGCAATGATTAAACTGCAATCAATATAAAAAACATTTTTTACTGAAACCACGATTTTTTTTTTTAAATATGAGTACTGAAAACAGAATCGTTCAGTATTTAAGTCATACGTGGACTACAGAATAATTTTCATAATTTATGTAGTATCTTAAGAATTATTCTACAAAGATTCATCATAAAATTCAGTTTTTAGTATAATTTTCAAAAGAATTTAAATATATATTTTTTATTTTGTTTTTGTCTATAAATATACTTAAAAAGTTATGAAATCTAAATTTTATACAGTCCTTTAGTCGTAAGGGATCATATTATCGAATATTCTTGACACTGCAATTTTTAATAAGTAAACGATCTATCTTTTGCTGTCAGATATGATCGATTTATGAAGTTTTGAATAGAATAGTTTAGAACAATCAACATTTTTATAATCCTAGGCCAGTAATTCTTGAGGAACCCTGGATGCTGATTGAGATATCATCGTTGAGACGGTCGATGAAGTGGTCTAAAATCACCCATTTTTATTAATAGTGATATTTAAATATACATAAATAAGTCAGTTTTAGAGACTAATTTAGTTGATTGGAAATTAACTGTTTTTATTTTAAATATTTGTATCTCAAGAATATTTTGTTAAATATTCTTGAGGATCACAGAGCAGAGGATATAGATAAACATTCGTCATTTATTAGAGTACTAGCCGCCTTTGGCGACCAGCCGGTTCGCCAATCTTAATGCTCGTTTAAATTTTAATAATTAAATAGGTTGAACCGGAGTTTAACCCCCTTCTTCGCCAAGTTGCGATAACGCGCCAAAGCTGGCAATCTTTATTATGCACTATAATTGAACATCTGCTCAATGCCGTTGTTGGCTATTTTTAAAAATTGCGCCAACCAGGGGGTTAAACTCCGGTCGTACCATTAAATATTTTACGCAATTCCAACTTTAATAGATTCTTCAGCAAAATATTTTAAAACTTCAAATTTTGATAGTCATATAATTCACTCATAATATTATAAAGGCCTTCAGTTATAACGTGATATGTATCTCTCTAATTTTCTGTTACCCCTCGTAGAATTTATGCTTTAAATTAAAGTGTAAATGATTAATCTGCAATTAATATAATTATATTTTTTACTGAAACAAAGCATTTTTTTAATAATATGATTACTGATAATAGAGTCACTGAGCGTTTAAACTTTATGAGCACTAAAGAATATTTTTCTTAATTTATGTAATATCTCAAGAATTTGTCAACAAAATTTTCTCAGATTCATCATGAACAGATCGATTTATTAACAATGTTTAATTTTAAATGCATCAAACACTAAGAAAATAAAATGAATCGTTTAAAATAATCGGTCGAAAACAGGTTTAAAAAAACTACTTAAAAACGATGTACTTAAAACTATAAGCCAGCGATTCTCAACCTGAGGGGCGCCCCCCCTAGGGGGCGCGAGCACACTACAGGGGGGGTGCGAGAATATCCAAGAGAAAATATTATTTAAGAAAATTGATTAACTGATTGAAAGGAAAGCACACATACACATAGAAAACAAAATACATTTTGACATATTTAATAACATATTAAAGTAAAACAACTTACTAAATCAAAACTTATTTAATCAAAACATACTAAATTAAAAACAAATTTAATAATTATTAGTGTCTTGCTTGGGCCTGTCTTGCAAAGCAAAGTTTTTCGAAGGAAAGCTTAATATTAGAAATAGCCACTCTCAGTTCTGTAATTATATTTGGCCGAGATCCATATTTTGACTCCAAAGAAGCCACAGCAGGAAATCCAGTTTCACAAAGGTAGGACTTTGAAAATGGTTATAGAATGCGAAATGCCCTTGTTTTTAGAGCAGAAAAATCGTCCTCTACTCCTACCCAAAATTCAAAAAAGTGATTTATTACTAAATTGTCTTTTAGTTTTGCCACTTGTCGTGAAATCTATGAATTTTTTCCCCTCATCAATTGAGAGTTCTTCGGGAGTTTTATGAAACGGATCACTAACCCACTTGTAACTTGCTACCAGTTTGTCGTCAGCAAGAAAATACTTTTTAAAATTCTTTGCCAGAATGGCTATTACGTGTTCTTCTTCAGCCTTGTTAGTTTTAGTACAATTGTTAGGTTTTTTTTTGCTTTAAATTTCTGCTTCACAATTCCAAATTTCTACAAAAAGCATTCACATTATCGCTCGTATCCAACATATGTATATTTGCTCCTTGGAGTTGAAGATTCAAGTTATTTAATTTCTCGAATATGTCGACCAAGTAGCTCAATTTCATCAAAAAATAACCATCGCGAAAATTCTCGGCCTCCGGTCTCTTTTCTTCTAGGAAAATGGCGATTTCTTCTCTTAATTCATAAACACGGTGCAAAAATTTCCCAAATGATAACTATCTTGCCTCGCAATAAAATAGTAATTCTCATGTCTTTACAAAGTGCGGAAAAGATTATCGATTTCAGGGGTCTCATTTTTATATAATTTATTACGGTTACAACCGTAGTTAACACAATATTCAGAACAGGACTCATTTCTTTCGAAGCCAAAGCTTCTCTGTGGATCATGCAATGTGTCCAGACGCACTGAAGCGATTTCTGTTTTACAAGTGCTTGTATACCTTGGAATCTTCCGGACATTGGACTGGATTTTAATTTCGAAGAATTATCTGGGTTTGTTGACGTATTCACTATGAAACGTTTCCAAATGTCGTTTAAGTTTATTAGGTTTCGTGCTTTCTGTAGCCAACATTTTTGAGCAAATGATACACGGGAGCCTTTCTTCTTCATTTACTTCGGTACTGGTAAACCCAAAATTTAAGTATTCGTGAGAATATTTTTTTGATTTTATTTTCGGAACCACGCTCGTCTGTGTATTTGTTGATGCTTGACTATCGTCTAATGCTCGCTTATTTTCGCTTAAAAATTTATCCATGAGTCTACATAAATCTGCTGCTGTGAATATTTAATATAACTAATTGCAATTAACACGAAAACATATATAACATACTATTCATGATAGATTCGATAGCGATAGAAAGATCGACTCGAATGAGACTAGCTGGAATTGAAATTTGCGTTAAAGAAAGTTTTCCTTCATTCTATGAGAAAACATATGCTCTATGCATGCTCAAGACGGCATCGGTCGTGAGGATTCCCTTCCAAAATATTACTTATTTCTTTCTCTTCTGTTTAGTCATGCTTCTGTTTAATTTCTTTTATTATTCGAAAAAAAAAATGTATTTCCAGTTTCTAAATTTAGTTCACCTCGTATAGGTTAATTTTCATTAACGAATTTTTCTACTTTCATATTCTTTTAACGTTATCTCTCTGTTTGGGTTTTATTTCAAATATAATATTTAAATTTTACCCATTTTCATTCGTTTCATCTGTTTACCGCCCGCTTCGCAAAATTCCAAATATGATTTCTCGCCAACGTTGGCTCGCTTTTACTCTTGTGTTGGTAGTTAGTTAAAAATAATTTAAAAACAGAATTCAAAATAATCAATATACATTACTGTTGTATACATTTTATTGTAATCGGGGGGGGGGGATCTTAATTCTTGCTCGTTGTTGCAATACTTGCTTAATAAATATTTTAGGTGGGGGAATAAGCAGAAAAATCAGTTTTCGGTAATCAATATTTTTTCTAAAATTAGATCACAGATAAATTAAATCTCAAGAACCTCATAAAAAAATACTCAAATATTGACAATTTTTTTTACGGTTAGTAAAAGAAACTGAGAACCTTTTTTTTTTTTTACAAATACCTTTATAAAGTCTTAACAACGAAAAAAAAAAGATCAGCATCTGAATAAAAAAGAAATTAAATAATACTTAATTTCCTTTAATTAAATGTAAAATTAATTATTATGAGTTATTTTGAAGCCAAATTAGAGATATTGTGCTTGCCTCGTGTCGGATTTGCCTTGGCCCCCGTCGGAAAATCTCTGCCGCCACCTCTGGGCGATATCTTATTCACTTGTTGAATATATTGACAAATCTAGTGCTAATTATAAGATAAATGAACGACATTTCGATCAAATGTCTAAAAATCTGCACACTTAACGTCTTCGACACTCACCGCATTAAGCACTCAGTTGGCTGACCAAAAATTGCCAGCAAAATGAGAACTATCACCTTGTCACTATCTTATTCACTTGTTACCTTATCGGTTATATTGCCAAAAGTAGTTAATTTTAAGGTGGTTTCTAAATAATCATATTCGATAATGCGCAATTCTACAAAAATTCTAAAGTGGTGAACACTTTTGACGATTTCTCAATCTCTCGCTGACGGGAAGGGGGAGGGGGCAAGAGGCTGCCAGACAGGGAAGCAATTGCCCCCCTGCTGCCGCCGCCTCTGGACACAAAAGGAAAGTGTTTGAAATTTTTCCCCTGGTGCATTTACTAAGACATTTTGGAAAAGGTTTCTTTAACACTTGTCTATTTAAAAAAGCGTTACTTAGATATCTTTGAAGTCATGCTGTAGATGTTATGGATTTTTATCTCTTCGCTCGGAATATGAGAAACAAAATTGCAAACAATTGTTTTAAGCGCACGTTAGAAATAATTCAATATAAAAGTGGGATTTCGATCAGAAAATAGGAACTAATTTTAGAATAAAATAATATGGGCTAATTTTAAATGAAAATTTGGCAATAATTAGGATTTAAAATATGTGAAGAGATATCACTAGATGTTCAATCACTGCAAGACATGTAAGTACGTCGGTGCCCTTCGGCAGCCAATGCTATATTGATATCCATGAAATATGTTGAATGAAATAGAGATAAATCTTGTCACACGGACACACACACATTTCTTCGTTTTTTAATGATTTTATTTCAAAACATGTATTTTTGGATCAGTTTCTTAAAGGATAATTAAAATCAAAAGGATTTTAAAAGAGCAATGCAACAGTAAAATATACAATTGTAAAAACTCTACATGCGCATCAATGATAAATATTCCATTAAATACCTATAAACACTGAAAACGAAAATTAATTTTGCGCATCAATCATTGTATAGCGATTTATCAAAAGCCATGATTAATCCTTATGATAACAATAAATCGAATTTCTTTTTAACTCATACCGACAAAGTGAGATTTCAGAAATATCGATTTTTTTTCCTCTGTATATCGAAAATCGACACGGCAGTTGTTGAAGCTCCAAATGACCACTTTCAATTCCTTGTTATTTCCAAAAGAAAAATTCAATTATTGCCTGTGAGTTTCATATTGTATATAATCATCACTATTTATTTTTTTCACTCAGACATCAAAATTTTTTTATATAACCTGTTTTCCTTACATTCTTTGTGTTCAATGAGCAGTTATTTTTCAATAATTTTAACCTTCAATAGACTTTGTGCAGAGAATAAAATGATTTCTAAAATTTTCGAAACATTTATACTTAAACGAGATGGTTAAAATCTAGTTATATGTAAAAGGAGCATTCTAAGCTTCTAAAGATACTAATTTCCAAAGATTATTTAATTTATCATCAGTAACTGAATTTAAGCAAACTATAATGCTTAGTTTTAAAGTGAGGCATTGATGTAAAAAAAACAACAATTACAAATGATATTAGTCAAATTGCACAGTAATTTGAAATAGTCAGTTAAATCGTAAGAATCATGAACTTAATTTGGAGATATATGAATCATTGCATTTTTTATTCTTGCCATTTATTGCGGAACTTATTATTCTAAATAAGAAGTGCTTTTCTCTATTTTGATCTCATAAATAGCGAATTTAAAAAATAGGCTCTTTCAATAATCTGTTCTCTGGGACACATGCCAAAAATCTGAAGTCTGTTTATCGATTCGCGAGTCAAATAAGTTTTTTTCGAAAAATTTCAAAATTGACAACAATTAAGAAATAGATAAACTGCCATAAAACAGCTTCCCGTAACAATTATTGTGGCAAACCTAAACGGTTAGTGAGTAGGGATAGAAAAACTTCCCCAATCCTGGCGTAACTTGCCGATAAAATTCTTTTGATTGGTTGAATGAATTGGAGAAAAGGCCCATATCTTATCATTACATTTTGAAAAGTGTCATACTAGAGCATCAACATGTCGTACTAGAGCAGCGTTACTAACATCGTTTCAGTATGCCAATTGGGCGTCTGTTACACATTCGATTAGTTCCTCCCGGGTTTGGCGCACATGCGGAAAGAAGCTGTGAAGACTGTATTTAAACGCTTGTTTCTGACTCGAAATATGAATTTCTAAACGAAAATACTGAATCTTGAAAATTATATTAACAATTCGCCGGCCTGTCAAAGTATCTACATTTTGTTACAGAATTCTTTATTCTCATATTCTTGTTTTCGATAAGATTTATAATCAAATCCAAATTATATTATTATCTACATCTTTCATTTGTAATTTTGTGTTTATGTTTAGTGAATTAGAAATTTATAGCAAGCAGCTATGTACATTTTTGGGTTAGTGTGAAAATTTGCCCATTTATTATTATTATTTTCCTTGTAGCTTTTTAGTTATACTATTGTAGTATGCAAGTCGATTTCAAATATATGCAGGAGAATGCGTCGCCGATTTTTGAAAGCGGTAAGCGATTCTTCACGTTATTGTGCTATATTAATTTTTATTTGTATATAATGTGAATAATTGTTAAATTATTAAATTTAATTGTCATGGTTCGCATTGACTCAAGCAAATGTCACTATGTAACAACCCTTTGATAGGATCAAATATTCCTTTTGCACATTTTTTTTTTTTTTCAGATTTTTGAATGCTCTAAAATTTCTAAATATAAATAATCATTTGTGAAATCATTAGGCTCATGTGAACCCTTTAGTGACTTGTCACCACAAAGTTCACATGAAATCTTTTATGCTTTGGAGATACAAATGATAACCAAATGTTTATTTGTAATCTTTGCTTGTTTCATATTTTGCCAGAAAGTTCTTTTAGAGTTCCAAAAATTATTATTTTGGACAGTTAGATGCTAAAAGCTAATATATTTATTTAATCTAATCATGATATTGTTGTCGAGCTTTGCTTGTATTAAAACTTGCGGTTTTGTACTGTCAATAAATATATAAGTATGTTCTGTTTTTTTTTTTTTTTTTTTTTTTTTTTTCCTTAGTGTCTGTTTTACCCATGGTTTATAATGATATGAGCCGTTTATTTTGAAAATGGGGCAAGTCCATTTTTTGTTATTGCGAGATATTTAAAGTTTTGTATTTCAATAAATTTAAAACTATTGGTAAATATTAATAGATATATTTTGTGGTTCCAGATAATGTAGGTTTATAATCCAATAGTGTTTACAATGCTGACTAAAAAAAATAAGAGTTCCATTATAACGAAATGAACTTGCTTCACTTTCAAAATTATAGAATTATTGCAATCATTCATTTAATTGGGAAATAATATTTCATTTGCATCAGCCATTTTTTAAGAATAATAACAAAATACTATTTAAATTTTTATAAATATTTATTCATTTGATGAAAAGGGAAACAAAACCAAGAATATTCTAGTTGAAAATATAACATAACAACAAACAATTCAGTTTTATTAAGAATTTCAATGAAATTATGTATTTTAGTTTATACGTAGGTATAGTCAATTTGAATTTCATTCAAGATTTAACGTTTTAAAAAATTCATGATGAACGGGAGGTATATATGGTATTAAATCCATTATATCTTTGTATTTTTCAGATGTAATAAATCTCCTTTTTTTCTTACATAAAAGATAATTTTATATTTCTGAAATTAATTGAAATAATTTACCTTCCTCGTTGTGTTGACAAATCGATAATTTTTAAATTCAAAATCTCGTTCTATCGAAGTTTTGTTGAACATTTGTATGGTGCATCCCTTGTAAATCTGATCCAGCATATAGTTAATCAATTCACGGTTTCTCCATCGGGTTTTTTTTTTTTTTTAATTTCTTTTTAAAACTGCTTTTTCCAAAGGTTGGGTTGAAAATAAATTTCAATGTTTAATTTCATGTACTAAAAATTTATTATGACAATTTTGTATTATTTTATAGTAATCCTGGGGAATATGCAAGGAACTGGTTTCTGGATTGAATAGTTACTGGATAGTTCCACTCCAAGATCACGATTGTTTGATAGAAATGAATGTCCTAGCAATAAATATTTGTGTTCAATGATATTTATTTCGTTATCGCTGGACTGAATAAGCGGTGGTGGAAGTAAACATTATTATCAACACACAAAATTAAAATATACTTTTTATTATTTATAAAATACTGTACAACTACTGATTTTCAATATCAAAAATAGATAAATAAAAACACTCTAGATATCAGACATGATGTCAAACGGCCATATTTCCTTCATCATAGAGCAACCGGAGCTAAATTTTGCCGTAATATAGTCGGTCAAATATAATTTCAGTCTAAGATGGACATGCACCACTTTCAAAATAAACAGATTTGCAATACTGTTAAGAGCTAAAACTTCCATCTTCAAAATACTAGAATCTAAATATTTTTTTACTATAAATTTTTTACTCATAAAAAGTTTTATCTATAATTGCCATTATCTCCATTTTTTTCAAAAATGGACTTGTCCCACTTTCAAAATAAACGGCTCATATATGATACAATTCTTGAGCAGATATTTGTATGTTGAGGATAGTAAATAAATAAACAAAAGTTGTCCTTTATTTTTATGTATATTTTTTGTTTGAAAATTTTTTATATTAGAAATGTCATTGGATATATTCTATTTCTCTTGCTTACTGATGACCACCGATATCTTAATGGTAAATACGTATCAAGAAATTTTCATTCTCTTTTTGAAAATTAAAGTAAAAACTTCTTGCAAATGTTTTACTTTCATGTTGGATAATTACAGATTATCAGTAATCAATAACAAATTTTGCTTTTGATAGCATGCAAAGGATGCTTGATATCAATACTCCATCAGAAGGAGATTCTGGAATATTCGCTTCTTCTAACGATCACCAATATCTTCTGAGCTAATTGCTTATTGTAAGAACTTTATAAATTACTTATCCCTTCTACTTTTCTATTTTTATACTCAACCCTATTTGTGGAAACTAAGCAGTGACACTTGTCATGGATTTGCTTTTCCTCATTAGTATAAAACAGGTTTGATTTTTTGTTCAGTTGACAAAAGTTTCTTTTATTTATTTCTTTTTTCTTTTTACTTGAAAATAATTACATGATAAAGGCAGTTATATATTCAGTACAAATTATTCTATTGTTAAATTACTGACATACAGATTTAAAATCAAAGTTAAGGTTGTGGAAATAAAGAAACTATTATGTATATTAGCGTGTAATAAAAATATGGGTTGTAGTGATAGAAAATATTAAATACCTTATTATACAGAATATTTTTATATGTTATGTAATACACTTTTGGTATATTTTATTTCATCAGAAAGCTATTTAGAATATATTTTAAAATCATTGCATCTTATATTTATTAATAATGGAAATATATATAAATAAATTAGATAATCTGTTTATGATATATAATCTTTACATGGCCTTTTTTTAAAATTAAAGTATAAACTTCTTGCAAATGTTTTACTTTCATGTTGAATAATGATAGATTATCAGTATTCAAGAACAAAATTTGCTTTCAGAGCATGCAAAAGATGCTTGATTTCAATACTCCTTCAGAAAGGGCATTCTTGAATATTTGTTACTTCTAACAATCATCAATATCTTCTCAACTAATTGCTAATTGTGAGAACTTTATAAATTTCTTTTCCTTTCTAATTTTCTTTTTTTATACTTAACCTTATTTATGGAAACTAATCATTGACACTTACCATGGACTTGTTTTTCTTCATAAGTACACAGAAAGTTTGATTTTTTTTTTTTTTTTTTTGAAAAAAAATTATATGATAAAGACAGTTACATACACAATATAAATTGTTCTATTGTTAAAATATTTATGTACAGAGTTAAAATAAAAGTAAAAAGTAAGTATCAAAGTAAGTATGAAAATAAAGAAACTATTACGTATATTAGAGTTTTATAAAAATACAGTTTGTTGTGATAGAAAATATTAAATGTCAATATGTTTCATTTTAATGATATATATGCAAAAGATTTTTTAAAATCTAATTAACAGGATCTTTTATTATGTACTTATTTTATATTCTAAAAACCTAAATAATCAAACAGGTAGTATTTTCTTTCATTCCCTATTGACAGAGAAAACTATTAGTGTCATTATTAAAGTATAATAATACTTTTTACTTATTTGTAAATTGATTTTTTCCCCAATCACTGTAAAAATATTGATGTATAATATCTTATTATTTAGAATATTTTTGTATATTATGTAATTTTACACTTTCGGTATATTTTATTTCTTCATAAAACTATTTAGAATTTATTTTAAAACCATTGCATCTTATATTTTTATTGATTATAGAAATATATATTAATAATTCAGATAATCTGTTTACGATATATATATTGTGTTATAATAGAAATGGCAATACAAATCTTGAAAAAAGTATTTTATTAAGCATCGCCTCATATTAACATCCTTCTGCTGTACTTGGAACATCACCACATCTACTCAAGGTGTTCGTTGCCAATAGAGTGATTAAAATTCAAGAACTAACAAGTGATGTTCAGTGGCACCACATGTGTTCAGAAGTTAATCCTGCCGATCTGGCATCCCGTGGTCTAGAACCTGAAAGGCTTCAATCGGAAGTTTGCTGGTGGAATGGTCCATCATTTTTGCAACATAAACTAAAATCAACTTTGGACAAAGAATTAATATGTAATAACTCAAGTGACTATTTAACTGAACTAAAATTGCAGCCGGACACTTCTTCATTAGTGATAACTGATACTTGTAATTTCACTGTCAATCTAATTGAAAATTGTTCAAACTATCTTAAGCTCATTAGAATTTTTAGTTTCATTTGCAGGTTTCTTTTCAATTGCAGAAATCCTAACAAAGGGGTCAATTCACTGTCACGTGTTAGGTACCAAACGAACTGCTTCTGTTCAATTTCCAACCATTCTGCGCATGTCGGGATGTCTGCCGATAACATTGATGTAACCATTGTGTTGTAAATGTCACGCTAGCCGATCAATTATTAAATACTTTTGATTTTTTTTTAAAAAAAAGAAATTAATATTTTGAATTATTTCCTCCAAATTTTCGTAGTTATGTGATTTTATTTCTTATATTAAAATTTTAATCAGTATTTTCAATGGAATTATTGTTTCCGCATGATTAATTAACATCACTTTTTAATTCGTTTGGTACAGTTTTATTCTTTCCTTTCCCATATCTTTTTTTTTTTTTTTTTTTCTTTTTTATCCAAAGGATACATTTTGATAAATGACTATGGCAGTGCTTTTGAAAAATTACATATTATTTAAATATTATTGAATCTTATGAATATAGTTCTTTTTAAAAATAATTGTTACTCTTAGATAAGTTAATATTTTAAAGCTTACTAATAAAATTATTGAATTTTTTTCCCCTTATGTAATGATTTTTATTAATATTGAGACTTTTATGTTTTCAGTTCGCTCAGAGGAAAGAACATGAAACTCAAATTAGTATATATTAAATAAATTATGTCTGCAATTTCAAATTATGAAATATAAAAAGTATAGATACCTTTTTATTTTTAATCTATGCAACTTATGAATCAGTTATTTAATTTTAATTTGTAGAAATCCTTAAAAGAAAACAAACAAAATTATTCTTTCATAATTTTTATTTACACTTTACAAAAAAATATAGATAAATTATATATGATAATTATTTGAAAAAATATTATCAAATGGATGTTTCAATGTACTCACTAATTCAAAAAACTCAAAAACTATTTACTATTTATCAACATTTATTTTTCTAGACAGAAAGAATATAAATATAGCATGACAAGAATGTCAATGTAAATGATGAAATCAATTTTATTCGACAGAAACATCCTAGATACTAAACAACAGGGTTTTTTAAATCACCAATAAAAACATAATGTTCAACAATATACTTTTAAAGCAGAACATTTATGAAATTTATTTTAAATGCTAAAGTTATATTGATAAAAATTACGTTGAATGAATATCATAAAATAAAATAAATTCTAAAATTTATTTTCAGAACCAAACTGTTTTGTCATGTTTTAAATAACTAATGACTTTGCAGGAAATATAGGTAACAATTTCAACTTTTTTTTTTTTTTAATAAAAACTTTTGTTACAAAATTAAAATACTTTGAAATAGTAGAACCTGAAATTTCAAACAAAACAGATAAAAATTCATTTGAAATTCCAGTCCTTACTTTTAGAAAGAATAGAACATATAAATCAATTGGATGCTTCGACAAATTTAATTTTTGAAAATCTGCTTCAGAATTTAAAAAAAAAAAAAAAACTAACATATATAGAGAAAAACCTTTCTTTAGTGAAATCTGTCAATGCCCTCATTTTCATATCATCAACAATATTTTCTGGGATGAATCTCTTTCCTTCTAACAGAATCCTGAAGTTCTTGTAGCTTAGCTCATTTTGAAAATTGCAGATCCTGTCGATTATTTCAGAAAAAGTAATAGTTTGGGAAGAAGCAGCGTACATTCCACCGAAATCAGAATTCATACGATTTTGCTTAGTAATCATTTCTCTTGCATTTATATACTTAACTAAATGACATGTGTTTTCAAATCTTAAATGTATATATATATATCTTATTCAATTTCTTAGCCAATTTATCAAATTAAGAGCACTTTTAATAAAATACATCAATTATATATTATAACAGTCAATAAGAAAATTGGATTTTCAGTAGTTAGTAAAGGATTCACTTATTAAATAAATTTTTAAGAAATTCATTCACTTCCACCTAATTTCCTAAAGTAAATTAAGCATTATAACAGTTGTTATTTTTGCAACAGGAGTTTCTTTACTTACATCAATTAAATTCAGATGAGATTTTGTTGGAAAAATCAGGATTGTTGAAAGAAAACTAATATAACATTTTATCATGACCATCACTCTTATGTTTTGCGTTAAAGCATCCAGCAGCATACCAGTATTTCATCTTTTAACAGATAATAAGAGGAAAGTAAATGAATCAAAATTGTAACTTCAAATGTAAACAAATGCTTCAAATCAAAAATGAATGTAACATTGTCCATCTCTTGTTTTCTCAAACACAATCTGATTTAACAACTAACTTCATATAGAATATAATATATTTTGCACTTATTTTTTTTTAATTACAGTTAATCTTTAAGTGTGTTTCATGCATTTTATGAACAAACTGAGCGTTTTTTCAGTTTTGTTTTTTTCCCCAATACAGTCAATCAAATGCAATTTTGAAGACAAAGATAAAATATTTCGATGCAAGAAAATACTTAAACTATTACAAATTTTATATGCTATTACAAAGTTTACTGACTTCACTTGTAAATGGAGAAAATTTTCGCTGATAAAAAGTGTTCTCAGGTGAGAACAAATTACAATTTTATGACTAATGAAAGAGTTGCTTGAATTTTCATAATGATTTAAATTTGGGATATAAAAGGCTGTTGATAAATGAAAATGCTGCAAGTAATTTAGTAGCAATTACTTCCAGTGATAATAGATTCAATTTTGTATTTATTCATAGAAATGTAAACAGCTAATAAAGATTATACCTGTTTTGAATTCTAAACAGGGCAGATTTTTAGTATCTAATATATCTCTTACAAGATGAGTAGTAGGAAATTGCTGTAAAAAATAAGCACATCTGCACATACATGACAATACAGTTTCAATCATTTGCTACGTACAACATATTTTCTGTTTTATAATCATAATGCATAGTTCAGGTTGAAAAGATTAATATAAATTTTCAAAATTTAAATATGCATTATTTTAATATTTATATTTGGCCAGCATGTTCTATTATTCATCATCACACCCTGCCACGAAATTGACGATGAAGCAATGCCAATTTCTAAATGAGTTTTTAGGTCATTTTTAATAGAAAAGAAGAGCAGCATTTAAAATATTCCTACAATATAAAAAATTATCTGACTTTTGAAATGTAGAAATGACCTTTTTCAAACATTTAACAATCCAAAAATTTAATAAAAGAACCCCTGCTTTTTTAAAACCTATATGCAAAATAAAACTCTTACTTCACCTTTTAAAAAATTGCAGAAAAACATGATTAAATATTTTAAGAAGAAATGAAAAATGTGTTAATAAGTTTTAGTTTTCATAAATAATGGAAACAAATTCACTAAAAGTTTTTAAAAATGAAAAAAAGCCAGCTTCGTAGTCAGAAGCAAAATAAAAAAAAAAATGCCACTTGTGGCATTTTTTTTAAAAGGCAACATGAGATAATACATCACATTGCTTCAAAATTTAAGAATAGTCATAAAATGAAGAGTTTTATTCAATGGAATGCTTTAAAAACATTTCAGTTTAAATTAAAGCAAATATTACATTTTGTTTTTCTTTTATCACGACGATAACAATGGTAAATTAACATGACACAATGATTTCAAGAAGCAATGATATTGTTGTGAATTTCATTATAATAAAAATCATTGTTACAAATTATGTTCAAAACTAATTTTTCAAAAATTACTAAAGAAAAAGGGGGGGGAAATGCATTTTCATTCAAATAAAATTTGACCAGTTGAGAAGCCTTTTTTAACCTTTAAAACAGTATAAAATTTTTTGTTTGATGTTGCAGCAATAACATATTAGAATTGTTTGTATTATTTAAATTAAACTTCAAACTGAAATTTTGAAATACCAATTCTTAGTGGATACTAAATGCCCAAGAAATAACTTATCAAATTTCATGCTCTTAACTTCAATGGTTTATTCAGCACATAGCTCTGTTAATGAGGACAAACTTTAATACGAAAAGAGAGATTTCACTGGGAGGGGATTCTATAAGAGTTATAAAAAGAAAAATTTGTCATAAAATGACTGAATCTAAGCTCTTAAGAATAAAAGTTTTAAAAAACTTTTTTTTTTTTTAATTAAGTATTACAACTGGCAGTTTTTCTTTTTCATTGTAAAAACTAAAATTTGACAAGATTAGGCCAACAAATAATAATTTTCAAATGAATGGGGACATTTAAAAAGTACACCGTGAAAGCAATCACAATCACTGAAAACTTCAAGTTAAAATCTCATCATACTAGATTTTACATGATCAACATAACAACGATTCAGTGCAGTACATTACAAATCCCTCTAATAAATCGTTCAAGGAATTGCTCCAAAACGACATGTTGAAGAGAATGATGATCAAATGTGTAATGCACAAAAGAGGCTTCAATGCAAGTGTTTTTACAGCAGTTTCTGACTGCTGTAAACATATATCTCTTTATAGCAGGATGTATTTGGCACACCATTCTTATCATCCAATGACAGGATAAACCTGTCTCTTTTTATTCAACAACACATAAAAAATTTAAAAATACACTTACCAAGCATAACTTAAATAAATTTTTCAACATCTTACTAGAATTAACCTTTTTTTTTAATGTTTGAAACATTTTAAACAAATGAAGAAGGAACGAGGGGGGGAGGGAGAAGAGGTTCATTAAGCACTATTTTAATATGTGCAGGAACCCCTGGATCTATTTCAAGCTGGATTCCTTGTCTAACATCTTACCTTTTCTTTATGCTCTTTCTTGATACATCTGATAAACAAGTCTTTATGACTAAGCTTACGAATTATCACATTCAACATGTGGAGGAAAAAAATTGTCAATACATTTCTTGAGAAAATGAAGTACTTTCTAAGGACCATTTTAAAAAACTATGAACTTTTAAGGTGCTTAAAAATAGTTTTCAAATTTAAATTCTTTTTATGCACTTTCCATGATGTTACACACCTTGTTCTTGATATGTTGCTGCCTTTTACAAATTAAATAAATTGATAAAAATTGCATAAATTCAATCAGGGTCAATATGTGTATGCTAAAGAAATTTTGGTACATTACAAATTGCTGAAATTAAATATGCACTACAAAAATTCAGAATATGCTTCAAAGTCTCAAGAATACATAACAGCAGGTCAAGAAAATCAGATTTGCATCACAATCATAAGATAGTAAATGAGATTGATAAAATGTATTCAAAAAGTCCAATTCAGTTACACTAATAACATTAAGACTTAATATCAGACTTAATGTCTGTTTGTATTATCATATTTATAACAATTTCAAAGCCATTGTTTACTTTCTTGTATACAATGCAAGTAAGAAAGTACTGTAATCGTCAAAAAATTCGAACTTCAGAATGATGAATCTCCACATTTTGGACCTTCCCGAATTAAAAACACATTTAAAAAAAATGTCTGTGACAAAGATAACTAAAAAAAATGCTTTGAGCCAGATGAATGAAATTTGGTATATGTTTTTAATACCAAATTTGTAGATTTCTACAAAATCTGTTTTGATGTAGTCGGTCTATTCAGCAGTTCAAATATAAGTTAATATGATAACTACGAAATGAAAAGAGCTAGATGGATAAAATATGCTACACAGTTTAAAAACTATAATGTAAACACCTATCAAATTTTGAATAAAATCCAACAAGAGGTTGTGATTTAAGAAGTGTAGTCCTGTGTCATATTTTTGTTTTAATCGTTTAGAAAAAAATATGTCTAAAATAAAAAAATTTGATTTATAGATACTATCAATTCCTTGCCAGGAGTTAAAAATGTTGCCAGTGATCACACAACAGACTCTATAAAAATTCTAACCTCAAGTCAAATTTGTAACTATTATATGTCAATGTCATGCAAATCGTTCTCTGCGATAACACCTAAATTAGAGTATGCGAGAAACTTTTGAGAGACCACTCCTGCTAGTTTGTAATGAGAAATGCAACACTGGATATCTGGAAATGGACACAAAACTACACTATCAATTTGAAATTATTAAATTCAACCCTGAAAAGTATGGAACAACTTTACAAATAATTTGAGATACAAAATCATCATACAGAAAGTCTTCAATATTTATTTGTAGCTAAAATATATTGTATATATATATATACACAATTGTATATATATATATATATATACAATGATTAAAATACCGATTTACTTAGAATATTTCTGTAAGAACATCATATTTTCACAATTTTATTTTGACACTATACTTCTGATAAAAAATAAATTTAAGTAAGTTATAAAGAATATTTAATAAAGAAGGGAATTTAAAAATTTATTCTTAAAACAAGGATATTATTAATGCAAACTGGTACATTTATTATTTTAGATGGATATTAAATATGCATAAATTAATATTATGCATAAATTAAAATATTTCTTAGAAATCTAGAAGAGTAATAGAAGGTTTTTTTCTTTTCGTATTGACATTTGATATGACTGTTTAAAATAAGGATGTGAACTTTATAAAAACCCAACCAATTTGGGGAAATGGTTTTTGTAAAACATTGAAGTGTCAGGGTGTTTAGATATGACTACCAGATAAGGCTCAGATTACTTTACATCCCCCCCCCCCCTTTTATTTTAGCAACAATGAACATCATAACAAATAAAGGCCAAAACTCAAAGATAATAAATTTTAAAAAAATTTAAAATAAAAATGCTTTTATGAGTGTATTAAAAATAATGAGTGCATTAAATTATGAATGTATTCAAATAATTTTTTCATCAAAAACATAGAGCAGAAATCATAAAAACATGTGATGCAGATACAATAGCATAGACTATAAAGTCAGAATGAGCACTGTACAAAGAATTCATTCATGAAAATTAAAACTATAAATGTGACTAAAATTCTAAATTATTTAGAGCATTTCATCCGCGCCTCATGCTTTTTGATTTTTATTATCACTTGCAGATATTTCACTGAAATAAATTATTTTTCCCATTTTTTTAAAATTTATACATTTACAGAAACATTTTTGAAGGTTCCTCATATTTACCCAAAATCAATTCTCATGAATTTAATACAAAAGAAATCACCACAGCATGAGTCATGGTAACAGAAATCTAATGAGATTTAATGATGAAATAAAATAGTCTAAAATTCAGGAAAAATTCAACATGAAAAAATACTACAGTATTTGACGCATTTCACTTATTCTCAAAAACAGAAATTATCTTTAGACATTTGATAATAAGAAAACTACAAAGATGGAAGGGAGAACATCAGAAAAATCTAAAATTCAATGAACTGAACTATGACTTGTTTTTGGTTCATATTTATTAAATCTGATTGGATTAATTAATTCAAAGCGATGATCTTCCTGACAATTTCTATTTTAACTATATTATGAGAAGATTAATCTGTAAGAAAATGGATAAGAAAAAAAAAGTAAAATGGGGTAAAATGACCAAAAATGTGCTATTTTGAATTTTGACAAGCTACAGTCCTTAAATAACCATAATTTACATGATATTTTACATTATACTATGTGATAATTGCTTTAGGCTTGTTACTAAGATTATTTTACTCTATAATATGGGGCAAAATGAAAAATATGAGGTGTAAAACAACCAGAGATGGAAATATAAATGAGAAGTACACTGACATTAAATATTTTCTATATCTAGAAGAGATGCTATGATACTTCCATTTCTCATTCATTCTTTGACTTTTTCTTTCAGTTGCATTACTAGTTCTCTTTAACACCATAACTTTTCGAAAACAGCATGTTTCTTATAGATGTCTTTTTATTTTCAAATTTATAAGTGCGATTTTTATTTAACTGAATGCTGGAGGTTGTAATTTTAAAAGAATAGCCAGTTTAAATTGTTAAAGAAGATAAAATAGCAGAAATTTCAATATCTTCTTCTGAAACTGAGGGAGTTTCCACTGCCCCCTCTTAAGCTGAAAGAGATATATTATTTGACACTTGCACTATTACTCAATTTTTTTACTTCAGTTATATTAACTCAAACTTCGTACCCTTGAAAACTGTTTATTGCAGTTTGTGAAAAGAATTTCTCGCTCAGCTGCTTAAACCGCCACATACTATGAACAAAATATTACTTAATTGCCTAAAATGTAGTCATGTTTATTCAATAGGTATTTATAATGTTAAGGCCAAAAAACTTATCTAAAGATAAATTACAGATTTAATACCAGCAATGAACATTTATTAGGAAGGATTATATGTAATTTTTATAATATTACAAATATATTCGCACAAAATATGAAATGGAAAATAATTACAAAAGCAATAACATTTTATACGAATAATTGATATTAGTGCACTATAACTATTTTCAGTTTTGCAGATCATTTTTCTGGCAATCAAGAAATAAAATAATACATGAAGTATGACATTTACACATAAAATTCTTGTGTAAGTTGCACTTCTGAGTAAAATTGGTATTTGTTGATCTAGGGCACAGAGAATATTTATCTCATTTTGCTGGAAGTCTTTCGTCCTCAGATTTGACTTGATACTTAACTTTTCTTGTATCCTTTTTAATATATTTTATAACCTGAACTGTGCAATCTTTGTAGCCTCTTAGTTTTTAATATCTGAAGCATAGCATTCCAAATGAGGTTTAATCAACTATCTGCCAAGTCCCTCTAGAAACTGTTTATGCATATTTTTCAGAACTGGAAAAGTTATATCCATGCAAAAGTTAACAGTATTTAGAATACGGCCAGAATTTTTCTAATAATTTATAAGTTCCTATACAATATGAAATCCTTGATTCACTTTAGGTCAATTGCCAGTTTGGTCTAAAAATATTTGCAGGTTACTGCAGTAGAATATTATGATATCACAAAATTCTGTGTGTTTTATGCTGTATTTCCTTGGTTTGTTAAGCATGTGTATTTTGAAGGAGCCTCTTCCTCAGAATTTTATCAATTCCTGATCAAATAGTGACACGTCATACATAATTTTACAATTGCAAATATATCTGTTACATCTCAAAGTGGAGCTAGTATACCTTGTTTCTTCCATTCATTTCAGGAATCAATATTATCACTTCAAGAATAGAAAGAATCGTGAATAGTGAATGAATCTCATATCATATTAGCTGCATATATAAGGTGTGTTGTTCTTGTAGGATGTATAGACTGATTGTATCTTAAAAAATAAGCACTTTAGTATTTTTTAAGCACCTTTAGAGAAAAAACATTAAACTAATATTTTATTATTATTATACACTAATAAGTTTGAATGAAATAAATTGAGTAGGGTATTAGCTAAGCATCTAATTTTCGACAAATAAACATATAAAATACTACAAAAAATTGCTGAATATTTTTCACCAACACAGACACCAAGTTATTTAAAATACTTTTCTTTTAAGGAAGTCTCATTTGAAAAAACTTATTAGAAGACTTATATTGTATATCTTAATTTATTTAATTACACTATAGTTAGTAATATAAGGAAATAAAAAGATTATACCCTTACTTTAACATTCCAATTCCTCGAAGAAGATTAAGAACATAAGTAAACAAACCTAGAATACAGAATAACCTCTTCAGAGATTTTTTTCCACAAACACTTTCAATTCGTTCCATTTTTTTCATTAGTAACTTTTCCCAACTAATTAATTTTGTTAGTAATAATGATTCCTGCTTGTCAAAAAAGTAAATACATTAGCTTTATATTCAATTTCAACAATTTTCTTTTCCAAGAGAAATTACTTTTTACATAAAGAGATCAAGAAAGCAGATTCAAACTTTCTTTATGTCACTGACAACTATTTCTTTAGCCATTTGTTTCTCCAAAAGTAGGGGATATTTTGAATGGACTCATATTGCTAACTTTCTGGATTTTTTAAAATAATGTTTACCAAACGGATTTTTCCAGACTGTTTTATATGGTCATAAACTACATGTTGTGAAAAATTATAATTTTCATTCAAATTTCCAATTTCAATATTTTAATTAATGCCAAATCTTCTTTGAATAGATTCTTGTTCATAAAAAAGAATGAAATTTTTCAAAACTCTTCACATTAATTTTTTTTTTTTTAAGTCTTCAAATAAAAAAATTAAGATTTCATCCTATCTCAGTTTCATGATACGAAAATTATTGAAATCAAGTAAAGGTGATTTGACTAGGAAACCTATAAATTCCATGGATATAGTATCTTCATACTGTCTTTTATCCTTTCTGATGAAAGTACAACTCGGAACAAGATTCATTTTTCCCACTTCCTTCTTCTCTACCAAAACATTTGTTAATGATGCAAAATCTATTGAATTCATTATGCATTCCAACATTTTTAAAAGAAGCTACTGATAATTATATTTGAAAAGCATATAATGTTATTGGATATTGCTTTTGTGGAATGAAAGTTTTTTTAACAATTTCTCCCATCCTATGTCTGCAATCATCTTATCAATTGCAGAACAAGATAAATTATTAGAAAAATCATACTAGCATTAGCAATTTAATGAAGAAATAATTTCAACTGTGAAATTTTTTTTCAAAACTTTAAAAAGCATTATTGTTACTTATTAACTTACATATAACATATACATAAAAAGGCAAAATTGGGACATCACTGTTATATATGAAGAAATGTCTTAATACACTCTGCCGTAAATCAGCTGAGATTGTCTCACCTCTTCTTTATTGCATACTTCTTAATGAAGATTATCACCCCTCCGTCTGACATAAAAATTAGAAACCTTAAGCAAGGTTAGGAATGTCATGAGTAAACAGATTTTTATTTTCAGAGTACCGAAATTTTTTAGCCAACCAATTAAATTCAAAATTTATGACAAGAGTTACAATTTTAGAAACAAGATAACTTAAGAAATTTCATTTATCTATGTTGTGTATTTTTGTGACAGTGTTTGCATGCATACAAACATATAGATGACCAAATGGTCAAATTCTTGACTGATTTGATTCAAAATTTTGATATTCATCTATATTTTAGATGATAAAACTGTGCACCACATTTTTCCTAAATATTACTTTAAATTTTGAAGTTATCTTGTTCATTTGTACTAGTGACAAACAAACATACAGACAAAAAAAAAAGGATTTTGTTTCAAATTTTAGTTGAAATTTGTAAATTTAGTATGAAGAAATTCCAGTATTTTTCAAGTTATTATGTTCATGGATAGACATAACATGAAAATGTGTTATTAGAACATTTGAATCATGAAGATAGGCTAAAATTGACATTAATTTGGCAATTACAATTCTTTCTCTTTAAATAGTTTGCACATTAAAATGTAAAAAAGGAATTTTATTAGTATCATGAAATTTCTTCTTTGGAAGACTTGAATCATTCAATATATTATTCACTTTTAAAAATCCACAATGAATCAAATGCACATTTTCCAGCATACTGTTAAATCCAGTTCTAAACTTTTGCATAAAAAATAATTGAAATAAAAATACTTAAATAATTCACTAATGGAAAATTACTAAATGACATTGAAATATAAACTAACAAATGCTCTACAAATAAGTAACCATGTGTAAAAAAGCAAGGATCAGAAAAAGTTACTATTAAAAACGTAACATGAATACATAAAATTTATATAAAGAAAGGATTTTCCCCTTATCTAAAAAAGCAAAAGGAGACGAAAAAAGAATCAAGTAAATGAAAAGAATATATTTTCCCTTTGTATCAGTAAGTTCCAAAATTGAGATAAAAACTTTTTTACTGACCTCTAGATTCATTCAATCCATTAAACATTGAATGATCCAACATTGCATCGAAAATACACACTATAATTGGGCAGATCTAACATAATGAAATGATTTTTTTTTCCCCAATCAGAAGAAAAATATAAGCACATGGACAAAAAAATAAACACATTTAAGACCTTATATAAGGACCATAAAAAATAAGTAGCTTTTAAGGGCTTTTATAATCATGCTACACACAGTGTCCCATATCTTTCCACCATAAATTATGAATTTTATTGATTTTTGGTTACATCCTATCAGGATCAACAATCCAAGTAAAGCACAAACTTCCACTACATCTGTGTCTGTCCATATATGACATATAGCATCGGGATGAATTTCATTTCAAACTTCAATTTTATGTTAACCTTTTGATTAAAGACTGTGACAATGATATTGTAATTTCATCATTGATAAACAGAGAAAAATGTATCAACATTTGTCTTGGCATTCTCAGCTAATGCAATTGGACCGTTATTAATATGAGAATAATTCTTTAAAACACATTGAATGTATTGCTAAGACTTCCAGGTATATGAAGATTATGATCTTCATCTGTACTAACATTATTATATTCAAAATCTGCTACTTCTACAATTTCAGGCTCAACATTGATGCATGAAACATCAGATTCACTACCAAAATCGATCAATTTATTAGAATCTTTATCAAATAATACAGCAAATGCCCCCTCAGTAGTCAAACAGTCATTATTTCATTGAATGGTCAAATTCAGACACAACCTAATAAATAGCAGGAACTAACTAAGTGAGGGAGGCACCTATATTTGCTTACATGGAAATGATGTACCAACAGCACCATCTACTGTACATTCAAGAGGGTGCACAAAAAATTTCTTTCAAACAGAACATAATAAATTATTGGAAATTTTCACTCCCAGATTTGGTTAAAATGGTAACATTCGCAATTTCTATAAATGAACAAACAAATCATACTATGCAGACAAAATTCTGAAAGGTATCTTAAAAGAATTTCAAAAAATAATTTTATAATACATTTTTTTAAATACATAAAAAAAAAAACAGCTGGGGTCAAATTGACCCTATCTTAGTATTATAAAAGTTAAAAGGATAAAGAAAACATTTGCAGAAACATATTGTAATCAGTTGAAATTATGTCCGACTGATAAACATAGATTACATAGCAAAAAAAGATTAACGTGTTGAAATATGCAGGGTGCAAGAAAAAAGCTTTTTTTTTTTCTTCTTTTGACTATGGCTCTAGAGGGGAAAATGACATAAAGCAATACTTATATAAGTTTGTAAAAGTAACATGTTTTTTAATTAAACTGCTGTTCATTAACCCTCTCATTTCCAAAGACAGTTTGGAGTGCTTTGAGAATTTCGACCTAACACTCAAGGTGGTTTTTGTTTGCCTATTTTCTTTGGAGGGGAGGTTGGTATGAAAAGTGGCTACTGTGCGAAACGTTACAGGAAAGTCTATATTATATCTAACTGTTGTGGCTTTTTCACATCCCACTTGCATGTGCCTTAAGGTAGTGGAGATCGGGAAGGCATTAACTAAAAAGGTAGTTTACATTTTTTTAAATGTTTTCAAAGGTTGAATTATTAGTGCAAAATAGAAAAGATTTTTTAGCTATTTACTAAAAGAAATGCATACCTTTGGAGTGCACTTTTAACAACAAATAATATATTAGGATTGCAATACAATCTTTACTTTTCTGATAAACACCAGATATTCTCTATAGCATTACGCTTACTATAATAACATAATAGCAAACTATTGGATTATTATTGTAGCGATTTCACAAGGGAATTTCCAGAAGAAATGTACAGCGACTCCTGTTATTGTGGAAGCAAGTCATTCTGGATTAACACCATCTTATTAGCTTTTTTTTTCTTATAAATAACGAATTTAAAAGATAGGCTGTTTTAATAATCTGTTCTTTGGGACACATGCAAAGAATCTGAAGTCTTTAATTCTCGAGGCAAATAAGTTTTTTTTTTTTTTTTTTTTTTTTTTTTTTTTTTGAAAAATTCCAAAATTTACAACAATTAAGAAATAGATAAACTGCCATAAAACAGCTTCCCGTAACAATTATTGTGGCAAACCTAAACCGTTAGTGAGTAGGGATAGAAAAACTTCCCCAATCCTGGCGTAACTTGCCGATAAAATTCTTTTGATTGGTTGATAGAATAGGAGAAAAGGCCCATATCTTATCATTACATTTTGAAAAGTGTCATACTAGAGCATCAACCTGTCGTACTAGAGCATCATGACTAACATCGTTTCAGTATGCCAATTGGGCGTCTGTTACACATTCGATTAGTTCCTCCCCGTTTTGGCGCACATGCGGAAAGAAGCTGTGAAGACTGTATTTAAACGCTTGTTTCTGACTCGAAATATGAATTTCTAAACGAAAATACTGAATCTTGAAAATTATATTAACAATTCGCCGGCCTGTCAAAGTATCTACATTTTGTTACAGAATTCTTTATTCTCATATTCTTGTTTTCGATAAGATTTATAATCAAATCCAAATTATATTATTATCTACATCTTTCATTTGTAATTTTGTGTTTATATGTTTAGTGAATTAGAAATTTATAGCAAGCAGCTATGTACATTTTTGGGTTAGTGTGAAAATTTGCCCATTTATTATTATTATTTTCCTTGTAGCTTTTTAATTATACTATTGTGGTATGCCAGTCGATTTCAAATATAGGCAGGAAATAGCGCGTCAATTTTTGAAAGCGGTAAGCGATTCTTCACGTTATTGTGCTATATTAATTTTTATTTGTATATAATGTGAATAATTGTTAAATTATTAAATTTAATTGTCGTGGTTTGCATTGATAAAGCAAATGTCACTATGTAACAACCCTTTGATAGGATCAAATATTCCTTTTGCACATTTTTTTAAAAAATTTGTGAATGCTCTAAAATTTCTAAATATAAATAATCATTTGGGAAATCATTAAGCTCATGTGAACCCTTTAGTGACTAGTCACCACAAAGTTCACATGAAATCTTTTATGCTTTGGAGATACAAATGGTAACCAAATGTTTATTTGTAATCTTTGCTTGTTTCATTTTTTGCCAGAAAGTTCTTTTATAATTCCAAAAATTATTATTTTGGACTATTAGATGCAAAAAACAAATATATTTATTTAATCTAATCATGATATGGTTCTCAAGCTTTGCTTGTATTAAAAGTTGCAGTATTGTACTGTCAATAAATATATATTACTATGTTCTACTTTTTTTTTTTTTTTCCTAACTATCTGTTTTGCCATGGTTTATAATGACATATGATGCAATTCTTGAGCAGATGTTTGTATGTTAAAGATAGTAAATACATAAACAAAAGTTGTCCTTTATTGTTATGTTTATTTTTTGTTCTAAAAATTTTTATATTAGAAATTTTATTGCATATATTCTATTTCTCTTGCTCACTGAGACTACAGATGTCTTGATTGTAAATATGTATCAAGAAATTTTAATGGTCTTTTTTAAAATTAAAGTAAAAACTTCTTGCAAATATTTTATTTTCATGTTGAATAATGATTGATTATCGGTAATAAGAACAAAATTTGCTTTTAGAGCTTGCAAATGATGCTTGATTTCAATACTCCTTCAGAAGGAGTATTCTGGAATATTTTCTACTTCTAACAATCACCAATATCTTCTCAACTAATTGCTAATTGTGAGAATTTTATTAATTACTTTTCCTTTCGAATTTTCTTTTTTTATACCCAACCCCATTTGTGGAAACTAATCATTGACACTTATTATGAACTTGTTTTTCTTCATTAGTGCACAACAAGTTTGATTTTTTTTTTTTTTTTTTTTTTTTCAGTTGACAAAAATTTTTTCTGTTTACTTGAAAAAAAAATTATATGATAAAGACAGTTGCATACCAGTACAAATTGTTCTATTGTTGAAATATTTATACACAGAGTTAAAATCAAAGTAAAGATTGTGAAAATAAAGAAACTATTACGTATATTGGAGTTTTAAAAAATACAGATTGTTCTGATAGAAAATATTTAATGTCAGTGTGTTTCATTTTAAAGATATATATGCAAATATATATATATATATCTAATAAACAGGATCTTTATTCTATACTTATTTTATTATATACTTATATATTTATTATATATAATTTTACACTTTTGGTGTATTTTATTTCATCAGAAAACTATTTAGAATTTGTTTTAAAATCATTGCACCTTATATTTTTATTGATGATAGAAATATGTATTATGAAATCAGATAATCTGTTTACGATATATAATGAGTTTTAATAAAAATGGGAATACAAATCTTGAAAAAACAATTTTATTAAGCATCGCCTTATGTTAGCATCCTTCTGTGGCACTAAGGAAAAGGAAAAAGTCTCTTATTGTATAATGTAATGTAGTTGATGTAGCATTTTTCAGAAGAGTCCTCTCGGCAAAAAATCAGATCCTCTGACATGTTTCTAATTAAAACAATTAAAGAACAGTGAAGTGAACTGTATTGAAATTTGAAACGGTTCTTCAGAGAAAAG
Source organism: Argiope bruennichi (assembly GCF_947563725.1). Classification (NCBI taxonomy): domain Eukaryota; kingdom Metazoa; phylum Arthropoda; class Arachnida; order Araneae; family Araneidae; genus Argiope; species Argiope bruennichi. The sequence goes on from NC_079162.1 coordinate 57,659,936, forward strand.
ATTTATCACCTACTAACAACTATGCATATCTTCATTTCTTCTGTTCTATAGGTAGAAAAAAAAAATGGACAACCGAAGTTTATATTTTTATGTTGTATGAATTTTATATTCAACTCCTTAAGGCCCTCAGTTGTTATTAATTATTAATCAAAGAGTTTCAGATAAATGATATTTTTAATCTGTAATTTGGTAGATATTTCTAGTCTTCTTGGAGTTCTATCTCAGAAATTTAACAACATATTATAACACCATTGGAGAAATGTTAGCTTTTTAAAGAGATTAAATTTAATTTTAAGTGATTAACACTGTCAAGATAAAGCAGCCTAAAGGCTCTTTGTTGTCAAATAATAGTCCATAAATTTATACATTATTTAATAACACATATAGATGTTTTAATATTAACTTTGGCTAAAAACAGAATTACAGCAAATACAATTAGACAATATGCAAATAAATAATTTCCATAGAGTAAAATTCAACATACGAGTTGAAGAATACCGCTGTGCATATCCATAAACATGTATTTAGAATTTTTTTGGTTTATTTATTTATTTTTAAACTACTTTTAGTATGGTAAAGTTTTATAATCCATATTCATATCTGTTCTATTATTAAAATTAAACTTCAGAAGCCTTGATATGCAAGTCTTTTGTTATGTTTAATGAAATATTTAAAACTCTGTACTTAGATTTTAGGCTTAATGATATGACAGAGAAACATAATTGAATCTTTTCTAATTTTGTTTTTTATTATTGTATTATTATTATTATTTCTTTTTTCCATGCCTAATTTTTGTTATTTTATAGCCTTCTTAAATTGATCTGCGACCTTTATGAATTTGACCTTATGAAAGGAATTTGACCTTAAAAGAATTATTTTTTAATTATAAAAAATTATTACATCTAAGTGAATTTTAATTGCCATTTTATGTAAAATCATAGCTTATGATATTAAAGAAAATTTGATTGTTCTTTACTACACAGTATTCTATAAACAGAGGCCAGTACTGCAGTATGTTTGCTTTTCATAAGTAATGATATGTTTACCGTGTTTCAATTATATGTATATAATCTATACTTATATAAAGCTCAATGTTTGTGTGTGTTGGTGCTCTACAGAAAAGATCATTTGACCTACAGCTACCAAATTTGGTAAGTGTATACCTTGGAAGTCGGGAATGTGCACCTGTGTTCCCTTTTTTTGAAATTTTAATTAGAATTATAATTAAAAACTAACTTTCCCGCCAAAAAATCTTTACATTTCCCCACCGCCAAATGAGTAAGGCTTCAGCATTTTTTCCCCACGCTAATGAGGCTTTGTCTTAACATTTTTCGGCCGATTATTTCAACGATTCTGTTTATTTTCTTAATGCTTGATGCATTTAAAATTAAACGTTGTTAATTAATCGATCTCTCAGATTCATTCTGAAGTACTTTTGAATTAAAATAAAACAGAATAAAGGAAATTAAAAATTTCTAATCTGCACAGCGTTACCCCAACTGGCGTAGAAAAATTCACGCATTTGCGTTACCATAACTGGCGTTGAAAATTCACGCATGCGCATTGTGTTCTGATTGTTTACATCTGTTTTCAACGGAAGCGGACCACAGAGAGGAGATCTCTATCTCTGTGAAGCGGACTTGATTTAAATTATTTTTAGGTTAGTTGTATGCTTTTGTAATTAAATTGTATTTATGTTGGTTTAAGTTCATCCGTTTTTTAAGTAATTTTTTTTACCTGTTTCCGACCATTTATTTTAAACGATTCTGTTTATTTTCTTAGTGTTTGTTGCATTTAAAATTAAACATTGTTAATTAATAGACTTGCTCATGATGAATCTGAAGAAAATTTGTTGACAAATTCTTGAGATATTACATAAATTAAGAAAGATATTCTTTAGTGCCCATAAGGTTTAAATGCTCAGTAACTCTGTTTTCAGTAATCATATTACAAAAAAAAAAAAAAAAAAAATGCTTTGTTTCATTAAAAAATATTATTATATTAATTGCAGATTAATCATTTCCACTTTAATTTAAAGCATAAATTCTACGGGAGCTAACAGAAAATTAGAGAGATACAGATTACGTTATAAATGAAGGCCTTTATAATATTATGAGTGAATTGAAATTTGAAGGTTTAAAATATTTTAATGAAGAAGCTATTAAAGTAGGAATTGCATAAAATATTTCATTATTAAAATTTTAAGGAGCATTCAGATTGGCGAACCGTCTGGTCGCCAAAGGCGGCTAGTATATAATAAACAACTTTGGTGTCCAGCTGGTTACTAAAAGTTTTTAACTAAATATTTTATGTAATTTGATCTTAATTGTTGCTACCAGAAAGTATTTTTAAGCTTCAAATTTTAATTATTTCAATTTGAGCTTATATATAATGAGAATTACTGAAACTGTCTTGAAAATGTTTGTAATGAAATGTTTTTGCAGATAGTTCGCTGATGGAGTACCCTCTGTCATACATAACTCAAGTTGCCATGCATTTTTTCTGCTCCACTACATTCTTTCCTTGTGTGTGATTTTTTTTTATCATCATTTCTCAGACGTTCCATTCACTCTCAAGATCTTTGCCTTTGCCAAACAATCCACCCAGATATGGATGTTTTATGTGTTTCATTCTCATTATCATAATTACCATCCTCTCCATATTAAAGTTTAAGTGTGTTGCTCTACATGCCAGTACCCAAAATTTTTGTCTTCCTCGATTGTGTTTCATCAAATGATTAAACTGTTCAAGGGGAAAAAATATCTATCCAGCTTAAGTTCCTTACACAACAAATGAAAGATTATAAGTGAATTCATGAATAACATTATCACTCCTTACAGCAATTTAAAATTTATATATATATATTTTTTTTTTTATTATTATTATTTTTTTTTTTTTTTTTTTTTTTTTTTTGGATTGCATATTCAAATTGTAATAGACTTGTAAAAATTCACAATATTTTAAATAATATTTTTAAATCTTTTATCAAATCTGTTATTTAAGTTTATGCATAATATTAAAATGTGTTACACTTGAAATATAACTTAATGCTATTAAGAGTAGGAAGTTGATTTTCCGAAATAAATTAGATCTATGTAACCTCAAGTTAAAAGTAAATAAAAATTAATGTCATATTATAAAAAGAGAAAATTAGTAAATACCTCAGATGAAATTTTTTCTATACCTCTGGTTGTAATTAAACTATCCTCTGTTATCTATTGTGACAGAATACTTTTATGTTTTAGTATGCATACAAACCTTGTAAATGAAAAAAAATAATAATAATAATAATTCAAGGTTCTAATTCTACCTAATGACACATGATAATCAGCGTATAGTAGAACATACCTCAGTAGAAATTTTTTACACCTCTGTTTGTAATTAAGCTACCCTCTGTTATCTGTTGTGCCAAAATGCTCCCAAGTTTCCGACTATGAATGTTTTGTTTTACCAAATAGCCAAATGTTTTTGATACTATTTATTTCACTATTAATATTTATTATAAGAGTATTTTTAATGTTGCATTTATTACTTCCATTTACAGGTGTTTTATATGAGATCTTTGAATTTTGCATTTATTATATCCATTTCCAAAGGTTTTTCTTGAAATTTTTAAATCTTGTGTTTATTAGTTCCTGTTCCAATTATTTCATTTGGGTGAAGTCATAATAATATCGATATTTTATTTAATTTGTAAATATTACATTTCTAATTAAGTAATTTCGTTGAATCAAATTTTCTAACATTTAAGAATAGTGTAATCAAGTCCATAGATTATCCTCACCAAATTAAGTTCATCAGTTGAGCTTTTACTGGAAAATTGTTGGAATACATCTGTGCATGATATCAATTAATTTATTAATATTTTGTAATTTTTATTGATGATTTAGGTTGACATATTATCTTTACAAATATAAATCTTAATCTTTTAATATTTCTATCATCCTTGTTGAAAATGATTTCTGAATTAATGTAAAGTTAATGGAAATTTAGGTGTCACTTTAAATATGCTTTTAAATGTTAACCTCTGATTTGGATACCTCTGTAACTTATGGTTAAGTGCAAAGGGCCCTGGTGCACTTCTATGTCTTGTGGTGGTGGTGGTGGGGGATTGTAATGATATTTTAAAATCTAATTTATATCCTTTTAATTTCCAAATTTATATCTTAATTTAGACCATATTAACTTCATTTTAAAATGTTCTATTACTTCCTGATCCAATTCCACCTTTTTTATTTAATTAATGCTACACATGTTTTATAAAAATGCTTACTTCTGCGAGTTCTCACACTTCGAGTGTAGGGTTAAAATTCCCTAATGTTTGCAATCTTCTTTTAAAGATACCAAAAATTCTCTTATCTAAATCAGAACAAGTCAAAGAAATCCCTATCAGAATATCATAGTATAAAATCGCTGAGTAAAAAATTTTGTACTCCTTGCTCTTCTGTTCTTGTGATGCAATGTAGACAGATGTATTTATGGCCACTTATTCTTTCTATGCAAATTGTCACCTATGATGGAATAAATTGAGTTTTAAAAATTCAAAAGTGTGATCTCTTCAGTCACATAACTGCTAAAAAACATGTACACACACATATATATAATTGTAATCAATAAGCATACTTTTTTCCCCAGTTTGAAAGATGTTAGATAATTTACTAACTAGCCGCCTTTGGCGACCAGCCGGTTCGCCAACTTTAATGCTCGTTAAAATTTTCATAATTAAATATTTTATGTAACTCCTATTTTAATAGCTTCTTTATCAAAATATTTTAAAGCTTCAAATTTTGATGGTCATATAATTCATTCATAATATTATAAAGGCCTTCAGCCATAACGAAATATGTATGTCTCTAATTTTCTGTTAGCTCCCGTAGAATTTATTCTTTAAATTAAAGTGGAAATGGCTAAATTGCAATTAATATAAAAACATTTTTTTCACTAAAATGAAGCATTTTTTTTTTTTTTTTTTTTTAATATGAGTACTGAAAACAGAGTCGCTGAGTATTTAAACCTGATGTGCACTAAAGAATATCTTTCTTAATTTAAATAATATCTCAAGAAGTTTTCTATAAAATTTTCTCAGATTCATCATGAACAAATCAATTAATTAACAATGTTTAGTTTTAAATGCATGAAACTCTAGAAAATAAACAGAATTGTTTGAAATAATCGGTCGGAAGCATGTTAAGCCTTCAAAACCAAGTTCGTATCCGTTGAAAATAAAGTTGTCAACAATCAGAACACAATGCACATGTGTGAATTTTCAACGCGAATTATGGTTAACGCAAATGCGATAATTTTCTACGCCAGTTGCGGTAAAGCTACGCTGATTAGAAATTTTTAATTTTCTTTATTCTGTTTTATTCTAATTCAAAAGTACTTCATAATGAATCTGAAAGATGAATTAATTAACAATGTTTAATTTTAAAGGCATCAAACACTAAGAAAATAAACAGAATCGTTTGAAATAATCGGCAAAATATATTAAGCCTATCCTTCTTAGCGTAGGGAAAAAACTGAAGCCTTACCCATTTGGCGGTGGGGAAATGAAAAGATTTTTTTGGTGGGAAAGTTAATTTTTAATTAATAATTAAAATTCTAATTAAAAATTCAAAAAAGAAACCCCAGGTGCACATTCCCGACCTCCAAGGTATGCATGTGTCAAATTTGGTAGCTGTAGGTCGAACGATCTGCCCTGTAGAGCGCCAACACACACACACACATTGAGCTTTATATAACTATAGATTACAGCATAAAAGTATTATACATATGTGAGGAATATTAAATATGAATGCAAATTAGCATTTAATTTTAAATTAGTTTTGATAGATTTATAGCCTTCAAATATTTCAGAAATGTATTGTTATTTTGAGAATTTTTATTTTTAATCCAAGCTTAAAATAATGTGCAAACTGTCTATCAGTTTCAATATTTTTTTAAAGAATACTTCTCTTTGTCGAAGATTAACAATTCAAAAATATAGAACTATATTACATGCGGTTCACTCCTTTCAAGTCAACAATCATTTTAATTCCGTAATTGACTGTGAAAATCTATCAATGATTATTTCTGCATCCAAATCATCGTATTACTCCCTTTCATTTGAAAGCAATAATTCCAAGTTCTCCTCAGATAATGAATTTCTTAATCTATTCTTAACGATCTTCAACTTTGAAAGTGTCCTTTCATTGTGCACTTGAGAGACTGATATGGTGCAGGCGACTTTCAAAAGTTCATAAATGTTGTCGTATGTTTATATCAATATTTGCAATGATGCCATTTCAGTTTTCAATCTGTTTTATTGTTGATATTGGTTTCCTTTTTTTTAAATGTTTAATGCATAAATTTCATTGTTTTTTCTATATCATAATGAAAATGAAATCAATTTCATTGATCTACACAATCAGTATATCCTAATGTTGTTTTTCTGTTTGAAACATGAGTGCAAAATCTATTTTTGATCTTCCGATATAAAACTTTCTTTTGTTGTAATAAAATATAGTTCATTTGCAGGGGTGTTTGTGCTCCGGGGAAACCCCGGAATTCCGGGGATTTTCAACTTTGATACCCGGAAATTCCGGGGATCGTCGTTCAAAAGGAAGTAGGAATAATAATGAATTATTTATTTTGATCTGGGTAATTTTGTTTGCTTTGAAAGCAGAAAACGCAAGGTCAGTGTGTGTGGTGAAAACTTTTCCTTTCTTTCTCCAAAGGCAGTGATAATGCGTGAAAAGGGGCAAAAAACTTCTTTTTTGTTCTTTCCTTATTGCGAGTTATGACTCATTCCCCCGGTTCTCGGACATTCTCTTCTGGATTCTTTTCGGCAAGTAGGCGCGGCAGAAAAAAAAGGGAGAGACTTCGTTCGACCAGATGTGCGATCACGTGACCTGGGTTCAAAGGTCTTAATTTTGCAAAAAAAGTAATTCATTGAACTTTTATAATTAGGTCATTCAATACTTCATAATTGTAATTTTTCATTTCTTCCCCCCCCCCTTCTCGAAACTCCAAAATGTCGGTAGTAAGTCCGTAAAAGTTTCAGGGGATTTTTTGGGGTCCCACAAACACCCCTGCATTTGCATTGCTTTAATAGTTTATTTAATCTAATACTTTTCTTTTTTCGTTTCTTCAAATAAATTTACTTTTTGAATAGTTTAATGATATTATTTTGTTTCATACAGTTTTTTAACCATGTTTTAAATTCGCTTTTCTCCTTACATCAAGTGAACAAATAAACAAATAACATTAGTGATTATGTTATTCATTTATTTGTTACTAGCGGCCATTGACGACCAGTTAGTTGGCGAAAATTGATTACTACTAAAATTTTCAAATAAATATTTTACATTGCCTCTTCTTAATGATTTATTAGCTATATTATTTTTAAATTTTGATACACATGTGACATGTATTATTTTAGAAGCCTTACATCATTCTGTTCACTACACCATGCATATCCCTAATTTTTTTCCTGTCATCTTAATTGAATTTAAATCTGAAACAGAGATATTAAACTGCAATATAAAAAAAATTCTTGCAGAAGTTACTTAAAAACGAGCGCAATATAAGACTTTTTTAGCATTACTTACATTTAAGTTAAACTTAATTGTAAGAAAGCTTCAAAAAAATTTTAAAGCATACTTAAAACAGAATCTGATCCATCTTCTTTACTACTAATAAAAATGAATGTGTGTGTTTTGGTGCTCTACAGAACAGATTAATCTACAACTACCAAATTTTGCTTATGTAGATCTTAGAGGATGAAAATGTGTTCCTCGGAGCGAATTTTTAAAAATTCAATTAAGTAAAAAGTAAGTTAAATTTTAGCGGTTTTTTTGCAGTAACTTCCGAAAATTTTTGTTACACAAAAATGAAATTTACTCCATTTTAAAATTTAAAAAATTGTCTTCTTAATTATATTAGTTTAATAATCTTGGAAATTTTTTTGCCTAATATCCAAAACTGCAGTAAAATTTTTTCCTTAAAATTCAAACTGTTTTCATTATTTCATTGAATATTTAATCGCATGATTTACTTCCATTGTTGAAAGCCAAGAATGAAGGAATCTGCTTAATATCTGCTTAGTTCACAAAACGGATTTTTAAAAAAAAGTGAAATTACTATACCGCGAAATTTAGAAGACAGCCGGACAGATACTTTTTTCATAGCACTATATTGTCATCATATTGATCTCCATTAGAAATATCTATGTACACAATGGACATACCATATGTAAAACAATTAAAATAACATGGCTTTAATGACTAACAGTTTAATGGAATCATATATATACGATGTAATTGAAATGAACCGTGACTATTACCCCAGTCGAATTAGCTGCTTCCTAAAGGTCAGAGGCGGCGGTAGCAGGGGGCCAAGGGAGAAATTGCCCCCCTGTCGGTAGTCTCTTGCCCCCCGTCGGGGAGAAATTCAGAGTTTCATCGGCAAAAGTGTTCACCATTTCATAATGGTTGTAGAGAGTTGAGCATTATCGAATATGATTATTTAAAATCCACCTTAAAATTAATATATTGTAAACAGTCGAAATATACAAGTAATGGTTAAAGTGTTTTGGCTATATTTGGCAAAATCAATTGGACGGTTGGTCAATAATCGTTAGGGCGGTAGGTCAATAATATGCCGTATTTTGCGGACAATTTTTGATAGACCGAACGAAGAACTGAATGCCATGGATGTCGGAGATGTTAAGTTCGCAGATTTTTAGAAATCTGATTCAAATGTCGTTCATTAAGCTTATAATTTGTACTACATTTGGCAATATAACCGACAAGGTAACAAGTGAATAAGATATCGTCGAGGTGATATTCTCATTTTGCTGGCCATTCTTTGTCGGCCGACTCTGAATTCAATGCTGTTAATGCCGAAGACGTTAAATTTGCAGATTTTCAGACATTTTATTGAAATGTCATTCACTTAGCTTATAACTTGCACTTGATTTGGCAATATATCCAACAACTGAATAAGATACCGCATTCTGCCGATAACTTTTGGGTGGCCGACTATGAACTAAATGTGATGAATGTCGAAGAATATATCCACATATTTTCAGACATTTGATTCAAATGTCGTTCATCAAGCTTTTAATTTGCACTACTTTTGGCAATATAACCGACAAGACGACATATGTATAAAACATAAGATATGCCGCAATTTGTCAAAAAATTTTGAACGGTCGACTAAGAATACAATGCGAATGGTTTTCGACGAATCCAAATTCTCAGTCATTTTATTTAAATGTCATAATGTTCATTTATTAATGTCATTTTATTTAAATGTCATAATCAATAAGCTGGCCAATGAATAAGATGTCACATTTTTCCTGACATCTTTGTCCTTCGGCTAAGATTTTATCATAGATTATGGAAAAAAAAATTTTAATCACTTCGATTACCTCCAGTGGAATTATTAGAGAAATCGATGCTTTTATATTATTCACGAATAGGACGATAGAGTTGTTTTCCATAATTCATTATTCAAATTAAAGTTCAAAAATTAATCGTCATCTTATTTATATAATTGTTACTTCCTCAGTAACGATAAATTTGTTTTATTCATTTCACTATAAGAATAATCTGACTAAAATCTAATTAATGGTTAAACTAAATTTAATAAAACACTCTTTTCTTTTGACACTATTGTGAATACGCATGCTAAAAAGAGTTATTTTGCTGTCGCCACATTATGTGAATTCATTATAAATTACTGAAGTATGTAAATTGTATGACTGTTTATTAAATTTATTCAACAGTAAAATATCTGTTTTCTTTTGCAATCTAATTTATCAGTGTACAATCATTGCACTAAAGAAATATTACCGACTGCAGGTGACAACAAAAATAAATAAATATTTGTGGTATGGTAGCTTTTTAGCTACACTAAAAGAGTTTACGCAAGTATGCACTGAAATATATATATATATATATATATATATATATATATATATATATATATATATATATATATATATATAATTACTATTCGCGGCAAAAACTATATAATTTCAGATGCTTCTAAATTTTTAATAGACTTTGAGTAAAGATGTCTTGATAAAAAGATGATTAAAATAGTTATTTTTAGAATATTCATAAATAACACATTAACCCCTTGACATAAGAATTTACTTAACTGCCTAATTAGAAGGCAGATCTTATTTGGGACAGTTATTGTTATTTTAACTCTTAGAATAATATAAGGGTATTTGAGGTAATGGTGCATTTTCAAATGATTTTTGCATTTGAAATTACTTAATGCTTCCATTTAATTTCAGATTTAAAATTCAGTAATTCCATAAGCGATTCAGATTCGCCTTTATATGCGAAGGGGTTAAGAAAAACCAATGCATGCAACTGAAGGGATAAAACTCACGTTTTTGGTGGAATGTTAGTTTGCAATAACTTCGAATTAAAAAAGTACTTAACCGTAAGAACGAGTGCCTAAAAATGGAGATAGGGGAATTCATATTCAAGATCAAACTCTTTTTAATAAAATGCATTGGTTTTTAAGCCTAAATACATATTGAAAAATAAATACATGGGGGATCTAACGTTTAAGCAGTCCATTTTTCATAAGAATATTTTTCATATCTTACATAAAATAGTAAATTTATACATAAATTTAGAATATATTTTTTCCAGCTTTCTTAAGAAACAACATCATTGTATCTTTTCCTCATTCTATATTGTTTCTGTCCGAACTATAGTAAATTTTTATTGAGTACGCGCACTTATTCTCCTTGGATTCGAGACACCCCTGCTCTTGTCGCAATTTTTATTTAACAAATATTTTAAGTGGGGAACTACGCTGAAAAATCGATTTTTGGTGAAAACATCGAGTAGTTTTTATTTATTGTTTTGGATTTCTGAAAAAGTTCCTTTTACAAAACTTTTTCTTTCAACATTCATTTTACATAGATTCCACGATAAGAACATGCATTTGTTCATTTAGAATGACACGTCATTCTGGCGCAATCTATGTTCCTATCTATATACTATAAGCTGGAATAAAATATAACCATATTTTTTTTTCTAAAATTAGATCTCAGTGCAATTAAATCGTAAGAGTCTCATAAAAAATAGACTCAAGTATTAGCGATATTTTGACAATCAGTAAAAGAAACAATATTTTTTTTTTTTTACAAATATCTGCAAGTTTTTAACTATGAAAGAAAGAGTCAGTATCTGAAAAAAAAAAGAAGCTAAATAATACTTTATTTTCTTTAATTAAATGTAAAATTAATTATTATGAGTTATTTTGAAGCCAAATTAGAGATATTTTGCTTGCCCCCCTGTCGGATTTGTCTTGCCTCCCCGTCGGCAAATCTCTGCCGCCGCCTCTGAGCTCATCATCTAGAGAATGTTCCAGATGTTAGGAAGGAAACAGCTCCTCAACTTCAAAAATCTTTTTATGTAGATAAATGCATAAATAGTTTAGAAACTAGGAAAGAGGCGGCCAAATTTATTTCTGAAACTAAAGAACTAATGTCTACAGCCAAATTTGATTTACAAGGTTGGGTTACTTGTGAAAAAATTGTAGAAAAAACACAAAAGAGATATATTCCAAAACTAGGACTTTCCTGGGATACTGAAAACGATAAACTTTCTTGTAACAGTGCTATTAAAATTTCAGAAGAAAATATAACTAAACGAACATTATTTTCTGTTGCTCAGCGAATATACGACCCAATAGGATTTACGAGTCCAACTACTCTAATTCCAAAGATCATTCTACAAAAAACATGGAAACGAAAAATTGATTGGGATGATGTGCTTCCACCAGATATATGTAATGAATTTTTAGCCTGGTACAAGCATGTAAATGTACTAAAAGATTGCAAAATTCCACGATGACTTATTTCAAATCCTTTTAAAGATTGTCAGATAAGTCTTCACAGTTTTAGCGATGTCAGTGAAGTCTCTGATGCCGCATGTATTTTCTTATGTGCCGAATATAATGGGAAAATTTCAGTTCAGTTAATAGCAAGTAAATCAAGAGTGTCACCAACAAAGGAAATTACAATTCCTCGATTAGAACTGTTGGGAGCTCTTATATTATCCCGATTATATTGCCAGGTGGTAGATGGACTTGAGGTAAAATTTAATGATGTATACTTTGGGACTGACTAGACCGTTGTCTTAACTTGGATTAAACGGGATGGTTTTTGGAATACATTTGTAAGAAGTAGGATAATTGAAATAAGAAAATATACCAGTTCTGATAACTGGCATTTCGTGCCAGGTCATATAAATTCGGCAGACCTTCCTTCAAGAGGTTGTGATGCAAAGATTTTATTGGGGGAAGATCCAGAATGATCATCAAAGACACAATAATTCTGAACTTTGAATGAGAAACAAATTATTAATGAAAACTTAGTTGAATCGGAGAAAAGGAGAACAATAGTCAGTTGCGTGGAGCATGGTTCAGTTCAATTACAATTCCTCGATTAGAACTTTACTTTATTTCTCTAAATATACTAAATAAGATTTTAAGAATATGGGCGTGGATACTACGTTTCATTAAAAACTGTCGCCTTAAAGAAAAGTGTAAAGAATTCGAACTAACGTATGAAGAAGTTCAATCAGCTGAAAACTGTTTGCCAAAGCTAATTCAAAAGAAAGTTTTGTGGGAAGCAAAATATGTAAACTTTCAAAGATGATTCCGATGACGTTCTTAAAGATAGAACTAAGCTCATTCTGGGAGATGAAGATGAGAATTTTAAGTGCCCAGTATTGTTGCCGGGTAACCATGAAATTATTCGTCGATTGATACAACAGAAGCATTTTGAGTTGCAGCATGCCGGACTTCGAACTCTCGTTTGCAATTTGAGGGAAAATTACTGGATCATTTCTGTCAGTAAAATAACAAAACAAGTAAGTTTTCATTGTATTACTTGTAAAAGACTTAAAGCCAAACCTATTGAGCCACCTTTAGCATCTCTTCCTAAAAATAGAATAAAAGTTGCTGCAACATTTGAAGTCACAAGGATTGATTTGGCAGGCCCATTGTTTTTGTGTTCTGGAAAAAAGACGTGAATTGTCCTTTTTATTTGTTCATTTTATAGGACTGTTCGTCTCAAGTTAGTCAATTTCTTGTCCACAGAAACCTTTATAATGGCTTTAAGAGGTTTTGCTAGGAGAGGTCGAGTTAACATAATCTATACTGATAACGGCACCAACTTCGTTGGTTTAAATAATGCCTTGAAAAATTTAGATTGGGAGAAGATCATGTCGTTTTAAACTATCAAGAAAATTAAATGGAATTTCAACCCTTCAACAGCCTCATGATGGGGTGGATGGTGCGAACGGATGACCCGCTTGTTAAAATAAATGCGAACGAGAATTTTGGGCCGAAAGAGTAATGCTTATGAAGAATTGGAAACTCTTATCTGTGACTTTGAAGCTACAATAAATTCTAGGCCACTCATATATATTGAAGATAATTCAGAAGGTCTAAGGCCATTAACACCTGCTTGTTTCTTGCAAGTAGTGATTCCTAATAGTGATACAACTGATTTATACGAAATCAACAGTAAAAGCCTAAATAGAAAATTACGTTTTATTCAAAAACTACTGTATGATTTAAAAATGAGATTTCGCAACGAATACTTGGCAATGTTAGTGCATAAAGGTCATGACCGAGAGGAATCTTTGAATGTTGGACTCGTAATTCTCCTTGAAACTGATCGAAAACGGCTTCACTGGCCATTAGGAATTGTAACTTAAGTCCTCCATGGAGCAGATGGACATTCAAGAGTGGCCAGAGTTAGAGCAACTCAAGGGGAAAAAATAAGACCATTCCAGAGACTTTATTCCTTAGAAATCAGTAGTTCTGAAAAATTACCATTCATTGCTCAACAAAAGGATAAAGATACAAACACTCAACTTCCTGCAACTCCAGTTGTTTCAGATCAAGATTCGAGTGAAGATGATGATTATATAACCAAAGCAGCTCCCGATGTTGTCACTAAAGCTGGTCGACGTATTAAAATTCCCAGTAGTCTAAATTTATAACTTTTGTTGCAATTTCAGGTACTCCATAAAATTGCAAGGTGGGATATTATGTAAACGGCGTTCAAATTTCAATTCAACTCCACATAGTATAATTCAATTCACATTTCGTTTTGTCGATGTAAATATGCTTTCAAAAATTTTAATGTAAATATTCGCAATTAAAGTGTTCTCTCGTGTCACATTCATAGTAATCATTGAAGATATTTTACACAGCTGTTTGTCTTCGGTGCTTACATTTCTATTGTTGGTTTATGCAGCAGAGTACATTAACTCCGAGCTTCTCTGCAAATATACTTTTCGCAGATGAGGCCACCTTTACGCGAGACGGAATTTTTATTTTATACGATTCCCATGTGTGGGCTACCTCTAACCCATATGTTACATGGCCGCATGCTTTAAAGGAGCGGTTCTCTGTTAATGTGTGGGTAAGTATTGTGAACGATTTCCTTATTGGCCCATACTTGCTCCCAAGTTGGGCCAATTGAGGCTTGATTGAGTTGTGTTTGAGGCGCTACTTTCCCAAATCGCCTTGGAGAAAACTAAAAACATTATCGAACGTGACTATTTTTACCCGAATATGCAAAAAAGTATTGCATCTGTAATACAAAACTGTGTCGAATGCATCCTATTCAACCGAAAACGTGGTAAACCTAAAGGGTTCTTACATACGATTCCGAAGGAAAACTTTCCTCTAAGTACTTACCATGTTGACTTTATTGGACCCTTAGTGTCAACCAATAAAAATTACAATCATATTCTCAGTGCAATAGATGCATTCTCAAAGTTTGTTTGGTTATATCCTGTTAAAGGTATCACTGCTAATGATGCAATTACGAAACTGCAACTGCAGGAAGCAGTGTTCGGAAATCCCATGTGTATCATCACGGATAAAGGTTCCGCATTTACCTCCAAGGAATTCATAAACTATTTCGCGAATCAAAATATAAATCACATTCAAATTACCGCAGGAATACCTCGAGGAAATGGACAGGTGGAAAGGGTTCATGGAACTCTTATCCTCCTGCTTGCCAAACTTGCCATTAATGATCCCACGAAGTGGTACACTCATGTTCAAGCAGCACAACGTGTATTTAACTCTACTGCTCCACGGAGTACAAAATTTACTACTTTCGAACTCATGATCGGTGTGTAAATGAGGCATAAAAATGACCAGAAAATTCTCGACATCCTACAGGAAGAATATGAGCAATTGGTCATCGACAGCCGCGAGGACATTCGTGAAGAAGCGTGACAGAACATCTTGCACCTTCAAGAAGAGAATAAAAGAGCTTACAACAAGCACAGGAAGAAAGCTATTCAATATAATCCAGGTGACTTAGTGGCTATACAGAGGACCCAATTCGGCAGTGGTTTGAAGCTTCGCCCGAAGTTCCATGGTCCCTATCGCAACACAGCGAAGAAGCCACACGAGAGGTTCTTACTGGAGAAAGTGGGAATCCACGAAGGTCCCAACCATACCTCTACAGCAGCAGATTATATGAAGCCTTTTTCTACAACTGCATAAAGCACCTACTTTTTTTTTCCTGTTTTGCAAAAATCTAAAATTTTCTTTTTTGAGTTTTTCAGATTCTTTCTCAGATAGACGAGGACGTCAAGTTCATCAGGACGGCTGATTGTGGCGTCCTGGCGGCGCTCGCGTCATCACTCAACAGCCAATAAGAAGCTATCTGATTCCCGCCATTAAAATTGTATTCAGTACTGTAATAGCGTTCATCGATGTAAAGCGGCCCAGCCGTTCGTCCAGTTCATTAAATTCGTTTGTTAAATTAGTGTGTGATTCTTGTAATAAGAGCCATCTCTAAGCATTAATCTCAACCGGGCTTTCCCCTAGGGCCCGTGAGAGATATTTGATTTGATATATAATCCGAATAGTAGAGGCCTGTTTTTCGAGCCAGAGTTAACATGTCTCTACATAAAGCATAAGAATCCAATCCTCAGAGGGCAAATCCTATCCTCTGTTCCATCTGCAGAAAATTCTTCTCAATTCAATATTGCAGATGGCGTGAGAAAATTTTTCATGCAAATTTCTTTGTGGTGAGTGTAAAAATGTGTTTTTTATTAAAAGTCAACTGTATATGCATATTAAAAAAACGCATATAAAAACAAATGAAAGCTTAACTTTTAACTCTTGGAGTGATTTCAAAAACTGGAAGACAGAAATTGGACTAATGACTTTATCATCCTATATAAGAGCCCGAAAGCAATATTCTTCTTACCCTACCATGTACACATGTCACCGCAGTGGATATTTCAGCTCTGAGGGCAAATATCTTTGCCATATAAAGTTTGTTATATCATGCAATATAAATTCATAATCCCCAGCATTCATATCCATTAAAAACTGTAAAGAGTCAGGCCAGTTTCATGTGAAATATTTTCCTACACATGTAGGACACGTCTTTGAAGTAAAACATCTTCGACTGTGTGAAAGAGAAAAGGAGAAGAAAGCTGGCAAATTGATTACAGGTGTCCCAATTGCACACATTTTAAATAATATTGCAGTCGCATCTTCTCCAACTAAGCGTTTGGCAGTAACAACAAATCGGGATGTTAGAAACATTGCAAAAAAAGTATCAAATAAATGGAGACACCATTAGAAAAAAAAAATGTTGTTCTTTCTGTGGAAGCATGGATATATGAAATGTTGGCATTCGATCAGAATCCAATATTAATGTATAAATAACCAGGCGAAGGCAGCTCTGAATTTCCTGATTTAGAAAAAGAGGATTTTATATTGGGCTTTATGAATAAAGACCAGGATGAATTGTTTAAAATATTTGGAAATGAGATATTGTGCATTGACTTTACCCTTGGCACCAATAAATACAACTGACAAGCCTGCTAATTGAAGATGATAATTGGAAGGCTTTCTTATTTCTTTTTTGTAGAGCAACAAGTAACATGAAACAGTCTGATGATTATAAAACCTTCTTTAATACTTGGTGTGCTATTTTCAGTAAATCTAACTTCTATGTTTTATGTGACTGGCATATAACAAGAACACTAAAAAAAAAATTGGCATCTGGAGAAATTAAAATAGTAAATGAAAAATTCCCTGAAATTTTAAATAAATTATACGAGCTAATTAATGAAATTGATGAAGTCGCTTTTAAAACTTTATTAAATATATTTCTATCTAAAATCCTTTCAGATGCCGACACATATAATTCTGGTTGTTATTTCGTCAAAACTTACTGTAACCGAACAGAGCAGTGGACAGCTTATTATCGTTTTGATGCCAAAATCAACACCGATATGTCTGTGGAAAGATGCCACAGAGACTTGAAATACAATAGTGATCTACAAGGAAAATGGGAGGACGACTAGATAAAGCTATACATGGCTTACTTAAAAATTTAAGGCTCAAATTATTAAATAGCTTGACCTCTCTTCAAAGAGAAAAACTAACAAAAAAAAAATGTCTGTAGTTAGAAAAATATATAAAATTACTGATGAACTGAAAAAACATTTCCAAATATTTGTTCAGTCAGAAAATACTTGGATAACCACATCAACCAAGTGGGGGAAACCTATAAAATTAAAAAATCTTGATTCAAAACATAATTGCAATTTGGCTTATAACATCTGCAATATATGCCTTCATAAAATTACACACACATGTCGAAATTATGCTATAAAATATAACATGAGTAAACATATACATGCATTTTGTTTAAAAGGAAAGCTGTTTTCTAATCTGCAACAAAATGGAATTTCTAATTCTCCCAGTGGAAGGAAAAAGGAATTAAAGAAAAGCAAGCACTCATCAAAGAAAAGCCTCAACATGAAACATTAGAAAATTTAAAATCCAGTGCAATATCTTCAGTAATGAACTTTATACCCGTAATTCAGAAAAGCAGGGTAAGAAATTTATGAAAGGTTTGTCAATATTAAAACAAACGTGAAGTCAAAAAAGCTGTAGAAAATTCACAAAAGTCTTTCCCCGGTGGCTTCTACCTCTAGTAGTTTGAAGAAAAGTACCCTCCAAAAAGCATCCCTTAAAAAAAAAAAAAAACTGTAAAGAAATTGCAGGCAAACTGCAAGCAAGCTGATATCTTAAGCAATATGATTTTATCAAAATATGTGACATAAGAGGTAGCAAGAGCTAATACGGCCTCAGATCATGCATATTTTTAAAATTTGTGATTTTACCACTTTGTCTTCCTTTAAGTCAAAAAGAAAAGTCGATCTTTAGATATTACATTAAGGGTTATTATATATTTTTTATTCAAATCTTCACAATTTATTGTGCATACTTGTATTTTCTCAAACTGTGCTGTGAACACTGCTTCAAGATTTCTCAATTTTAATGTGCATACCTCTAGCTTCTGTTCCTTGAATACTGCTTCAAGCATTTGCAATTTAACATGTATATTTTCTAGCATTCTCATGAGAATCTGCTTTTAGGGTTGTAAACTTTCAAGTTTTTTAGGACTTCCATGATTTAAAACCCATCTTCATTTAATGTGTACAGATTTAGGCAACATCAACTAGTATTTAAACAGCTTTAGCTAGAACTGTTTCAATGAGTTCAGTGAACTCATTTCTGATAGTCGAGGGAAATATATGTGTCCACTATCTGTCATTCGTTTTGTTCTGATGTAAGCAAATTATAATCTGTATCATTGCTTGAATACTTTTGTTGTAATAAATATTTCATTTGAGTTTCTAAGTTGCAGATGCTTTTGGGATGTGAAATACAAAATATCATTTTTTTATCCAGTTTTTCATGGTAGTAACTTTTTTCTTCATCATTGTGTATAAAAATCATTCTCCAAGCATTCTCAGTTTTCTGTGTAGTTGTTCTATATGAAGTAGGAAATTTTGATGAAAAAGTTTTCAAACTGAAAGACTTTCTGAGTTGTTTTTCACCAAAGCATGTTTGATTGTTTTTTACTAGAATTGATTGTCAGATGCTGAAGACTTTCAAACATGTTGAACAAAAAAGAAATTCACAAGCATGTTAATTTTATTCAATGACTCAAGAACAAATTAATTTTATTTATTTTTCCAGTAAATGTTGTTATAGATAATTTGTTGGGCCTATTTTAATGGTGCAGAAACAACTTAAAATTTTAGAAATGAAATAATATAGGCCTTTCCTTTTACCCTTTTTAAAATTTTGCATTTCGTCTCATTCATAATATTATTAAAATATTTTAATTTCTTTCAGTTTCTTATATTTCTTTCCAATTCAATTTTCATACCGTATTGTAATATAAAGTTATATATGTGTAAAAAACTGCAATGCAAACACAGAAAAAAATACTCAATTTCTAAAGCTGTGTTATTTAAGAAGATTGTAGGATAATAAAAAAAAGAAAGAAAATTGTAAATCAAAACCTTATTCTTAAATAAATTATAATGGTTGGCATCGAGAGATAAACAGCCAGATATTGTCTTCTGAGATGATGAAATAATTGCCTCTTTCCCCTTCTGTGAAATTAAGTAATATTTTGAACAAGCAAATTACTTTGAAAATGAACTTTTATTACAAAAAATTTCAAATGTGCAAACTTTTGCTCAATTTTTTTTTCAGAATATAGCAGAATCACTTGAAGACTTTTTTACTGATTCAAAATAGTTATGGTACTTATTACTTTTACAGTATTATCATGTTTATCTGTCTTGGAGTATAAAAAATTTATATTAGTAGTGTAATGAAAAGAGTGGATAATAAGAAGTGCACTATTATTAGTTTTTCAATTTATTCCTATCAAATCAATGATTCTCTTTTGTGTTCACTCTAGCCTGGTTCCTGAATGAGGTGCTATTTTTTATGCAAAACTAACTAAATTCATTTTTTATAGTAAAAATTCAAAATTATATTTAAGAGAATTCCGATTTTTCAGCCTAAAACTATTATTCTAATGACCTAGTTTTAAATGTAATACTTCTTGTCTTGTGCATTCAAACTGAGTATTTCAGTCTTATTATACTGTTAATTTTAAGAATAGTTGTCGAATTCTTAATGTAGTACACAATTAATTTCATGTGTTATTTATTTTTAAAAACAAATTTTACTTTTTCTCAGAGTATGTCTAATATTTTCATTATGTTTCTATTTTAATATCCACAAAAGATAATTTTTCTTTGCTACAATATATTTCTATAAGCACCTTAATAACATGATGTATTACACAAATACTGAACAGTATTTGTTTCGCTACACTTTCATAACTTTCAGAGACATTACACTACTTCAGAATGTTTTTGTTAAATTTAATAACATTCACAATTTATATTAATTTAGAAAATATTCAATAGGTATTCTGAATATCTTGATTTTTTTTTTTTTTTTTTTTTTTGCATTTTCTAATGTTTTAGGATTAAAGTTCACAATATTTGAAACTCATAAATGATTGGTGTACATTTATTTGAAGATTATATTGTTCTGTGATATAATTTTTTTAAATATTATTTTTGCTTCATGTATCAAATTTCAATAAAAATTCTATTATAAAATTTAATTTATTTCTTGGGAAAAAAATCTTAATAATTTGTGTAAATTTAGTGCTGCATTTAGAAATAGGTAAGTTTTTCAAAAAATGCAATTATTTTCCACATTTTATTTGTTACTAAATAAATTTTGTAAACCTATAAGAAATAATATTATATTAAATTAACAATATTTCTTCAATTAATAATTTTTTATATCTTTATCAATGTCCATACGTTTATAATAAATGAATAAATTTCAAAAATGTTTCTCAAAAAATGTAAAAAGCATGCTATTAATTGAAAAATTATTAGATATTTGGTATGATACCAAAAATCATGCTCAGAGTGTTGAATGGGGAAGTTTCCAACATAGTATTACAAGCTGTTAAAGATAACTTGACAAGTGATTAAAAAAAATTTCTTTGGCCAAAATAATAGTACCATTTTTAATCCTTTATCAGTCTAATAAACCCTCTTATGATCTAAAGAAATAATCATAGAAGCAATTGGTACATTTAACATTTAAAAAAAATTTCATATTATATTAGAATATTACAATTAAAAGTATGAGAAAATGCTTTTTTTTGTAAAGATTTTTTTTTCATTGTTTTTTAGTCAAATGATTTCAATCCATTTGTGGAAAAAAAAAAAATTATTAATCAAATGATTATTAATTTTTTTAAAAATTATTCTTCTGATTTTTGATAGGAACATTATTATTATTATTTTTTATTAGTGTTATATTTTTACAAAGGTGCCAACAAAATGCAATTCACATGATGATTTGTTAATTTTAAGAAAAGTTGGAGAAGTTCAGAGTTTTTTTATTTTTGTTATTTTTATTACTAATTTTATAAAAGTTGACTTAATTTTTTAGTAACAGCAATTTACACTGTAATTTTAATTTTTTTTGCAAATCAAAATATCTCTTATTTTACAACAGAACACGTGAAAATACAGAGATAAATATTTTTTTTAAATGCACATTTAAAACTAAGAAGTATATATCTTTCAATAAAAACTGTGCATTATTACAAAACAGGCAAAAGTCTATGCCTAGAAACACTAAGTTGTTTCATTTTTGTGGCTAAGGTACTTAAAAGTGTTAAATATTTGCAACTCTTTTTTTTTTATAGCAAGTTCACAAAATTGAAATTAAATATTACTCTTTCCAATTTCAGCAGTTGTTAATAACTTGGGTATCCTTTTTAATATATTAATGGTTTGTTACTGCTATTTTTGTTCATTCCTAAGCTCATTTTCTAAAAATTTGGCAGCATTTATTTTAAAAGTTGTCCAACATTTTAACTTAAAACTAATAAATTAAAAAAAAAAATCCTTATAATCTTTAGGATATAGAGCCAAAATTTATCTACATGTTCAGTTATATAAACTGAAAATTTCAGCTATACCAAAATTAGGATTGTATGAAATGTTCACAACCAAATCTTATGTTTCTTTTCCTCGCATTTTTGATTTTTATGTCATGATGGTGCACTATTTCGTGTGAATTTTATTTTTGGTTGGGATCATTTAAACCATTCGGATCTTTAAGTTCTAGTTATGAATAGATCTCATTTATTTCTCAGAATTCTAATGAATTAGATAATATAATGTTTATTACATTCTGGTATAACTTTTTTAAAAGCCCAAAATTAATTAAACGTTACAAAATATTTATAATTTCTTATTAATGCATATTACAATTTTCCAGGCAGGCTCTTAGTAAATAAATATTAAACATCTGAGATTTGCATTAATTTTGAACAGAAAGATGAACAATGATATAACTACAACACAAAATTTAAGAATACGTATTTTTAATACAATAATATGTACATTTAAACATTGCATAACAGAGATTATGACTGTAGCAAATTCAATATTGTAAAAATGTTTTATATAATACAGATGAATACATACAAGGGACCAAGTTTCTTGTCTGATGTTTATGCACATTACTAGATTGAGATAATAACTTTGCAGTTGAATCTTGTCTCCAGTATTTTCAGGATCAAAATTGTTTTTATTTGTTGACTTGCTTGCTTAACTCATGTTGACTTATTTGACTTGCACTGATA
This sequence comes from Argiope bruennichi, assembly GCF_947563725.1. Lineage (NCBI taxonomy): Eukaryota > Metazoa > Arthropoda > Arachnida > Araneae > Araneidae > Argiope > Argiope bruennichi. The sequence continues at coordinate 57,682,506 of NC_079162.1, forward strand.
ACATGTAATGTAAGTGTAGTGGAAAAACACATTTGACTTCCCTGCTTTTGAATCATAATCTACATTAATATCAAGTTGCTCTTTTTGCTTTTCTTTGAACAGTTTCTACCTTACTATCGTCACTGCAAAACCTACATCGCGTCATTTTTCTCGGCCTCTTATGAATCGTATCTCCAGCAACATCATAACCTGAGTTAAGGTTCTTATTTGTTAACCCAGAAGAACATTCATTTGGAGGATCAGAGTTCCCTGCCTTTGCATCATTACCTGCATTAATATCATCTGAAAGTTTCTTTTTTGTGGTCTTCTGTGATCCAATGCTTGATACACCTGAATAAACTTTTGTAGTTGTATGCGTTTTGTATTTCTTTCTTATGTTTTCAGTCTTAAAAGTCCTTTTGGAAACAGTTTTTACCTTAGCTTTTCCTGTAGTGTTCGCACATTCATTGCAAACACTACATGGCATTTTTATTTTTCTGAGCCTCTTGCGAACTGTCTCGACTCTTCTAACTTTTGTTTTCAAATAATTTGTTTTTCCAGCTTTTCGTTTCAGAATTGATTTAGAATAAGTTTTCTTTTTTTTTACTGCAACAGGCTTTGTTTTCTCCACAACAATCTCTTCATATTTTGATGCAAACTTTTTCATCAATTTCTTAGGACACGTTGATACAGCGTCATTTGCAGAGGATTCATCTTCTGCTGCATTAATAGGCTCCTTCATATTAAGATCGTTTGATTCTTCTATCAAAACATTATTATCCTGATATGCAACAGGATTTTTTGTCAAGATAGCATCATTTTTACTTGAAGAAATGGTATGATCTCCTCCTAGAAAATTTTCTGCAAATGCAGATGGAATATCTTTTTTTCCAAAACTATTGTCTTTTATGTTTGTCTGTATTTCCAGTATTTCAATACTGGAAGTTGTTCTAACCAAAGTTTTCCCAGAGTTCCCTTTTGAAGTTTTTACATTATTTTCCAAAGCTGGCTTGGCAAAGGATGCTATTTCAGTATTATGAAAAACAAAGGATTTACCTTCATCTCTCTTGTGTACAACAATACTATCTTTAAGCAGAGATTGTTTTATATTTTGCTCTTTAAACTCATTTTTGTCATTATGTTGCGAATTATTGTTGATTGATTTCGAAAACACATCCATTTGTCCTTCATTTTTTGGGAATTCTTCAGATAATTTAATTTTTGTTAATGATTCTAGAACACTTTGTGTAACAGAAATACGATCTGAAAAAATCTCATCTGGTCGTTTTAACATTTCTTTATTATTACTATAACTGTAAGTTTCATCATACTTAGGCAAGCTTCCCATTAAGGGCAAATTAGATGCATTCTTTTCTGTTTGATTGTTCTTGTCAAATTCCTCTTCATCATCTGACAAGTCAATGATAGGAATATATGAACTTGTATCATCTAAATCCACTCGACTGATATTAGCAGCATCTACAGAAACACTCCCCTTGTTATCTAGAGCTTCATACATGACGATGTAAAAATCTTGAAGTGCAATACCTGGTAGTTTCTTCCTAAAACTCAAAATATCACTTTCCAAATCATTCCGTTCAAGCCACTGATTGGATAAAATATCTCTTATCCAAGTCACAAAGTGATTAATTCCGCCTTTTCTGAATTCTATCAAGCCAGATAACTCATATGTACGATTATTTAAATTAAATTCAAGTGGTACGCGAAAGCGTTCTCCAACTCCAACTCCATTTTCAATCCAGCGTTCTCCAACTCCATTTTCAAAATGAAAAATCAAACACTGAGGCAAGGTTTTATATTTGATTTCAAGTTCTTCATCCAAAGCACCACAAATATGACACTTATACAGAGAGACAAGAGAATCTGGTTTAAATGCCCTAACCTTTGGCAATGTGATAATTGTTTTCTCCGAATCCATTACTTGTGAGAATAAACATTTTTTGCAGTTTCTAATCGAAGCATATTTCACAAGGAACAAATTTTTTATTTGTTCATTCTCCTTGATCAAATTCAGAAGAGCACAAAATGCTGAATCTGGCTGTCCTTCCTTATACTTCAGGATTGGTTTCAAGTACTGAAGTACAATGTCTTGAATTTTTTGCATTATCTGCTTTGCTTTCTGCAGTTTTTCTTCCATGGTACTTTCATTGAAACGATCATTATAAACAGAAATAGCACTTTCATAGCCTTTAATAATTGTAGCAGCTTTTGTGGAATAGTCATTAACAAAAGGGAGTAGAGACTTGTTGTAAGCTAACAATGACATTGATGAATTCAGCCAGCAAAGATTAGAATTATTCTGAAAGTTCAGATGGAAGTAATTACTAGCATATCTTCTGGTTAATATTTCATTTCGTTGATTATTATTCATTTTCTAATATTTAGTTCCTAGAACACAGGATTCAGCTGCATCAGGGAGTCGTAACAAATATTTCAATTTCTAAAAAAAAAAGATCTAAATATTATTTTTACTATCAAATTTACTACTGATTTAAGAGTTAAGAAAAGAAATGGTATCATGAAACATCAATTTGATGATAGTGTTCAGGACAATTTGATATCTAAATAAAAATGGTAATAAAATTGTAACGAAACAATATTAGCTACTAAATTAAATATATACAAGAAGGACCATAGAAATGAAAAATCAATATCAATTTCTTTTAATTTTGAATATTATAATTTTTTAAATTTAATAACTCATAAAATGACCTAGGCACAAGTGCTAAAGCAGGGGGGAAAATTAATAAAACAATAAATAAAAAAACTCAATATATTTAAGTATGTAATAAAAAAATTAATTAAAATTTGAATAAGAATGAAACAACAAATACAAATAACTCCGAGAGGGTTTTTTTTCCATCCCACTTCATGTCTATATAAATGTAGTCTAAAGATAGAAGACAATAAAAGATGTTTTTTTAATTATTCCCATTAATATTTTTGAGGCAAATTTCCTTTTCTAATAATTTTAAAAACATATATTTATTCATGACTAGAATTCAGATCAAAGTGCTCACTGTAATAAAGCTAAAGGTAAAGTGTGCAGATGCATTCACAGCTTTTAAACTATCAAAAATAGAGAAAATTCTGCATAAAAACTACAAATCAGTCAAGAAGTTCCGATCATTAAAGATTCCTATTCCTGTCAAAAGGGAATACACAAAGGAATATTGCATAGATAAGCATGAAATGTTTTTCTCATTTAGCAACTCAGATTTTAAGCCTTTAACTGCAAAGGGCATATATTCAGAGTTGCCACTCAAATCTGGAAGAAGAAAAAAATCCCTGTTTTTTCCCTCTTGTATGCATATTCAAGATACGAGGAAATACAAGAATAGCATTCATGTGCTAGTTATACTGCAATATGATTTTAAGGAGAGGAAAAAGCAAAGAAATGAAGCAACAATTTAACATTATTTGAAATAATAGTATATTAAAAGAATTTTGATAATTACATTAACAGAAAAACAATTTATCTTTATTTATTATCTAGAATTTAGCAAGGCAAAATTTATATATTAAGGAGGGAGTATATATTACCTCTCATGCTCTTTAGTTGTAAGTCACACAAAATTAAGGATGGGTGAAATAAAGAATAAAAATAAATAAAGCATTTTTATCATGATGCAAATCATTTAATGATTACTTAACGAAGAACGTTACAAAGCAAGATTGCTTTTTTTTATTTATTCATTTTTGCCAATTCAATTTGGGCACCAATTTCTGCAGATTTTTCAGTCATTAGTTTTATGGAGCTAATGGACATAATCCGTAACAAATAAGGTACAACATTTCTATATAGCCTAACGTACAATTTTCAGCTATTCACTTTCAGTGAGCATATGTGAAAATATTTCCGATATATCACTGAATGAATTAAAGGACGAATGTGACGCAATAAGTTTTAATGCCCATAAAAATTCAAGCCTTAAATAATTTTTCTTAAACTAAAAAGTTCTAAACCGGTTTTCGTACATTAAACCTGATGTTTTCGGATTTGACGTGTCATTTCTTTTAGATACTAAGTCTAGCATCAATGAAGACTCTTTTGAATTGGCCTGCAGTCTTGTATGTTTTCCACTTTTGGCATTACTAGTAAGTGCCTGCTTTCCGGTATTACTTGGACTTATTATCTTTTTACAAAGTAAGCAGTACGCAATAAATTGATTTTACGGAACTTCTCGAACCCATTAAGCAAAATCAGTATTGATTTTTTTTTTTTATCTGTCCAATTGATACGGATTTTGAGCAGCTCACTGATTTAAAAATATTTTCTAACATACTTTGAATAAGCTCATAGTTTCTCAATTAATAAACAAACCATTCAATATACTCAAGTACGGTAGACTAAACACCACCGTACTGTTTCTATAGATTGAATGTTGTTAATCTCGCCAGAGAAATGTATTCTATTCTTTTGCGCAGAAGCAGAAGTCTTCCGCATGTTCCTTAGCTGCAGTTGGGAAATCTTATGGAAAAAGAAGAACTGACTCGCAAATCGAAACTGGAATCATCTATAGAGAAAAAAAAGGGAAGAGAGAAAAGAGGCGAGTTTCTGCATTACACAATTGCGAATGATATTTTTTCATTTTTGGCAACTATGACACGAACTTTTATTCTTACGATACACTAAGATCGTCATTTTTTGGGTGGAAAAAAATAAGAAAATTCCCTGTTTTTATGAAAATTTTCCTACATTTTCCCGGGTTTTTTTAAGACGATTTTTAAATCCTTGTTCTCAAAGTGACGTGGTAACCCTGTTTTAAGGATCTTTCTTTATAAAATTCAGAGACCATAAAATCATATTTTACAGATAGGAATGTAAATGATAAATTTTAATAAATATTTTCTATATTAACATTCAAATAAGTCATGATTTTCTAGCTTACAATTTCTAGATACTTTAGGAAATAACGTTAAGGACATATATTATGCTCATCGTGCGTAACAATAAGGACATATATTATGCTCATCGTGCGTATACAGTTCAAAATTGGACTTTGAAATCGAAATAGCCTTTCACATTAATCACTGCATTGTTATTATCAGTGGTGGATTAGCCAGGTTGTCTGATAGTAAGTAGGTCCTTTACACATAAGACAATATGGCTCTCGGGCTGTATAGAAAAATGCAAGAACTTGCACAAACAAGTTCCCTACGTCTTTCTTCAAGAAAATTAATAAAACAGCAAACAGTTTAAGGGTACAAACACAACTTCTTCCTTCCAAGGCTGCTTAAGCAGTAAACATTCATATTTATATTGGTTTTAGAAGTCTTTCTAAGACAGAATAAGGTACAATATCCATCTAAACATTGCAATCTTAACAGGAAGAAAACTTGTAACTGGATATTTCTTTCTTTCTTTTCTTTTCTTTTTTTTTTTTTTTTTTTTTTTTTGCATTTTACTGTTTTTACAACTACTGGAACAACCTTGTAAACCAGAACTCCCTCACTTTCTGTAGTAAAATATAGTATAATTAACTAATTTGAAAACCAAAAGTAAAGGCTGTGAAATGCGGAATTCACATATTCAGGCCTTTTTTCAGGTTTATTAAAATCTTTAAATTGAATCTTTGATAGACAAATTGAATCTTTGAAAACTACAATTTTCCAATTTATTGATGGTCCATCCATAAGATAAATAAAACCTTCCTCAAATCAAACTTTTTCCATATAATTGTAGAAGTCTCATAAAATATCTCAGGCTGTGGAATGACCCGGGAAAGTTGAAGTCTCTATTTTCAATTTCTTTTCTTTTCTCCCCCCCCCCTCTCCTTTCAGAGTCGAAGATGTAAATCCATTTGCTTTATTTGAAAAGATTTGTTGAATATTTCATCAACCATTAGGCTATATCTATTAAGATCGGTCTTACACTTAAATAAAACTCTTTAAGTATGGAGCAGCGCTAAATGAAATCAATTAAAGGTAATTCTATATTGTGACTAATATAACATTGGAAAGATTTTAACAAGCCATATAACAAAATATTCTTAAATAATCTCTCAGAAAATGCTTTATACTTATATTTTATGTTGCATTAATAAGTATAACATATCTATGCATAAATTATTTTAAAAGATAATGATTTAAACAAATTAAATCAAATTGTTTAGCTATGTAACTAACATAGCAATTTAATCAACATATAAAGCAATTAATAATTTAATTAACAAATCTATATATATATATATTAACATATAAACTTAAGCACTTAGTTTTTCTAAATCTGTATAATAAAAAAAATATGTAATACATGAGAATTTTAGTAATAGTAATATATGGAAATGTTAAGTTTGCAGTAAGAATAGTTTTGAACTGACTAATAATCAACAATAATTATTGATATTTTCATTATTTCAATGGTGTGACTAACGCAACAGTTGGACCATCAGTAATAAAACATTTAAAAACGAAGAAATGATATAAAGCAATCTTAATACATATGGAGTCCTTTCTTAAATTTTTTACAGAGGGCAATAATACCTTTTCTAGTTTCAGATTTGATGTACAGTGGCAAATTTCCGCTTGATTCTATAGGTCATGATTTTTTTTTTTTTTTTAACTATTTGGGCATTGTCAAAACTTGGCCGCTTCAAGAATAAGTCTGTTTCTAGCAAAAATTTTATTTTGCCCATTTCTGAATTTACATCATTCTCTATTGCTCACCCTACACATTTTTTCCTTGGCCCTTCCCTGCAGTATAAAACAGTGGAATTCCACTCACAAAATGTTGCGTTAGAAAACAGCAATGATATGCTATATCCAGTGGCAGATTTCCGCACAGGCATTGGAGGCGGTCGCCTCGTGACTTGAGACCTATATCGTAGAGCTGAATAGGCAGCAATGTTTTTTTTTTTTTTTCATTGCAGATTTGCTCAGAATTTTTCCCCCTTTTATTCAGAAAAAGAAAGAAATTAAATGAAAAGGAAAAGAGTAAACCAAACATAGGGGGAAATAACTATGAATGGAAAAACTAAAAATAAATAACTTCAAAAGTAGTGATATTCAAAAAATTTCTAAGATATAAAAAAATTATAAAATCCTAAAGGGGAAAGAAAAAAAAAACCGAAATATTAAAACCATTTGTTCCAAATAAATTGCAATATGATTAGCAAAATCATATGATTTGAATATTCTCATTAACTGAGGGAGATATGGTAGACCGGGACGAGGAATAATCTGAATGCTTTCTTTCCTTTTCTTCTTTTTTCTTTCTTTCGGGAACAAATGAGCAACTGTGTTTTATTTATTTGGTTTACAAGGTTAGTGTACTCAAATGCATTATAATTAAAATGAACTTTCTGTCAAATTTCAGAATATTTCTCTCATGATTTATTTCAAATTTGTTTGCAGATCCGTGAGATCCCTTTTTCTTTTCGTTGGTTAACCGACTCCCAAGTCAACAATTCTCAGTTAACATAAGAAGGGGGGGGGGAGGGAAGAGCCCTCTTTTACAAGAAATGTTAGTGCCATTCCCTACACCAGCAAAAGGGTGTGACGTTGATTTCACTCTTGATCTTAGGTCGAGGGAATGACATTGTTTTGTAGAAACTTCTGTGTATTTCCGTTTTCTATCGTCTACATTTGCATTAAAGTATTGGGTTGGCAACTAAGTAATTGCGGATTTTTTTTAGAAAATCAAAGACAATTTTTTCATGGAACTAAATAACTTTATTCTGTAATGTATTGCCCATTTTGATCAATGACCTTTTGCCATCTTTCAGGCAGCATCATAATCCCACGTTTTCATAAAACTTCTAGTTTTTATTAGCAAAAAACTGAATCAGGTACGATTTGACATCATCATCATTATTGAAATTTTTACCATTCAAAAAGTTCTGTAAAGATCGAAACAAAAAGTAATCAGATGGTGCAAGGTCAGGACTATATGGTGGATGTGGCAAAACATCCCAACCAAGCTTCAATAATTTTTGCCGTGTGACCAAAGATGTGTGTGGCCTTGCATTGTCATGATGGAATACAACACCTTTTCGATTTGTCAATTCGGGCCGCTTTTCTTCAACTGCATTGTTTAATTTCGTTAGTTGTTCAATGTAGACATCAGAATTGATCGTTCGGTTGGGTGGTAAGAGTTCAAAGTAGACAATTCCTTTGTAATCCCATCAAACTGATAACAAAACCTTCTTTTGATGAATATCAGCTTTTGATGTTGTTTGAGCTGGTTCACCTGGCCTGCTCCACGATCTTTTCCGCTTGATATTGTTGTAAACAACCCATTTTTCATCGTCATCAACTTCAACTGGACGACCAGAGCGTTTTTCATCTTTGAGTGAAAAATCACCAGAACGAAATTTGGCAAACCAATTTTGACACTGCCGTTCTTTTAAGGCTTCGTCACCATAAACAGCACATAACTTTTTATGAGCTTGCGATGCGTTTTTCCCTTTGCGGAAATAAAAAAGCAAAATATGACGAAAATGTTCCTTTTGATTTTCAATTTTTCAACGAACGCCAAACGAAAACCACACAACCGATCAAAATTTTTTTTGTACTGATTGACAGCTGAATTGCCAACTATCAAATAACAAAATGTGTTTTACATTTGTACTACGTCTGCAAACCTAAAAATTCAATTGAAGCCATCTATGAGTGAAATCCGCAATTACTTAGTTGCCAACCCAATATTTTATTCTCACGAGATTTTCTTTTCGCTGAATTTTTGAAGATGCCAGCTTCTAGATACATTTTTCCAGTATCGAGACAAACAAACGAGCCATTTTTTAGAATTAAAAAATATGGATTTTCTCAGCCATCATAAATATTTATTCTGTGCCATTTTCTAATGATTTAAAGAGAATTCATTCTGTAGTTTTCTATATGTGTTAATTTTTTTAAAGAACTGAACTTATTTGATAACAAAATTAATAAAAAATGAAATGATAATTTTAATTTTGTGGCTTGCCATTTTCGTATTAAGTTAATATTTTTAAATAACAGAAAACTTTCATGAATTCTTATTTTAAAAAAAATTGCATAATAAATAAGGAATATATAACTATTTAAAATCACCCTGTTGAAATTTTCTGATAACATACTTAACAACCAAAAATATTTGAGGCATTATTCTGAGGATTTATTTCCAATGTAGAAAAAAAAAAAAAAAAAAAACACTTTATGCAATAGCTTTCATCAAAATATATATTATAAAAAATAAAAAAAAAGGTTGCAAAAATTTTATTCTTTTGATACAAAACTCACACAAATGGTATTTATTACTCAATAGAAGAATAATTACTGTTAGCTAAACTGTAGAGTTTTTTATTAAAGTGAACTCATTAATGGGAATGCCAACATTTATTAAAACCAAAGAATTGGCAATTAAAGTCGCTGATTTAACCTTTTCTATGCTATGCTTTTTTTTTTTTTTAAATTAGGTTTTTTTCTCAAACTAAATTATGAAATCTTTTATTTCCTTTTTTCATCCCCCCCCTCAAATACTATTTAGATTCGGGGGAGGGGCTTGTATTTAAATCTAGCGAATTACATATTCATTCTGGAAATTTTGAAATATTAGTCTCTTTAAATGCGTTATAATCAAATGCATTTTGTGTATAGCAAATTTGTGTTATATGTGACGCGTTAATATTTACAATATTCAAATCATATATTGTTTCAGGAAATTTAAAAACTGTCAATCTTATAATTTAATGTGAACACTTCATTCCTGTAAAAAAAAAAAAAAAAAAGGCATTTAAAAAAAATTATGTCGTTGAAAATATGCTTTTTATTTCTGCCGGCATTAAATAATTTGAAAGCATGCTGAATGTTTCGGGAAAACCTCATCTTTAAATATGAATGCTATATATTTTTTAAAATTGTATTATATATCATTCTGCAGTAAAATTTAATGTTTTATTTTAATTGAATGCCATATAACGCTAGAAAAATATATAGTACCGACTCCCTTTTGTGTTCGTCCTCCTAAGTAAAATGTGCGCATTGGCGAATAAAATCTTTTAATAACGTTCAGAAGCATTGACAGTAAAAAAAAGCTGATTCAACGTGAGTATTTCTTCTTTTTACACAGGGGCACATTTATGAGCTGGGAGGGTCTTGTAATTTGATGACGCCTCCACATCTGTGAAAAAAATGGGTTAAAGTAGGCTGACCTTGCTAAGTTTATGCTCGAGGGAAATGAGGTATCTTTATATCATTCTGCCCCATTGAATAACTATCTGTAGCCGTTGCCAATGGTTCAAGACAGGGATAAGAACAAAGATTAAGAAGAAAAATTTTAAGAATACGAACAGAGATTAAGAACAAAAATTTAAAGGACAAGAACAAAGGTGATGCGAATCGTTGAAAAATGGCTAAACCTGAAACTGCTTTTGAAAGAAATAAGAAATCTTATTATTTTACATAAATTTGTTGTATTAATTATTTCCTTATAAAAACATAATTTTTTTTAACTATTTCCAAGAAAGATCTGCAAATATAAATTAATAATAAATATTCATGACAAAATAAAAAAGTGCATCTAATGTATTTGAATATCGTGAATATTTTAATTATGAATATCAATTCAATTTGAATTTGATATCGAAGCATTTATAAATATATATATATCGTGATAATTTCTTTTATAATATAACAATTTTAAATGTCGGAAATAACAAGATTTTACTCTTTCCCGCACGATCATTAAAACAATTACTGCGACTTTTGTATAAATTGGTGAAATATTTATTCATTACATTCGTACATTTGATACATATTGTTACAAATCTGTATTTTTGCTACCCGGCATGAATAGTGTCATCGTGAGAAAGACCGTTGTAAGATCTGTGCTGAGCAGCTGCCGCGTAAATGACCTGAGAGCTTGGCGACCATTTGGCGATGAATTTGGCGACTAAATGGATACTACTGGAAAGTTCGAGAACTTTCACGATCCATCCACTAAGACCCAAGATACAGCCAGGTGCGCCCTGATTGGTCTGAAGATTCCAGCCCCGCCTCCCGGAACTATAAAAGACAGGCAATCTGAATCTGGAGAGAAGTCGGGTGTGGATCGTCAGAAGTTGTGTGTGAGAGGAGTCGGAGTCGCCGACAAGTAGAGAAACAGGAGGATTAGATAGCAAGAAAGCTGCTGAACTATAGAGATTAAATGCGCTGCGCTATTACAATTGATTAGCGGTGTTTGTCGTAGAAGAAAAAATTTGTAACAATATTAACTCTTTCTCTCTTTAATAAGTTAAATTCCATGAATCTTTTAAAACGATTATTTTATTATAAGTTTAATAACCAGAGCAGAAAAGATTTTTAATATAACAATAAAGAACTTACACTGGCATGAAATGTTGTGTTTTGCAATTATATCACTTAAACCTTTATAAGTGAAATCTTTATTAGCTTATCTTAAATTTTAAGTCTTGCAATGTGTAGTGATTGGATTTTGAAGCGTTAGGAAATAAACGTTCATAGATGGCGCTAGACAACTAGCGTGAGTGTAATTAAAAGAGTGATGTCAATCGAGTGTTTGCTCTTGGAGGAGAAGGAGTTACTGCGCAGAGTAACTCGAACGAATCTGCAATAAAATTGTTAAGTTTTCTATTTGCCTATTTTTTCAAAACACTCACGAACCAGCCACGACATTTGGCACAGCCGGCAGGATTGAGAATCGAGTGCTATTTTTGACGAACTTGAAATCGAACTTTATTCGATAAAGGTGTGTGCTTGCGGTATCGATATGGCCTTCCTAGGCAGTGCGAAAAAGGAAGATTTGAAGTTGTTGGCGGAAAAGCTGGGTGAAACTGTTTCATTAGAGATGAAAATTGTGGACTTAAAAAAATTAATTACTGGAAGTAAAAATTACGAGGAAGAGTTTGTGAAGAAACAAATGATAGTTATCATAGAGGATAGAAAAGAGAGAGAAGATCAAAAACGAAAGCAAGAAGAACGAGAATTTGAAGAAAGTAAAATTAAAGAAGAGTGGGAATTGCAGGAGAAAAAGGCCCAAGAAGAACAAGAATTCGAACTTGAGAAACTGAAGCTTCAATATTCTAGTGTACCCGTGGATGTCGAATTACCAACTCCCAAGATAGAACTCAGGCACGTGATGCAAAAATTCGATGAAAAGAACAGTGATATCAGTTTATATTTGCTGTTGTTCGAGAGGCAAGCCGAGTGGGCTCAAATAAAACGAGAAGATTACGTGTCGCATCTATTAGGATTACTGCCAACGGATATAACCCAACTCATCGCTCGAGAGCCAATCGAGAAAGTTAAAGACTATGACCATATCAAGAGTTTATTAGTGAAACGATTTAAACTCAGCCCGGAAAAATTCAGGCAAAAGTTTATGATTCATTTTAAAAGACCGGAGACTACCTGGTGCGATTTTACTTACGAACTTAAAAATTATTTGAGCAATGGATTCAAGGATTATAAATAACTACTTTTGAAAGTTTGTCGGGTTTAATCATAACAGAACAGATAAAGCGAAAAGTACCTACGGATATTAAAGAACATTTTATTGATGTTTGGTCACAATTCACGAATCCAAACGAAACTGCAAGCAAATTAGATGATTATGAAAATGTGCGATCAAACAGTGTGAGGAAAAAGAAAGAACTATATCAAGAGAATAACTGTTCTAAACATCAAACCTACGACGAAAGAGAAGAGAGACATTTTTCGGAACGGAAATATGTACCCCCGCATCAACGGGAATTCAGAAACAAAAACTCATAAAAACGAAACTGCAAATTCAAGAAAAGTAACAAGAGACTGTTACGTTTGTGGATTGTCACATTTTGCTAGAGACTGCCCAAATAGACATAAAAAATCACAGTTGAGAGAATCTGCGGTAGAAAAGAAACGGGAAGACATTTTAACCGCGGAAATTCAGTCGGAATTAATTAACGGTGAAAAAAGCTTAAATATCAACCCTTTACAATACGTTGATATTTGTGTCGACAATAGAGAACTGAAAACCCTAGTTGACTCAGGTGCTATGATACCAGTTTTAAATTCTAAATATGTGCCAAGTGAACAAAAAGAAAAAGGAAAGATTATTTTTAAAAGTGCATTTGGAGAAAGGATTAACGCTACTCTTTCGAGTTTTCAAATATCATTAAAAGATAAAAACAACGAAGGATTTTCCAGGCCTATTGAGATAGTTGCAGCTATCACGGATAGAATTCAAGAGCAATTTATACTCCCCCCCCCTCTGTATTAAACTTATTGGGAGAAAGCATAAACCACAGCCGCACCCAAAACTCGTCTGGATTAGAGGCGCCGATGGAAGAGAGCTTTGATGAATTTATGATTTGTTGTGGAGTTAGTCAGAGCGAAGAGCAACCGAGCGGAAATGAAAGCGATTCTTTGGATAAGAAAAACAAAATTAATGCGTTGAAAGGAGAACAAAGAAAATGTGATACTTTGCAGTCAGTAAGAAAAAATGTATCGCTTGGAAAAGGAAACTTTTTTATGAATGATGAATTAATATTCCATCGGGATAAAATATTAGGCGAAAAAGTGAGTCAGTTGGTTTTGCCCAAAAATAAGAGACAGCAAGTTCTTAAATTAGCACATGAATCAATTTTCGGATGCCATATGGGATTAAAAAAGACTAATGAAAGAATTAAATACAGTTTTTATTGGCCAAATATGACAGATGATATTAAAAACTTTTGTAAATCCTGTAAAGAATGCCAGTTGAGGAGTCCGGAAAAAATGATTGATAAAATTCCAATTACTCCTGTTCTCCGTCCGGAATTGCCATTTGAGATAGTAAATATAGACCTAATAGGACCCATTGAACCCCCTTCTGCTCGTTGGCATAAGTATGTATTATGTCTAATGGACCAGCATTTTCGATGGCCGGAGGCTATCCCTCTTCGTTCGTTAACGGCTAAAGCTACGTGTGATGCTTTATTGGAGATATTCATGCGGACTGGAATACCCAATGTTATTGCAAGTGATAATGGAACGAACTTTATTTCTAAGTTAACCCAGGAATTCATGAAAAGATTAGGTTGTGCTCCCGGTTTACGACACCTAACCATCCAGCTGGGAATGGAGCAATTCGGATTTCGTAAAAATCTGTCGACGAATCACCAGCTAATTCGTGTTACAGAATTGATTCACAGTGGCTTTGTGAAGTCCCAAACCACAGGTGCACTTTTTCTGGACGTAGCCAAAGCCTTTGATAAAATTTGGCACGAAGGGCTTTTATTCAAGTGCATGCGACTTGGATTTTCGGCGCAATTTGTCAAAATTTTACGCTCGTACCTACTTTCTCGTAATTTTCGGGTACGAGTTAATGATGTAATTTCTTCCCCCAGACCAATCCGAAGAGGTTGTGCGCAAGGAAGTTTACTCTCTCCAACTCTTTTTAACATTTATGTTAACGATCTACCTAGAGCTAGCAATTGTCACTTAGCAATTTTTGCAGACGATACCGCCATTCTTACACAGCATAGAGATCCAAACATAGTCATAGCAAACATTCAACAGTACATGACCATTTTGCAGTGCTGGCTCATCGGCTGGAAAATAAAAGTCAACCCAAGTAAATGCGCGTGCCTCCTGTTTACTAAAAAAGTGAATATGCCTGACCTAGCCCCTATCCAAATATTCGGCCAACCCGTCCCCTTTGTAAATGAATACAAATACTTAGGGTTAGTTTTAGACGCAAAATTAAGCTTTAATAGTCATATTAAAGCAGCCCTCTCCAAAGCTACCAAAATGAGTTGTAAACTCAACAGCTTAATTGCTCCATGGAGCCAGCTATCGATTAGGCTCAAGCTTCTGCTCTACAAAGCCATTTTAAGACCAATACTGATGTACGGCTCTCAAATATGGGGGGCGACATCAGCCACTAACATCAAGAGGTTGCAAGTTTTTCAAAACAGACAACTGAGGAAAATAGTTAACGCACCCTGGTACGTCAGAGGAAAAATAATACATAACGACCTCAAAATTGAACCTGTTTCGGAATTTATTAAAAGAACGTCAATTAAGTTCTTTGAAAAATTACCCCAGATTCGCAACGAGTTACTCAATCTACCTGCATACGATCCTGCTTTACCCAGCTCTAGGAAAAGACCTAGAGCTGCAATTGATAATGTTTACATAAATTTCCCAGCCGTAAAAAAGCTGAGGACATCGTAACTCTGTTGCCAATCTGGTGGCTTAAAATTCTCAAAATTATTACTGTTTAGGCCCTAGATAGCTACGATGTGCTACACGCGTGAAAATTTTCTGTAATTTTTATTCAGCCCAGTTATGATCAGTCCCCCATAGAAAAAAGGCACGTGCAACGTAAATCCATTAAAATTATCTATTTACCCCATAAATAATATTTTTATTATTTTAATTAATTAAACTAGATCAAATATTGAAAAATATGTATAAATTAAATTAATTACCAAATTTCATGACGTTAGAGCTTTACTGCGCTCGTCTAAACTAGCTCAATTAAATTTAACTTTCCCTAAACTAACAAATTAAAGTATCTATTCCAAATTATGATGTGGAGGTGCTCGTGACCACTTTGTCACATCGCGGAACTCCGAAACATCACGACGTTGCCGTTGCCGTAAGTTAACCCAGGAATTCATGAAAAGATTAGGTTGTGCTCCCGGTTTACGACACCTAACCATCCAGCTGGGAATGGCCTTATAGAAAGATATAATAGGGTGTTCAAAAATTCGCTCCATCACATTATCAGAACTGATCCGAGTAATTGGGATAAATACATTCCATATATGCTCTTTGCGTACAGAGAAGTTCCTAACTGTACGACGGGTGTTTCGCCATTCAAGTTGATGTAGGGACGTGAAGCACGAGGACCTCTCAGTGTTCTAAAATCGAGCTGGTGTGGTGATATTGCCATTCCGTTAAACATGGAGAAATCAGTTGTGGATTATTTACAGGAGCAAAAAATAAACTTAGAAAGAGCTGCAGAGGAAGCCTCTCTCATCGCTTCTGGTAAACAGCAGGGATATGCAGAATATTTTAACCGCCGAACCGCTTCTAAGGAATTTAAGCCAGGTGACCAAGTTTATTTATTAATACCTGATTCATCGAACAAATTGTATGCCCGTAGGACTGGTCCTGGAGAAGTTATTGAGCATTGCCTTCCACATTCATATAAAGTAAAACTTAGCGATGGAAAATTCGGCAAATAAAATGCGGAAATACTATCCAAGAATTAATGCTGTAGGCATGATCTTTGAAGATGATGCAGACTTTGGAGAAGTTTATTCATCCCCCAGTTATAAAAATGTATGTTACTGGAAAGAGATATTTGATCAAGTGGATTTGCGACATCTTTCTGAGGAAGTGAAATGTCAAATCCTGAACTTATTGCGGAATCATCATTCAATGTTTACCGGACAATTTAGAGTTGCAAAGGTTGGTCATCACAAGATAAAGTTAGAGGACGATAAAGAAAGGGAAAAACCTTACGTGTACAGGATTCCTGAAGCGCTGAAACCTCAAATAGACTCCCAAATCGAAGAACTCCTAAAACTAGATCTAATCGAAGAGAGCTCAGCTGACATTGCTTATCCTATAGTCTGTGTAAACAAGAAGGATGGATCTATCAGGATGTGCGTGGATTATCGAGCTTTGAATGCAGCGACTAAAACCGACGATTTCCCCATGGAAGACGCAACGGAATTAATATATTCCATAGGACAGGCAAATGTGATTAGTGTGTTAGATCTTTTGAAGGGGTACTATTCGCTTCCCATGGAAAAAGATTCGCGGGATTATACACCTTTTAAGACCCATAGATCACAATATCGTTTCAAGGTAATGCCTTTTGGGCTGAAAAATGCAGCTGCAACTTTTCAAAGGAAAATGAACAAAGCATTGTCACCATACAGAGAATTTTACCGTGCTTATATTGATGACATTGCTATATTCTCCAATGATATTCCCTCTCACTTGAAACATCTTCATTTGGTGCTGGATAGATTGGAAGAGCTTAAATTCACTGTTAATCTTTCAAAGTGTGCTTTCGCGAAATCTGAAATTTCATACCTGGGACATATAATTGGCAAAGGAAAGCATCAAGCTGATCCAGCTAAGTTAGAAACGATCTCTCGTTTGCCCGTACCTGAAACCAAGAAACAACTACGTAGTGCTCTCGGCCTGTTCAATTATTAACGTGATTATATTGCGAATTTCGCCGAGATTGTCTTTCCATTAACGGAACTAACAAAGAAAAGAAGCCCTGATGTGTTGCCGTGGTGTGAAATGCATAGTGTTGCTTTTGAAAAATTAAAATCAGCATTGTTACACGCTCCTACTCTACACACCCCGAATATGAGCAAACCCTTTGTGATTCATTGTGATGCCTCGTCAATCGGGATTGGCTCGTGTTTATCAGACTGATGATGGAAAAATGTGCCCTGTCGCTTATTCAAGTCAAAAATTAAACAAAAGCCAACAATCTTGGTCGACAATTGAACGGGAAGCATTTGCTATAGTTTGGAGCTTGAAAAAGTTTGAAACCCTTGTGTTTGGATCCGAGATCCACATTTTTACTGATCATAACCCCCTTCCTTATCTGACCAAGTGCGCTCCTCAATCATCTCGACTACAAAGGTGGGTATTTGCCTTGCAGAGATTCAACATAACATTAAAACATTGCCCTGGTTCTAAAATGCCGCATGCTGATGCACTGTCACGTTTATTACCAAAATAGACTGAAAAACATTTTTTTAGTACTAATATCATTTTTCTGTTTTATATATCAATATGGGATTAGTGACTATAAAATAATAATAATTTATGCTTGATATTATGTATATTTGTTTTAATGTTTTTTTTATGTTTATCATTTTCTTAATATGTTAAATAATTGGTATTCGCAAGTTTGGTTAAGAGTATAATGTGCAAAACTATTTGAAATAGGGTTAGTTACAGGAATATAACTTTTTCTAGTGTTTGTTATAAATTTTCATTCAGCAGTTTTGGTTATATCTGAAATATCATTTGAGTAATGTTTATCAAGTGAAATCTTTTCTTAATTATGTATTAATGTTTACTAAGTGATTATATTCATTATAAACTTGTGTTTATTAGTTGATAAGTGATTATATACATTATTAAGTATATATTAATGTATATTAACTGATAAGTGAGTTTCTTATTATCAAGATGG
This sequence comes from Argiope bruennichi, assembly GCF_947563725.1. Taxonomy (NCBI): domain Eukaryota; kingdom Metazoa; phylum Arthropoda; class Arachnida; order Araneae; family Araneidae; genus Argiope; species Argiope bruennichi. Next base: position 57,700,648 of record NC_079162.1, read on the forward strand.
TATTTATATTCAATTGTGCATTTCTTATTTTACCTCATTGGTTTCTTAAATGTTTGATAGTAATTAGTTATTCATTCGAGTTAACTTTGCATTTGTGCTTATTTTTATTTGGAAAATTTGATGTTATTAGATACGTTTTAAAATCCAATTCATAAATTTAATTCAGAGGTATGTTTATGTTTTCATATAAACACTACTCTTACGTTGGGGGTGTAGTGATTGGATTTTGAAGCGTTAGGAAATAAACGTTCATAGATGGCACTAGACAACTAGCGCGAGTGTAATTAAAAGAGTGATGTCAATTGAATGTTTGCTCTTGGAGGAGAAGGAGTTACTGAGCAGAGTAACTCGAACGAATCTGCAATAAAATTGTTAAGTTTTCTATTTGCCTATTTTTTCAAAGCACTCACGAACCAGCCACGACACAATGTTTGCCGTTTGTTAAATATATAACAATAATTTACAAATTTTTTTATGTTAAAACTCACCAAAATAACACGTTAATGCTTTTTATTAGTTTTTCTCTGGTAATTATAGTGTTAATTTATTTTAAACATTCTATTTCATTTTTAATCCACTTGAATTGATAGCTGTATGGTTTTACATAACCATGTAACAGATTAATCAAATTTTAAAGTAATAATTTCAATATTTCTATATTACTCCATCTGTGGATCTTTATGAAACTGTGCACTTTTTTAAAATTTCGTTTTATAATTTAGACTTTATTAGTCAATATCAGGAAATGAAATATTTCTGTTATTTCAACTTGTTTTAATATTTTTTGTTTAAAAACTCTTTTACTGAAAAATATTTATATATATTGAAAAAAAAATACTAGCTTACAAGCCAGATTGAAAGAGCACTGTAACATGGCTACTTACGTTACCTGTGCTAGCCACACTTTGAATTTAATAGGAAATTGTGCAGCAGAAGCTTGTATGGCTACAATGAATTACTTTGATTTCCTTCAAAAGATATTTATATATATATATTTTTACTTCTTCTACAAGACGATGGAATTTTCTACTAAAAAATATACAAGACAGTAATTTGAAAAGCGTCAAAAGAGTAAGTGATACCAGATGGCCTGCCGATGCAGTAGCAGCGTTGTTGAAGCGGAATTATACACAAATTAAAAATACTTTCATTGAAATAAGTGATAATGTAAATAAAAAACCAATATATAAATTAGAGACTAAAACACTTGCAAAGAAATTTGATGAGTATGAAACTGCATTATTGACCGTGATTTGAAACAAACTTCTGCAAAGAATAAATTGCGTCAGCAAATATCTACAAGATATGAAAGCAAATTTACTAAAAGGCCCATCTCTCCTTAAATCCTTATCAGATTTCATATTGAAGTTAGGAAAAACTTCCAAGATATTGAAACTGAAGCCAAACAGATTACTGATAATAGGAAATATAAAGAAACACACACAAAGAAAGAAGAAGAAGCTTGCTCCGACAAAAAACAATAATTCATAATTCATGCTCATAATGTAATATGTGATATTCTTATTTCAGAAATTTCTCAACGGAGCACTATATATAACAGTATTTTAAATGATTTTCAAATCTTTTTTGACGGCAACTTAGAAGGAAAAGCTTTTAACAATTGAATAACGAACTTAACTACAAAATATCTTGATGATATTGAAATACATTATTTCAAGGATGAAGTACAATATTTTATTAGATATGCAAAAAACGAAGACATTTCAAACCCAACTGGTATGTATAAATTGATTGTGGATAGCTTACAATCAACATTTCCCAATGTGAAAACAATTTTAAGAATTTTCCATGCCATGCCTATTTGCAATACAAGCGGAAAGAGATCATTTTCGGTTTTAAAACGCATCAAGAACTATTTACGAAATACAATGAGTCAACCCCATTTAAATGAGCTTTCACTATTATTCATTGAAAATGAGGTACTACAGGAATTAGATTATAAAAAACTTATCAACAAATTCTCCCAATTATAAGTTGTTCAAAAATTCTCCAACTGCAAATTATAATGCTAAATGATAACAAGAAAAGTGATATTTTAAATTTTTTATGGCTTTCAATATTTGTTTCTGTATTTGTAAAAATTTTATTTCCATTATTTTTGGAGTCTGTTTCTTTTATTATAATTTATTATTTTAATACTACTTAATATATATTTTTGCTCTTCTTAAAAAAATACAATTTCTTGTTATAATTTTGCATTATAATTTTTATCATCATCGTCCAAAAATAGAAACCTAATTTTACTTTCTATATCAGAAAATATGTGAATAAACTGGATTTAGATATCAGTGCACTTTGTGATATATTTTTGTTTCATTATATTATTTTGGAGCTCAATTCCTTTTTTTAAAATTTATATTACAACTTTTTAAGAAGAGGACTTTTTAGAAGAAAAGGTGAAAATGTTTTTAATGATCTGCGTTGTAGAGTTTCAAATAAATATTATTTTTAAGAACTATTTTAAAATTTCTCTACGTATTACTTAAAAAATCTAGAAAAGAAAATTTTAAATATTTTCTTTTTTTAATTATTATTATTATCTGCATCGTCAATCGAAATTACCACTCAATCTTGGGGTCAAAGAATATTGACACTGTTTATACCAATTCAAAGTTTCGGAGGAATATCAATAAGAATATTTTGTTCTAATAGTTACTGAATAGAACTGCCATTTTATCCTTTTATGTTTTTTTTTTTTGTAAAAAGGGTGCAATTTTCTTTATTTATTTGATATATACATATAATATAAGAATTGCTAAAAGGTAAGTGCAAAATTAAAATTAAAAGCTAAAATAAGTTTAATTCATATTACTTCCATGTTATAAATAGATTTTACATAGAAGGAGACCTCAAAATAATTTAGCGCTCGTAGCTTCATGTTGTCAAGATCTGCCAATGCAATTCTTAAAATGTGCTGATGCACTATAAGGTAAAATTAATACCTTTTTGATATTGAAATTCTGATTGCTTTTTTTTTAAATATTTTAATGGTTTGTTGACTTAACACTTTTACAGTGGCAAAAGTGTGCAGCAATCACATGTGTCTGTATAAGATTTTATTTCTAAATTTTAATCAGCAACACATCTGAAATATATTATTACAGTGTACTTTATCTCAGATAAGTCTTGATCAGTATTTCAGTGGGAGCCATTATTTCATTCAAACAATTAAGGCATGGGAATTTTAATTTTGTTCCTTTTCCATTAGCATATTTTGAAAGGAATGTGAACTTCTCACAATATGAGCAGTAGTAAACTTGCTGATTCAACTGAGAATCCAATTTCAACATTAAGATGAACAATTTTAAAAAATTGAAATTCATCTTAAAATTTACATTAATAAAGATTTCTGCAAAATCACATTTCTATTGGTTTCTATATTCTAAATGGATTTCACATCTTTTTTCCAGGAAACTGCTTTGATACATTATCTTGATCTCAAAAATTTTTTCTCACACCCATTAGCATCTTTGGAAAAGTCATTTTTCTTCTCGGATTTAATAGATGGAATAAAAATTCAAATGTTTAAGATAATTTCATCATAACTGCTTACTTTCTCTGGAATTAGATAACAAAGACTTCTTTTACTGCTTTACCTAATTCTTGGGTGATGAATATGTGCAAAAGTCAGTTAAAAGACTGACTTTTCCCACTTTCAACTTTCTTATACTCATTGTTGTTTCAGTTTCCTCTTTTTAGTTTGTTAAAAGAAGTTTAATTTAAAAAATATATTAGCAACATTATTTTTGAAATTTTGTAAGGGTGAAGTTATTTTAACGAGTAAAAAATAATGTGACTAATGTAACAATAAAATTTATTATATTTGTCACATTTGATAAGTCACATTAGCCACAGCTCTAAATCATTAATAAATAGAACTGCATTAACAATTTTAAATGATTCAGATAAATTAGCTAACAAGTTAAGAAAATTTACAAAAATAAACTTTCTAGAAATGCTAACTCTAATTTAAGAGAGAAAATTAAGAATTTTGTAAACAACATAATAGAGAACAACTAAGTAAAAATTTGTTGAGAAAAATATAATTACCTTTTAAGATATTCAGATTTCTCTTTTTAACAGGCAGTTAGTTGCAAAGCCTTCAACTAAAAAGGAAAAATGAAAATAACTTTATAAATAAGTTATGAACAAAGTAGAAAAAATGGGTTTAAAAACATTCAAACACAAGCATGTGTCCTTTCTAAAATAAAATTCAAGTCAACCACTATTGGAAAATTCTATTAACAGGTTTAAAAACTAGAGATTTCACTGGGAAAAAAATGTTCCACCACAATTATGATTAGAGTGAAATTTTATTTAGGTGTGAAAGGTAACTATTATTATGGAATTACCCTTAAAGGTTTACCCATAGGGGAACTTTATAGCAATCTTGCTGACTGGGTGCATTTATGGCAACAAATCCAAAATCTATTTACTAGAGTAGTGATGTAACAAGAACCCTGGTCACCATTAACAGGAGGCACAAAATTGTGGAATAAATTATTTGAATTTAACAAACAGTATTTTTTTAATAGTTATTCCTCAAAACTAAAATAAAACTTCTTAAAAATGATTTTTTTTCTCATTTTAATATTTCAATTTATTTAATTATCTTGATAATCTGCAAATTTAAACTACCATTTAAATTTCTTGTGCAAATATTGTTTCCAACATAGACAAATGATTCATGAATATTTTTTTAAAAATTTTTTCTAATTAATACAATTAAAGGCTCTATAATCATGTAAGCAGAATTTGATAAGCTAGACTCAACATGATATTGGATTTAATATAAAGTTCTGATTATCATATTTCTATTCACCAAATATTCTTATTGATCAGCAAAAAAATTATTAGTGTTTTGACATGTCATAGATTGTTTAGAAATGCTCAAATAGAGCTGAATGAGAAAAATCAACAACAAATTTCATTAATAACATAAGTGCCATGTACAAAAATTATTAACAAAAAAAGAACACACAAACTTTTATACCATAGAAAAAGCATGAATAGAGAAATGAGATATTAATTTGATACCCTTGTTACTTTTTGAGGCTGGAATGAATTTACTTTTTTTTTTTTTAATTTGTTGTTTTGTAAAATCATGTATAAATAACCAAGAAAGAAATCTTGATACCCCCCCCCCCCATAATACAATACTGCATTTCAAATCAAATCTTTCACAATGGCCTTTAAGATGTTCTATTTTTTTAAAAACATACTTCAAATATTCAGAAAATTGTTTTACACTGAGTTAAATTTAAGAGAATAACTCTATATTTAATGTCATCATAAATGAAAAGCATATAAAAAGAATAAAATGGGATTAAAAATTTTAATTTTATACAAAATTACCTAAACTCAATTTTTTTTAAAAAAATTCAAAAATATTAATTTGAATTAAATGAAGACATTGAGTTAATATACTGCATTTAAAAAAATAAATATAAGAATTTAATATTAAATTTGAACAAATAAAAATATTTTGAATTTTTAAGAAATTCATAATGAGATTTTGTAACTGTAGACAAGTTGTTAGATTAATTACTATATGTCAAATACTGTACATGCATAGTTAAAATTAACTATAACCTTAAAAGTTATGAAAACCTCTTAAATAATATGTGTATAATTTATAAAAAGGACATGAAAAATCTAATAATTAAAAACTTTAAACTTAAGATTAGAAAGAGAGAATCTAATAATTGAAATATAAATTCTCTCACTACCTTTTCACTTCTAAAGAGTAGAGAAATTTCTTGATTTAATAATTTATCCAAGATATAATAAACTTTTTCAAAAGAAAAAAAAAACTATTTAAAAGTTTGGTGAAGCAAGGAATTGGGTCTAATTTCAATTTCAATAAATAAAACTACTGTTGTAAATCATGCCTGGAAATATTACAAAAATTGAGGAACCAAACTAAATATATCATTGAAAGGATGAGTGTTTAAATTTTAATTCAGTGTAAAAATTTTTCAATTTTAGGCGATATAGTCAGCAACTATCTTGATAATATTGCATAGATGAATTTAAATTTTTTTTTTTTTAATTTCGCTACTCAGATTTTAAGCCTTTAACAGCAAAAGGTATATATTCAGGGTTGCCCCTCATAAATAAATGATTCTGTTTAAAAATTGAAATGAACTTATATTAATTAAAGGCTTTAAAATTAAAAATCTTCTAACATTTACATTAAAAAAATTACAAGCAGAAAGTCAAATCATGCACATTATTTACCATTTGGTCTTTTTTAGTCTAATACAAAATTAATAAGGCACTATAATTTAGAATTCAATTTTTCTATACATCCACCAGCTCCTCAATACATATATATCATAAATGTCAATGATCTTAAAAGAATGTAGAAGATGGCATTAATGTACTCATTTTCTAAGTATATTTCATTCATTTCTTCTTTTAAAAACTAATTATATCATCACATTTATAAACATTTCAGAAAGAATATTTGCAAATAAGTATATTAAGAGTTAAATGTAACAGTTGACCAAGATGTATATTTATTCATTTCTCCTTGAGCTAATTGTGTCGACTCTTTTTAATAGATGATTTCATCATCAGATACAATTCTGGAAACAGTTTTAATATATTTGTTATATACTTTTCGGTTTTGATATTTCAGATTGAAAAATACATCTGAATAGAATTGTTCACATTTGGTTAAAAATGACCTCCAAAATTAAGAATACACATGTTGTATTTTTATACACTACTTTCAAATACTTTTTAATTTACTTCATGTTAAAATACCATGTAAAGCCAATAAAAATAAAAGCTGAATTCCAATTTTGCCACCTAGCAACCATTCAGCAGATATCCATATTATACTACAATTTTTACAAGTTGCTAGAACATACTTTTAATAAATGATATTGGTCATCTACACAAAATGATAAAATAAGTAAATCCTAACGGATGTGAGAATTGTGCTATAATATAATGTGTGCAAGGTAAAATTATATTTCACAAGCACAGTTCCAAAAGAGTTTAGTTATGTTAAGCACAGTTCAAATTAAAAAATATGTATAATCTAAACAAACCTAAATAATATTGCAATTAAAAGGTAAATATGAAATAAATGCTAACTGGAAGAATTTTTATTACTCCATTATAAGAAAATACACATGATACCATTACTTATTTTATTTTATCAAGAAACTGACGATTTTTGTTTACAGCAATTACTAGCATTCAAAATAGTAGCATAATTCAAAAAGTTTCATGGTAAGAAGTACATATTATTTTTTAATATCTGTCATAAAGTGACTCTTTTTCTTTCATTAGGATCAATCTCCACTGAAAAATCAGAAAATTCCTAAAGCAGCTTTACAATTTATTTAAACTTTTATAAGTCAAGGAAAAAAGCTAATCAGCCCCATACTAGGACATTTGAATAAATCTGAATGATCAGAACACTCCAACAGTATTGGCAGGAACTATAATTAAGTCTTAAGACCCAGCACCTGCCATGCTTCAATGTTTCCTATAGGAGGTACATCCTGTCTTCGTTAGGGGGTAGCCCCTTTTCCTATAGGAGGTACATCCTGTCTTCATTAGGGGGTAGCCCCATACCATTTCTCTACCCAGCAGAGCGACGAGAATCAAACACCATGCCAAAAGCTTCTCATCCTCATTTTTTTAGGTACCCTCCGGGGGGGGGGATCTTCTTATAAGTTAAGAATGCTTACCATTCTTAGGAAATATTGTTTTTATCAACAGTTGGTCTAAGAAGATCATATAATTATTTACATTACATCTAAGGCATGGATTTTTTTTTTTTTTTTAACCTTTCAATCCATTTTACTTAAAAAAATAATGCACTAATAATTTGTTCCTATGGTGCTACAACCTCAAGAGGGGCATTTGGAACATCTATATCCTCTTTTCCTCTCAATCACTATGTCACTACATTTTCTCATTATTGTCTATTCTAAAAAAACAAGTTAAAATATTAATTTTTTTACACCAATGTGTCAATAGGATTATGTATGATCATTCATCTTTGCAACATTATTAAACAAAACTATAAACTTAAAAAAAAAAAACATCCTAGATTATCTGTGGGCCTAGATGGTATGATAATACAAATTCCAGAAGAAAAAAAATAGACGAAAAAAAATCAACAAAAAAAAATGATCTAGAATTATTTTTATTTACAGCAGCGACCTATTTGTATAAATGTGACTTAATAAATAGCAGATTTCTGCATTTACCAGTCTACTCGTAACTTTTTTTACACACAAAAAAAGGTAAATTTAGTTTTTTTGTATATGATAAAGTAACTTTTTATTTCAAGCTGCAGTTTTCAAAACAAAATATTTTGCTTAACAAGCCCAAATAATTAACAGTTTACTGCATGTGCTTTGTTTTTATTCTTCATAACTATGCTTTTATTAAATCAAACGTTCTTTCAACTGAAATATGTCAGCTTCCTTAATTGTGAATTCATTAATTTTTTTTTTATTTACAAATACTTATGATTTTTACATAACACACAAAGAAGGATATTCCTTTTCTATAATTATTTGCCATTAAATCCGAAATCTACAATTTCGCAACTACAATTAAAATTTTACCGAAAATTTCAATGTAAGAAAAATCTTAAAATTCTAATCAGTATTTTGTAAGCTATTACTAATAAAAGTATATTTAGCTTTTTAATTTACCACCAAAGGCCACCATTACTTTAAATGATAAATTATCAATAAAACCATAATTATAATATAAAATAAATTAAAAACAACCATAACCATTATTATAATAGAAAATAAATTCAAAATAAGCTCTAGAACACATGATTATAGTATTAATAATACACTAAGTATTGTTTTTTTCTTTTCTTTTTTTTTTGTATATTTTTCATATAGATTCCTGAATAAACATACTCAAGAATACTGAAATTATTAACAAAACTTTTCATAACATAAGATTGCATTCTTAGATAAGCAAGCATTTGGAAATATAAATAAGAAATTTGTAAGAAACAGGATAAGTGGTACTCTTCATTTCTATAAAGAGTACATTTTGAAAAGTTTAGTTAAGAATGATTACTTTAAATAAGGTAATATATAATAGGAATACAAAAGTATTCAAAGAAAATTCTATTCATTCAAGAAAACTTTACTTTTACTCATTAATGATGAAGTGCATACAGAAAATGGTCGTTGTTAATGAATCAGAATACAATAAAAATGTAATATATTATGAAAATATAAAATTACTATTAAACCTGTTATTATCCATGTTATTATAAGGCAATAACTGAATGCTTGATTTCATGGTAAATGTTTAACGATTGGGTGCCCCTTGATTTTTGGGCGATTTTTCTGACGCCAAGAAGATTTTCGGTCGGTAACCCAACAGTCACGTCAATGAAAACAAAACATTATGGAAACCAGAAGAACTGCTTCATCGCTGAAATTTGTCGCCAATCGAAGAGGCACCCAAATCTACACTAGAATCGATTTAATAATCTATTGATTATTTTTCTTGATATTAATGCATAATTTCTCATCAAGCAAGACATACTCGTGCCAACATTACAAACACTCGCAATTTTTTAAACTTTAAATTTAGTCAAATAGATTTGATTTGTTAATGTCATAAAGAGAATGAATGAGAGGAGGAAAAAAAACTGTAGTTTAAAATTTTAGGTTTCCAATAACAAACCAAATTTATTTAAAAATACAACCTAAAATTTTAAAACGTAGTCTATCTAACACTAAAACAAGGTAATTATATTTAAGTTGCACAAACCTGTTTGACAGTTTTCACGGCTAAACAAAAAACAGCTGTCATTTGACAGGGTAAATACAAGATAACAGCCGGTAGGAAGAAACAATTCTTTAATTATGGGAGGGTTTATTTCTAAGACAACCTCCTTCTTTATGCTTCAGATGACGCTACCCAGATATAAAAAGAACGATTGCTGTTAAGTTGAGTTGTTTTTCTACTGGCTGATGCTACGAAATAAAAGAGGCTTGGCCAGAAATATTGGTGGTTTATAAAATTTACTCCTTCTTGCTAATTCAAAACATATTTTCAGATCATTTTCGTCAGAACTTATTATTTTATTATTGTTGTCTGCAGTAACAATACGGATGATTTGTTCATCAATTCAAAATATGTTTTCTATTGTAGCTAGAACTTAAAGCTTACTGTATGCGAAAAATTTCTTAGTTTAAATTATGTGCATAAAATTGTTTACAGCACTCATATGAAATTTCAATATAAAAAAAAAATTATATAAGGATTTTACATATTACAGTTTCAATAAATATTAAAAATTTCACGTTACTTTTGCCACAAGTATAATGAAATGGTGTGTTATCAGCCATAATTGGGAAACGTTAACCGGAGGATGCATTCCCCTCCCCCCTTTAACGTATGAGGATCAAGCCCGGTTCCAGTTAGTGCCTGTAGAGGGCGGAACAGTCTGCATCCATCTACAGGCGCTAACAAGAACAATCCTATTTTCTGTACATTAGGGTAGAACGAAAATAACCTTATAATTTTTTTTTTTTTTTTTTTTTTTAAGATTTTAGTTTGGTAATAGTGGGAAAAAGTTGCCTTTTTGGTTAAAAAAGGATTTTAAAAAATTTGGTTGCAATACCACAACATCTTGAGGTGCAGCAAAGAGCTTAAAGTTTGTAAAAAATGGGGAAAAAATGACAACTTTTAAAATGGGCCTTTAAAAAATTTGTTTAGATTTTTGTTTCGTAATAGTGGCGGAAAGTTGCCTTTTAGGTTCAAGAAGAATTTTTTAAAATTTGGTTGCAATACTACAACATCTTGAGGTGCTGCAAAAGACTTAAAAGTTTGTAAAAAAATTGAAAAATTATAAACTTTGAGAAAATATTTTTTATGAATTTTTCGTACATATAATGTTACAAAAAAGGGTTTTAAATACATATATAAAGATAACAACAAAAAAAATATTACTTACAAATTAAAATAATAGTAATAAAATATTTTTTAATATCAAATGTTGTGTTTTTTTACATCGTATCCTTAATGATTACAGATGTTACAACTGCAAAATGCTGGTATCTGCTTCAATGCCTTCATTTAACTGTCTTTTTTGTATTAACTTTTGGCATACTCACTCGTGAATCAATTTTTGCTCTTATATATCCTTCTCTTGCTATTAAATTATAGACTTTTCAGCCCATTCGGTCTCAAGTTTCAACACTCTTTTCACTGCTTGCGTGCAACAAGGAAACCGAGGAAAGTCGATAACCAGGTCCACTATACTATTTGGTTCAGCTTCAAATGTCTTGCATATAAATATAATGTTACCAGTTAAATATAATACCAATATTACCTAAATGGTTATAGGCAATATTGATGCCATGCCTAGTTAGTTACCACAAGCTCTTTGAGGAAGAAAGAAACAAGAAAAAGTAAAGAACTACAAAAAATAGTTGTTTAATCAAGAACGGACAAAAAATATTAATGTTTCCGAAACGATTACTGGTGACAATGACAGCGCTGAAGATCAACAATATTCTTAACAAAAAAGAGGCAAACCAACCAGATCCTTCAAATATATCTTAAGACTTTGGCTGAGGGCATTGTGAAAGTATATGTGTTTATGTGGTTTAATATTAAGTTAAAACCTTCATATACTTCTGATTCCATTTTTCTAAATCCATTTTGTCTCTGCACAAATAGTAATATTTCTTGCTGCTATTTGTAAAACTACCACTCAATGAAATTCATGTTTATGCCTGCAAGATATATTACAAAAATTATCTATATATAGTGAATTATGTGCATACTGTAGTAGTTGTTATATAATGCATTTTAATTTAATGATGAATAAAATGACAATACGCTTTCTTGAGGAACTACCTGCAAAAAATCATCTTATATTACGTAGCTATACAAATTTGTAATGCTCTCGTCTAAGAAAGATTTTTATGAAAAATGATAAGCTTCCTTGGAAAAATATTTTATATGAATCTTTTACAATGTCATAGCACTGTGGTGAAGCTTTATAAGCCAGATAACAGCCTCTAGACAGGAGTGATCACTTTTGTCTAGTGGTCATGTTACGACGGCTACGAACCATAAAGTTACGAGTTCGATCTTCGCTATTACCAAATAGCTGCATTGTTGGCCCGATGACGAAAATTACGCAACCTTCATACACCTGTTGTGGTGCCCTCTACCCGAAGAAAAAAATAATGTAAATAAAAAATGTAAGTAATGTGATGAAGTTTTATAAGCCAGATAACAGCCTCTGGACAGGCATGATCACTTTTGTCTAGTGGTCATATTACAACGGCTACGAACCATAAGGTTACTTGTTCGATCCTCGCTATCGCCAATAGCTACAGCACCGTGCTCTATTATAAGCTTTGTCCATAACAACAAAACATGAAAACAACATGTTTGTTATGTAAACATCTCTAATAGTAGTTTCCAACATTGAATTGTTTATATTTATATCCACTTTGAACTTAAATTAAAACTCATTCTCTTTCAAAATATGAATTTCATGAGTATTTCCCATCTTCTCTATAAGAAAATGGTTACTTTATACAAAAAATTAATTTGCTACCTTTTTATAAAGTAAAAAACACATAATAACCCTACAGTTTGTAAAATTTTTAACACATACATAGACAAGATTACGGGATCCTACTCTAATTTTAATACATCTTTCCTTTTTCTTACATTATTACAATTTTTTAACAGAATACTCATTTAGGATCTCATTAGGCCTGATTATCATAGTTATAATTAAAAAAATCATTAATGTCAAATGAACTTATTATGGTATAAAATGTATATACATAAAATACATTATAGCATGCAAAGATGAAAATTATTATAAATAATGAAGGGTCATACTAGTTTTATTATAAAGAACTACTTTTGCATTGAATATTCCTTAAACTTCTAGAATAAAATAAAGATCCCTATATTACATTTAAATAAAGTTGAACTTAAATAAATGACTGTTTTGAGTTTAAAATTATCATGAAATAAAGAAACAATGTTTATATTAATTGCTCAGAATTTGATAACTCTGATGTATTAGGAGTATGTGATGAAAAATGAAAAAGATTCCAGATTCCTTTTATAAAGCATTTTTTTTCTTTTTTTGGAACAGAAAATCTCGCCTTTAATCTTTCAAAAGAGAATACTTTAAAGTAGAAATTCAGTACATGTTGTGAATATACACACTACGATTTTTATGAATTCCTGTTTCAAATTACAGGATTGGCTGCTTTTGTTGTTGGAGGTTTGTAGCACAACAGTCAGTAATGGTTAAATTGCGGATAAAAGTGTATAAAAGTGTAGTCACTAATATAAGTAAAAAAAAGGAAATTTGATAAAATTATGTTGGACAGGTGATTAAAAAAAATAATTGTTCAATTCAAAAAATTATAAGCTAAAAATAATGAAAAAAAAAGTAGAGAATAAAATGCACACAAAATATCCAATAGCCTTTTAAAAAATTAAAAACCTTTGGGTGGTATTTCTCAAGCACAAAGTCATGTAAACTTAGAGAAGACGAATGAAAAAAAGTAATGGCGGCGAAAACTAAGTTGGACATTCAACTAAAATATGTTTCTCATTAAATTCTAATTTAAGGAAAGAACTACAGAAAAAAAAAAGAGTCCAATACTTAGGTTTATCAATATGAGAGAAATTCTACTAAATAAATTTCAATCGTAATGAAAATAAATTTCAGCTAAGGGCCAGTAGCTTATAATGAAGACGTTGAATATCGAAATGCTATTCTTTCTACAACGAGCGTTCCTACTCCGATGCAGTTGCCAAACTCAGCTTTCAAATTACTTTAGACTACACATCTTGTATTTGTGCGGCACACGTTTACTCTAAGATCGCTTTTTCTGAGAGGTATGAAAGCCTTACAGCGGAAGGAATGACATCGCGCGACTTCAACCAACTAGGGATGTCGAATATTTTACGAACGGTTATTATATGAGCAATATCAAAAAGTCGCAAATACCAGTGATCAATACTTTTCAAAGAGAGGTGTGATTCGAACCTTTGATACAGATCCTGTATCACGATAGAAAGTAACAATCGATACGATCTGTCCAATTGCAACTAAGGAACAAGAATTCAGTCATGAATAGGGAAAGTCTCTTACACACTGACTTACATTCCAGGAAAATACCTCCCCCCCATTGTTGTTGAAGGGCTTATTGATCACAAGCAGTGAGTTTCTCATTTTATGAAGAGCCCCGTGCGCTCCTTCTATCTGGAGCATTTCACCCTCATTCCCCCCGCTTGTGGTTTTCCGAGGTTCTTTTATGTATGTTCATTTTACTGACAATAGGCAGAAAGCACCTGTCGTAATTAGGGTTGCATGTAGTTGTGGTTGACTTCAATTATTACGACATGGTAGAAAAATAGTTTTATTTACTTTTAAACTTAAGAAATTAAACAACTGATTTTGACTATAAGCTTCATCGAGGCGAGAGCGAGAGCTTTCTGAAGAAAAAAAAGGAGAGAATGGCTTTTTAGAAGCATCGAGCGTGTCATTATCCGGATGATGGGCAGCGCGCCAGTTACGTCATACACAGTCTCAAAGGAGCCTGTAGTTTACAGATTCATATTGATATATGATTTATGATAGGCATTCAGTATAAGGTAGTATCTCCCTAGAGACGAAGGGAACGAAAATTACTTGGAAGTGAATGCAATCATAAGAAAGTAATTACATATGAATAGAAAAATGAATTATATTATTACAGAACAAGAATTATAGAATATAAAAATGTTTTAAACTTCCTTTGATCAAGCGTTTAGGAAAATGAACAACTTTGCCATATCTGGTTATTTTCATATTTTTAGATTACCGTTTTGTTTCAAATGTCCGTTTGGCAAAGCTACTTTTGGCGGTGTTTCCAAAATTTCATAGGCAGGTTTGCACTTGTCTATGGTGACAGTAACATTGTTATCATTTATATCTATTATGAAATTTTTATCTCTCCGAGATTTGACCCAGTGCAGTCCAGAATAAAGAGCAGTAAATGGTGGTCGAACTCTAGCATTTCTAAGAAATATGTGACTGCATGAAATTCAGGATGGATTTATGAGGAAATTAGAATTTTCATAAAGAATAGAATTTGTGGGATTTAGTTTTTTTCATTATTGAAACTAAATTTGTCACATAAGTGAGTGTTACAGTTGCATTCACAATATAATCATCACTAAACAGATCAGATGGTAAACACAATGTAGTACCATATACGATTTGAGAACTAGTAGCATTGAGATCTTTTTTAATAGTAGTACGTAGGGATGACGAATATTTTCAGAGCGGTTATTACGTAACCAATATCAAAAAGTCACAAATACAAGTGATCAATACTTTTCAAAGAGGGGTGTGATTCAAATCCTTGATACGATCTTACTGATGATATTTCGATTACAGGTTTTGGATCACGATAGAAAGTAACAAACGATACGATATCACTGAAATTTGCCGGAACGGTGACTTTACTGGAAAGTAAGAATCGATACGATCTGTCCAATGGAAGATCTCGAAAGAAATCTGTGATTAGATTGAAAAGTGAACGGACCGGATATTGGAATTATCGTATCGTATCATTGAATTGCATATCACTGAAATTTATCGGAGCGGTGATTTCACCGGAAAGTGCGAGGCTTCACTGGAAAGTGCGAAGTCACCGCTGCACTTTACGGGAGTGGCCGATATTCGTATTTGATGATGCACTATTCCATACAGATCATTTTTAATTGCTTGTGACATGATTGACTTTGATTACATGTACTCTGTTTACTGCTGGCGCCATCTATTGGTAGAATATAGGACTAAAGTAAACATTTTAAAGAAATGACATAAATTTTTAACTCATCTTTTCCAGAAAATGGTTCACTCTAATAAATAAATTAAATAAATAGTTTTGAGAAAAAAAATAAAATTTAAGAAGTAAGTTGAAACAGATAAATTAATTCAATCACACGTTAATTAAATTAGTAAATTAAGTATTAATTACAATTAATAAATTTTATATTTCATAATAAGTAATAATTTTTAATTAATAATATGATTGAAATAACAGATATTTGGAACGCATATTTAAAAATAACAATAGCAATATTATTTGTTATTCAAAAAATCGTGGATTATACATTTCTAGTAGTACACAAACCTAGCAAAACTATAGGCAACGTTTCTGTCCACATTATATTTCCGTGAGCCATATGGAATCTTTAAGATATCTATGTAGTCTTTCTACCATACCATTTAATTGTGGATGGTATGCAGTTGAATATACTCTGTGACTACTTAAAATAGTCGTGAGTTTACGAAAAAATGTGGATTCAAAATTTCAATCTTGGTCTGTAGTGATTATTATTTGTGTTCCAAATCTAGATATCCAACCATGCACAAGTGCTCATTTAGTGGTCTCATCTGTCATATTAACTGCCCTAGTAGCACCACGATATTGCATAATATTTCTGAAATATTGAACAATATTATGAATACCAAGTTATACCGATACCGTTTCAACAATATTATACAATATCAAATAATATTAAAGATGGCCCGAAATTTTTTAAAGTATTGTAAACTTAAGACTCCCGCCTTAATATATAAGTTTTTGCTTAATAATTCGGTTTATTTGAAATTTTATTTCAAGAAATTCACTGGGGCAATTTTTCATTAAGAAGCTGAATATTGTATAACATTGTACAATATTATGTAACCTATATTGTAAATACGATATTTAGCAATGTTAAAGAATATTGTGAAAACCATATTGTGCATTCTACGTAAAGCAACATTGATCAACGTTGTGATGACAGTATGTTTCATTTTATATTTAATTTTATGATACTACACATTACTTCTATTTTAATATGTTTTCAAATGACCGGAAATTTGGTTTGAAAAAATATCATATTTTGTTAATAAAAGGATTTATATTGCCTTGTACATTGAAAATAAAATAAATTAATGTTAATTTTAAAGGAACTAATTAGGTATAGTTATTTATATAATATTGAAAAGTATGTATTTCATTTTTTGAACATGCCAAATTTTCGTCTCGTTTTGCCAATGCTTGTTATAGTATACAATAGTCTAATCGAATTCTATCTTGACCTGGAACAAACACACAAAAGCAATTTCATTGCTTTAAGCTGCTGTGTTGGTATGCAAAACAAGAAATTTAAAATTACGTCTTTTCATATTTTCATAGTTTGTCAAAGAATGGTTAAAGTATATTCTCCTCTATAAAACGACATAGACAAAAATTGTGAGGTTTTATTATTAAGATTTTAAATTTTCGCCTTTCAACACACACACACACACACACACACACACACACACACACACACACACACACACACACACACACACACACACACACACACACACACACACACACACACACACACACACACACACACACACACACAAAATATGAATTAAGTCTCTAGAAAAAAATAAAGTATAGGAGATACATATTCTGAAAATTAATATGTGTTCTAAAAACATTATTTATTTGCATTAAACATTACTTATACAGCAGAAAAATGTAAATATGTAGCATGGTTTTAACGCATTATAAATGTTTTTTTTTTCTTTTTTTCCCCTCTTCATTTTTATATTATTTTATTAATGAAAAGATAACTTGTAAAATAGGGTTTCTTCTGTAAAATTTTGAAATAAAGTAAGATAGGTAATAATCAATTTAATTATAGAAAAATCTTAATGTTTTTAGTTTGAAAAATTAAGACCTCTAATGGAAATATTTTTTCCCTTTCCAAGGTGTGGTAGTTTTTCGAAAATGAATTCGGATCAGAGTTAGTTTAAAACTACATATTGGTAATGTAAGAAAAAAGTTGGGAAGGAAATTGGTCAGTCAGTGAGTTAAGATAACCAGATTGATAAAAATCCATTTTGCCCATTGTTGTAATTGGACCCACGCGGTTGGAAGGAAGAGGAGTGATAAATGCTGGTTTGTTTTTTGAACTCTCTCTCGCTTGAAGCTGATATATTTTTAAGTAATCTTTTGTCGAATAGAGATAAATTTTAGAGAAGCTATACTCAGAATAATTTGGAACTTGGAGGGTAAAATCAATATAATTAAGTATTTCATTTCTAATTTAATTAAAAAATAATTATTTAGGATAATTAATTATTTTTAATTATCCAAAGCAATGATATTTCACGATCAATGGCTGGCAGTAATAGAAAATGAAAAATTATTTCATAAATCACATAGATTAATTCATAAAATGTGCCGCATTAATACTGAAAACAAATTTTCACAATATCATTTAAATCTTACAACAAAATAAAATAATAGCTAAAATCAGTAAAAATAATTATGAAATAATCAAATCTGACTATTGAAAGATATTATAAGATGTTTTGATCATCTATAAATGAATCAAATACTAAAAATTTTTCGAAATCATATTTGCATTATTAACTAAATGATAATAACAAGTATAGTTATGATTGCTATATTGATAAAGTAAATAAATTCTTCTTCAAAATAAAGTTACTTCTTCTTTGTAAAAGTTCGAATATTAATAATAAATTTATTTTAATTAAAAATTTTTTTAGAAAAATGCTCTCTGATTAATTTCTAACTTTTTTTAGTTAACAGTTAGTATTTTTCAATTCCTCAAACTAAAAAGAAACATTAAATTGTTTTAAACTTAAGAAGTGGCGTGAAGAAGCATGGATATGCTACAAAATTCATGCAAGTCGCATTCACTTACTAGTTATTTAAAAAGATTTTTCCATATGTTTGACAAGTGTTAAAAAGAAATATCAAAAACTGCTTATTTTGAAAACAAAAATCATTCAATTAAAATTTAAATATAAAATACATAAATAATTTTATTTAGAATTTCAAAACATAAAAATCAAAGAAAATTAAAATTACATTTAAACTATTGCATTCCCCACCCCTTAACAATTCTGCCAAGTTATGAATGAAGGGCATGTCATGCATTCATTATTTCATGTCATATAGAAGATGTGATCTTTTCCGAATTTAGATATAGCAATAAAATGAATTTCCTAAAAATTGAATTCATTCGTTTTTACTTTCGCCTATACAAAGAAAAATTATTACAATAGTCAAAAAATTAGAATTAGAGATTTTGACGAATTTTAAAATTCTAGATTTTCCAGAGTCCGAAAAACAGGTGTGGAATTATGCTTGTCTGTCTGCCTGTGAGCCCGACAATTCAAAAATGCTTTGAGCTAGACACATAAAATTTGGTACACCAAATTTGTAGAATTTTACCAAATTTTGAACGAAATTCATTCAGAGGAAATTTGTCTATCCTGTTGTTCGAATATAAGCTAACACGATAATACAAAACGAAGAGAGTTAGATGGATGAAATGGGGTGCATAGATTTAACATCTGAAGTGTAGATATGTATTGAATTTGAAACCAAATTTATTAAGAAATTGACCATATGTCGGTCTGTTTTTCACAAGCATGTAAGTGTGATAACTCAAAAACACAATGACGAATATACGACAGTTAGTGTGTGATTCTGTGACTACATTTGTCGAATTGTTGTTTCTCAATCGGTCGAAAAAAATCAATGCGAAATAAATAATGGTTTGCTTTCAACTGCTCCATTCTAAAATAGAATAAAAATTCTTTTTATATTGCCTTATTTTCTTCAATAAATTATTTCTTAATTCTTAATCTCGAAATTTTTATCCGAAAGGAGCCAAGAAATGTTAATTTACAAAAACTTTTTTCAAATGATTTTTCCAAATTCATTATGAATTGTGAATTGTTTACTATGTAGCTTATAATTTAAAAAGAATATCTGAGGCTGAAGGATATTTATGTCATTGCGTTGTGAACATTGAAGAAAACTTTATACTCTTTTGCAAACCGGAAATGATTTTTTTAATGCTCTTTTATACACTATAATGAAACAACTTTTAAAAATATCCTACATTAAAATCGACAATTTTTTCTATTATTCTATTTTAACCACTTAGAACAGTGATTCCCAAATTTTTTTGGTCGTAGAACCCCAAAATTTGTTGCAAATGATGGCGGGACCCTGAATATTTTTTAATCAACGACTTTTCAAAATTTAATATCTGATATTAAATGAAACAAATATTATTTTGGTATTTCAGATTTTATTGAATTAAGCAAAACTCGAAAAAACAACAACAATTCATCATAGAAATAATTAATAAAAATACAAAACATAAACTAAAATAAAGGGAAAATCTTTAATGTGAAGAATGCCCTTGCTTCTTTGATTCCATGACTCTGTTAAAATTAGGCGTTAGGTTTGATAACTGAACTCCCATATCTGGTGCAGCATGGTTTGGCTTGACTGTTTTTCAATATGTCCAATAAAAAGGATCAAAATTTTCTTAACTTCTATAATTTTTAAAAATTTAACTAAGTTTGTTATATTTATTATTATAAAATCAAATCATTTTTTTTCAATAAATATTATTTTTTATCAATATTTATTATTTTCATTATTTTTTTTTAATTTCGCAGTTCATGTATTCATTATGAAATATTTACTAAAAATGCTAAATATTATGAATGAATTGCTTTTTGCCAGTTTTTGTTTAATAT
This sequence comes from Argiope bruennichi, assembly GCF_947563725.1. Classification (NCBI taxonomy): domain Eukaryota; kingdom Metazoa; phylum Arthropoda; class Arachnida; order Araneae; family Araneidae; genus Argiope; species Argiope bruennichi. The sequence goes on from NC_079162.1 coordinate 57,721,298, forward strand.
TCATTGGTTTCTTTTGCTGATTTTCAGAAGTTTTTTCTTAATTCAAATCTGTATATAAATCATGTTTTTGTGGCAGTGTAGAATAGGTCAAACTCCGCTCTTTTCATTATTTTGCATTTCTTTTTTTTTTTGCGTTATTTGCTTACAAAAACATATATTTTAGTAAATCTAAGACAGTTTTGTAAATAGTGTATGCAGATATAATCTGCTACCACTGGATGTAGCTGATAAAATAAATAAATCTTTAAGAAAATGAAAAGAAGATTTTTCAAATATTTGAATGAGAGATAAGAGCTTTTTACATTTGAATGTTGGAGAAATATTAATGATGAGCAGAAATTAATCTAGAATTGATATTGAAACATAATTTTTTATTTCAACATCAAGGTTTTTTTTTTTTTTTTTTTTTTTTTTTTTGTCCTTTAAAGCAATTTTGATAATCTGAACTAATACAATTTAAATTCTTTTCCCATATAAAGTCATTTAAATAATAACGCAAATTTTGATTCAAATCTGGTAGTTATTTATCTTTATAAATAAAGCATATCATACGCATTACTTATTTCTATTTCTATGTAATTAATTCTTAATATATGTAATTAATGGAGTGTCTTTCTTTGTAATAAAGTTTTCACTCCTTTTTTGATGTGGTAGAACTTTGATATTAAATACACTTTATAACTATACATAATTTTAAATATTCATTATTTACTTACGAGTTGATCTTTTAATTTACTTAAATCTTATTTATTTGTGAATGCTACCACTTGGTTGCGAACTTGAAAAAAAAAATTATTTTACTATTCCGTGCTGCATATAATAATAATTAATGACTAAAAAGTAAAAAAAATATTTAAAGAAATTCTGCTTTTTAGTTTACTAATAAGTATGCTTTTTAAAAAGTCTTTTGTTATTAAGTTTATTTTATATTTTGTGAGAGAGTTAGCTGGGAACCAGGTACTAACGAAAATTATTTCCAATTGTGTCAGCAGCTTCTAAAGGCCGCCCTGCTTTTAAGCAATTTGCATTAAAAACATTTGTTATACAGTATTTTACTGCTTAAACTGCAAAGATGTATGACATATTTAACAATTTGATAATAATAATAATGCCACATGAGTCCTTCTGTAAAAGATTTCGACAAAATTATTAACCAATTAGGAAAAAAGATTCATTTGCTGCTTTGCAATTGGCTTATGATATAGCTCTCCCTAGTGTTACGATATCGTCTGCTGAAGATGATGTGTTGTAAAAATTTGAATTCGGAAACTTAGTTGTTATTTACGGTCACTGTAGCTGATATGCCACGAAGCATTCGCACATCATATGCTGCAACTGTTTTAAAATAAAGTTTTTAAATATTCTTTACAAACAGAATCATATTTTTTTTTTGCGGAGAGTTTGATATCCATTTATTGAAAAAGTTAAAGTGACCTTTTTTTAAAAATATTTTTATGGAACTTCGCTTCATTAATTTCCATTGAATTTCACCCATACAAGTAAGAATTTGTTATTAATGCTTAGAAAATACATACTTTTTTTTTTTATCATTCTGCTGTTTTGAAATGATAATAATTTATGATATGAATAATTCCGTATAATGGAACAAATATTCCATCGTGAGTAAAATTTAAAAAAAAAATCATCGTGAATCTGTTGGTGATTTTGGGACTAATAAGATCTAGATATATTTGCTAAAACTTTAGGATAAAGTTTAGGTTTTTGATTAGTTCGATAATAAACAATTCTGACATCCTATAACAAAACGTATAAAAGTAAACATATGTTCCACTTCTTAATGATTTCCTTATTAGAGATCTTGTTGTATAGAATAGGAGAAGTATAGCTTTATGTAACATACATTAGCCTTTTTTATCATATGTGTACTTGTATTTTTTAACGATAAAGCTTGTTTTGATGTTTGTTTATTTTTTTAAAGTAAGTCTGGTAATGAATAATTGCTTTTGTAAATAAAGTATTTTCTTTTATATAGTTTGTTTTAATGAATATCCTATTTGTGTAAAAATTTGAGCCATTATTTATTGAGTGAAGCATAGCTGCTGTAGTCTGATATATAAACTATATTATAATCACATTGTTGAAACCTTGAAATGTGCAAGTTTTTATTGAAGAACTTTTATCTCTGATTAAAACAATGAAATAATTTTCTGTCGTCAGTTAAGGAAGACAATAAAGAAATACTAAGTACAATATTTCTGGAACACTTTTTTTGCTGGGAAAATTTATATTTAACATATATAAATTTATTTTAAATATTTTTATATATAAATTTATTTTAAGTAGTAAAGAAAAATTCTTTATTCTAAATAAAAAATTGTGCTAGAGTTGTTGCAGCTTTTAATTAAATGAAATAAGTGTTTAAATTAAAATTACAAATGCAATGATGAGGAAGATGTTTGAAGTGGTTTTATTTATTATAAAAACTGTGCTGCTGTCATCTTGAATCATCTGAATACAATCTACATATGATAACAAATGTATTTAAATTATAAGATAGTAGCCTGAGCAATAGACATTCTTATTATTTTCAATGAAATTTCGATTATGAATTAGATTTAATATTGTCATGATATATAGTAACTCTTCTTATTAATATAATTAATGCATATATTATGTGAAGTCTTAACAATTGTTATTTTAGTTCAGTTTTTAAACATGTTGATGCATTTTATCAGTATCACCATAGCTGTAGTTGTATATTTTTATATATAAACATGTTTAAGTGCTGTTTGTTGTAATTCAATTTTTTTTTTTTTTTTTTTTTTGTATAAAGTATTTATTAGTAGCAGGTTAATTTTGTTTATATGGGTGACAAATGCAAATTGTACTTTTATTAATTTGAAAGAGGATGTGGGGTAAGAGAAATATAAGAGACCACATTAAGATTTATTATTAGAAAAATGCAAAATATAATTGTTTAAATTAAATAATAAGAGTAACATAATTTCTTTTACATCAGGAAAATTTTATAAAATTCATTTTAAAATAAAATATATTAATTTAATTCATTTTATATTTCTTTATAATAATGAGTAATTTTACACTAGCTGCTTTTTCTACAGCTTGTTTATGTATATTTGATCTATATGTATGTAAGAAAAGCACATATACTTTTAGTTGTGCAATTTATCATTGTAAAAAAAAATGATAAAAACTCAAAAATTGATAAAAAATCAGGGAACATTTGATGGTAATAAATCTAATGTCACAGAAACCAATTCTTAAAATGGTGTAAAAATATTGTTTTTGGGATGATTTGGTCAGAAATTATTGCAGAAAAATCAGAAATCCTTTCAGCACCATTTCACTCCCCTTAGAGGGCTCTAGACACTGTTTGATAGTTCAGTGTATCTTTTATTTGCTAAGGAAACATATTAAATTTCCTTTAAATCCATTAAGGTATATGGAATTTTATAAGGTTCAAACAAACAAACAGCCTTTCTGTTTTTATATATATAGAGAGAGATTAAAACATACATTATCATAAGAGTACCATTGTAAAGTATCTAATATTTTGTACATATTTTCATTCTGTGTTAATTATTAATACTGCTTGGAGATGTATAGCATAGTTAAATCATTTAAATTTTATTATTGCTTTTGAAGCAATATTCGGGTAATTTTTTGCAAAATTTGCTATTGCAAATATCCAACTAACAAGCAATATTGTAATAACATAAAGACTAAGACTTGTTCAAGAGCTTTCATGAAATACACTGAAAGCCTTCCAGTTTCATGTTGAATTCAGAATGAATATCTGACTTGGTAAAATAAAAATTTCTGTATACGAGTAGAAAAATAGATAGATACAATTAAAAATATATGATTATTTGTAAAATGTTAATATATACTTTTAATTAAAAAAAAAATATGCTTAATTTTAATTAAATTATTTGATTGAAACATAATTCCATTTTTCAGAAATTTCATCAATAAGCTTGAATAGATAAATTCTTTTCATATGCACTAATTTATTTGACAGATTTTTTTAATCTATTGATAGATATTAGAACATTTTAAAATTTTATACAATTTTTTCACCTTTCTCTGCTTACTTTCAATTCACAGAATAGCTATATATTATAAACTGTTATTTTAATGTCTTTTAGGGTTTTTTTTTTTTAATTTTTCAAATATCTATTCTCGTATTATAAATATATTTTGGTCAGACACAATATTTGAAACTATTGTAATCAAGCATGGGAATTGCATTTAATAAACTAGTTGCATCCTACATAAGATTAATGATTGGTGGAATTATTAAAGTATGAATGTTTTCATTTAATGAAAGTCTATGAAAAATATCTTATTTATTTCATTACTGATAAATAAGTTTTAGATGAAAAAAGTATTTTATAAATGCACTTTTCTTTTTTATATGTTTGTTTAGAAATAGTACGTTGGCTGTTTCAGTTTCAATTCTACCTTCCAGTCATTCTATTCAGAAATATAACAAAATGATTACGTTTTATTCTTGCTAATTTTTGGTTTTGGGTTATTTCATAGGTTTTTAAAGAAAATTATACACTATTTTAGTCATTAATTTTATTTTGATATGAGGAAATAGCTTTTCACTTGTTTAATATTATCACTCTTTTACCTACTCAGAAATATCAGAAAATGTTTAACTTTATTTCTGAAATTTTTATTGACCCTCCATTAAAAAGTATGTTTTACTCATTTGATTTAGTATGTGTTTACAAGCTACTTAATGATTTTCATCATTTTTTATGTAAAAACCACGGTGTAATATTTTTCCAATTCCTTATAAATTTCTAATTATTAAATTTAATTTTTGAAAATTTTTTTCCTTTTTAAAAAGATGGATAGCAAAATTGTCATAAGTTTTTACATAACATGAATGGCATCATTAAAGAAAATTAAAACCCCGTTTAGATCCTTCAAAATTTATTTTTATTGCTAGAACTAAAAATGTTTAAAAAATTAGTTTCAGCCTAGATTGTAGAATGATTTTATAGAAGGAGAATAAACTCTCTTTTGTAATGTTTACTTTGCACAGCATGATAGAATACAGTTGGACCTCTACATATCAAGCTTGAAGATTCCCCCCCCCCAAAAAAAAAAATCTGATGTAAACAATTTCATATATATATGTAATATAATTTTGCAAATGCATGGCCAAAAAGAAGGATTTAGCAATAACTTCAATTTATATTTCCATGGGAGGTTATGATTTCTACACACGGTCAAAGACAGAGTATGTCAATTCACACTGCATCACAAAAGCAAAGTGTTTGAAATTTTTCTCTTACGGCTTTTACTAAGAGATTCTGATTTCTTTGGCACATGTTGATTTAGGAAAGAGGATCTTGGGTATTTTTGAAAGGAATGTGTAGATATTAAGAATTTATCACTATGCTTAGAGTGTGAGAAGTGCAATGGTCATCAACTTATTAGAGCTTGTGTTCAGAATAATTAAATAAAGAAGTGGGATTTAAATTAGGAAATAAGAGAAAATTTTAGAATAAAGTAACAGGAGCTAATTTAAGATTAAAAAACTGAAAATTAATTGGGATTTAAGTAGATGAAGAGATATCATTACACATATATATACATAATAGGGGAGAGTTGGGAGGAATGGGACAGCTTTATTTATTTCTAAATCTAAGATCAGAATCTATTTTTAGTTTCACAATTAAATAGAGCAGCTATACCCCCTTGCTTGATCCCAAATATTACACCAGCTATAATATTATTTGTGTTTAAAACAGAGAATCTGATTTTTATGCCTCAGAAGTAAATACAAATTCTTATTTTTCAATGTTTTATAAGTCTTATTATTTTAAAAATAAAAGTATTGTAAATGTATAATAAACTCTAAGATATAGTGTTTATAAACTAACAGTCAAATTAAGCTTAAATATAGCATGCTTTAAGTGATATGCATTTTTCAAAAATCTCTACAGAGGGAGGAATCAGACATGCTTGACTACATTTCAGTACATTTTCTAATTAGCTAAATATGCTAATTATTAAAATTTTTAATTTTTCTTAATGCTTTTTAATAAAATTAGTTGTTGGGGTGTTACAATAGTAAGTTGATGATTCTAAAATTATTAAATTACATGTTAGTATACATTATTATGTTATATAATATATTTTAAATAATTTAAAACAATAATGTATAATAAAAAAAAGTTGAGCTTCTGTTTAACCGTAACAAAAAGCATAAAATAAAATTTTACTGTTTACTTAAAATTTATTTAATAACACAAGTGTCTCTAAACATATTTTGTTATATTATTTCTATTAATAATTGTATCATATAACATATGAATTCATATTATAGATCATTCTGTTACATTTCACATAAAGAATATTATTTTCTACCTAAAATAACGTTAACCTCTTAATTTTAGTTCAGGGAAATTCTACTGTAAATACAATAGAGTAATAAGCAATATAATAAATATTAAGCAATGAAAAAAATGAAGCTAAGTTATGAATGTTATTTATTAGAGCCTTTGTCATTCTAAATTAAAAAGAATTACTAATTTTATATTTTTTATATAAAAATGCCATGAATGTGGAAGAAAAAGCATTCAGAAAGAGAAAAATATGTTAAATAATATATTGTAGTCTGGAAATGTTTGTAAAAGAAAATAAAAGTTTTCAAGATCTGATAGCACTAATGAAGATTTCAAAATCAGTTCTTGTTTGGCATGTTTAAATCCATAAATCATTGAATTAAAAGGATATCAAAATAGAATATTTATTAATTTTAATTTTCTCAAAGCTCCCATTCCTCCCTTATATGAGTCCCATATCTCTCTCATATGAGGAAAGTGTGGGACAAAAATGCTACAATTTTTAACTGTGCAAATAAAAGCAATTTATTTGCATTTTGCTATTTCTGTGTTTTTTTAAAAATAAATGGACAAACATACTATTAAATTTTTATGAACTGCACTCTTGGTAACTTTACGCTATAGAATAAAAAAAAATTTTTTTTTGTGAAATCTGTCCCATTCCTGAAATCTCTCCCTTACAAAAAATGAAATTTAAAAAAATTTCAAATTTGGCACCATTTTCTTATTAAAAGTAATCATGTACTCTTACTTTTTTAGGGTTAAAGAAATCTTTGAAAATTAAATTATCAAAGAAATTCATTTTAAAAATGCACAATGCTTTTTTTAAAAAATTAATATTATATTTTTTGAAGTTAGATTCATTTTTTTCTAACTTTTCACCATTCATCTTGTTTCTGTGTCTTTTATTCAGCTGAACTTTTTTTTATACTTTAAAATTCCATTTAGGAACCATGCACCACTATAAAAAATCTAAATTTAAACTAAATTAAAAATAAAAATTTTGCTCCAGTTTAGAGAAGGGATTTGTAAAACAGAAGGTAAGAATGATATGATTCTTCAATAAGTATTTACTGCATTTTTAGAAATGATTTCTACTCTTCTAAAAATTTCTGTTGTAATAATAATTAGTGAAATAGTTTTTAAAATTTTTTTAATGGCATCTTATGAACAAAACCAGTAGTTAGATTTTTATTGGAGCAGGTATACATAATTTTTTTATTAGAAAAATTCTATTTGATATATAGAAATGATTTTAAATATACAGAAACTGTTTTTTTTTACAGTGCTACTGAATTGAAATAGTAGTATGGATAATTGATAGTAGCATTATTAAGCTTTATGAAGATTGTGTCCCTTGTAATCACTGTTACCTTTATGTAATCTGATTCTAGTAAATTCTAGTATATCCGATTTTGTAAATCTGATCTTGAGCTGTCTGATTAAATTTTCTATTATCGCAACTTTCTTTAAAACTAAGCAGTAAATCCCAAAGTTGTTTGTTTGAATGGCATACTGAAATAATACTGAACTAAACTGATTAATTTTACCTGTGTTTAAAAATATATATGTCTATTAGAATTTTAAAATTTAATGTATATTTATGCATTACTTTTCTCTTACAGAAGCTGTCTGAAAGAAGAAATGATATCATACAACTGAGTTTTAAAAATGTTGATTGCCAGAGTCACTGAAATGAAAAATGTATTTACAGATTGGTAATATTACATTTAAATTTCTTTGAAAATTGATTGTCTTACTTCTGTTGCAATTAAATATGACATTTTAAACATGCTTATGAATAAAAAAAATCTTTTTATTAATGTCATATGTCTGAAAATGATACACAAGAAAAAATTAAAAAGTTTATATTTTTGACATAAAAGAAAAAGTTTAATGTTCTGTAATTCTTATCAAACCGCCAAAGTGCAAAGTCTTACAACTTCTATGTTTTAAATATATTAAAAAAATGAAAACTGTGAGAAGTGTGTGCATATTAACCTACAAAACAGCTTATTAATATTCAGTTAGCTTATTATAGCTTGATAATGATGATGACTTTCAAATTTTCAGTTTTATTGTTTTGATATTTATTACATTTCATTAATTCTAATATTCATTAGATTTCATGACTTAAGATTTAATTTAATTACCAATGGGGATCCTTTTGTGACTGATAAATCAAATTGTAATAATTCAAAGCAAAATATTTATATACGAGATTTGAATCTTTGTGTCAATGTTATTGCTAGTTGTAGGGGGTCTTATTGTATACATCTATTATAATCTGCAGGATAAATGAAATAATAATTAATTTCACAAATGCAAACAAAAATTTCAAAAGCTGGTCAAACAGATGAAACTATAAGTTTATTGAATATAAAATATCAAACATCTTGCCAACCACTTGACTTATTATAAATGCTTTTTTCTTTTCTAAATTTTGGAATTAGTATGCAAATTGAGTTTTGGGGAGAACTGTCTTTAAATAATGGCATTTTTTTTATATATTTTATGTAGAAAGTTGATGTTTTTTTTTATTATTATACATCAATGCTGAAGAATTACCAAGAAAAAATCAGTTTATAACTTTTATATACCAATATGTTGGAGAAAAAGGAGAAAACTTCTAATTTTAAACATTTTTTTTTATTCTTCTACATTTAAAGTTTTATCTTATTTTTAAATGATGAATATGCTAACTTCAGGTTTTCAGTAAGTTCAGAATGTTTACTGCTTTTTGTTTTCTTTCTTCAGGTATGTATAAAGCAATGAGAATATAAGTGAAAAAAAATGGAATGTCAAAAGATAGACATAGCATCTGTTGAGACAAACCATTTAAATGGATTTTCTGCTGTTGCTGATCCCTTCAGTTTAAAAGAATTATCACCTGTTGGGCCTGTTGTAGAAAATTTAGAAAATAAATCTGATAAGGAAACTTCAGTGCAATCAGACATACCAACCTTACTACAAGTGTTCAAAAATGTTTATGACCAAAGAATAGCATCAATTGAAAACAATGCTGATTTTGACAGAAATAGAAAAAATGAGGTATAAATTTTTGAAAAATATTTGACTTCATTTAAAATTAAGATGAAGAAAAATCTCTTTTTGAACAATGTTAAACTATGACAATAATGAAAATGAGAAATATTTATCTGTAATGTACCTTGTTCGACAAATTTAATAGAAGCATGCTTATGGTAATGTGCTGAACCTCTTTTTCTTGAAAATGTTTTGAATTCTTTTTTGCATGGCTTCAGCTAGCTAACCTTTTTATTTGAACATGTATTGCCAGGCCTAGTTCTGCCAGTTGTGCAAAAGTGTCTACACGAAGGCAACCACACATAATTTGCAGTTGTGAATGCCTTAACAAGATATAGGCTCATCTTTTCCCTTTTAATGTCAGCAACTTGCTTCAAAGAGTAACAGGCATGTAACAATATGTAAATTAAGTTTATAAGAATGTAAAAAAGCAAGCAGAGTGCAATTTTAAATTTATATTTTATTTAGTGAAATAAAATGTTTGCAATTCAATGTATATATATGTGATGATTGCAGGGGGAGGGGGTGGCAAGATGATCTAAATCCCCAGGGGCCAGGATAAATAGTTGTAGGGAAAGTGTTGGATGTAGGCAGGACTGGATTGAGCCAACGAGGAGCCTTTAGATAATAGATATCTCAAGATCGACTTTTCCCACTTCCCATCTAAAGTCATATATATTTTTATTGATTTGATTTAATCTCTATACAGTTTTAAGTAGCAAATTTTGACAAACTGAATTGTAAAACTTTAGATTGTGGATAACTTTGAAGAGAGTTTGTTTTAGCCTATCACTTATTAAAAAAAAATGCAAACATTAAAATTTTAAAGTAATTTTGTATAAAATCAGTATTTATGTATATGTAAAACTAATGACTAAATATATGTAAAATAAAGGACAACTTTTTAATTCAATCTAAGCTCTTTTTAAATATAGGACATTTTTTTAAATTATAAACATGTTTTTTTTTAGAATTACCAAGCAACATAATATAAAATTTACAAACTATAATTAATTAGTAATGTTATTAGAATAATGTTCCAAAATTGAAATAATATTTTTCATTAATATAAATAAACTTGAGTGCAAGGTCTTTATAAATTTAATAAAAGTACAACATTAAATTACCTGAGGGATTGTGGTCCTCTAAAATGGTGAAGCCCCTCGACAATTTCTTTCTTTCTTTGTTTCTTTTTTTTTAATAATTTGAATACGAGTGGCCACATACCAGAGCTTTGCTCCAGAAACTGGCTCAGAAGTTCTGAATATTTTTCACAGATCTGGTATAAAGAAATAGATTCTTATTAAATTTTGTATTTGCTAGAATATAAAGTGATGTCCTTTTTTTTTTTTTCTTTTTTAAAATTAAGACTGTAATTGGCACTTGTTTTGTATTCTGTAATTTTAATGGTGAAATCATTAAACATGTCACTCATTCATTAAATGTAAAAGTGAAGTTTTTGTCTTCTTACAAAAACTTTTTCTTCAGTTTTTCTTGATATTAAAAAATGATTAAAATTTTTAATTTTAAATACACTAGTATAAAAAACCGATGAATAATTATAAGGGGGGGGGGGAGTGAGGGTGACTGAAATTAAATGGCCCCAAAGTGTCTTCACCTCCAGAACTAGGTCTGTGTATTACATACATCCACGTGGGTCTTTGAAATATGCCCTGGTATTAGAATAAAGTAAAAATGAAAATTTCATTAATCTATGAAATATAAATTTTTAAAAATTACTCAAAATTATTAGAATTTATGTACATCATACTGATGAAATAAGTACAGCATAAAGAAAAAAAAAAAGCTGGCTGCTGTGTAACTAACTACTAAGATAATGGTTATGTAACTGCTTCTCTTTTTAATTGTTTTATGGAATGCCATATATATGTTAACCATGCAAACGAATTTGTAATAAGTTTTTTTAGAATTGGTGGTTCATTTCTATAGCCTTCAAAACCTCTTTATTTTTTCTTGTGACTGAAAGTGTGTTATTTCAGTAAAAATTTGTTGTGATATCCATGTTAGTAAACTCAATACATATCTTGGAGACATTTCTCTATTTAATAATACAGATTCCCATCAAAGTAAATAATCGACATAAAGTAAGCAAAAATATTTAATTTCTTCTCTCTATCCATGTGAGCCTATTTTCAGTATGATATATTAACATTGATTTATTGAAACAAAAACGACTTTTTGTTTGTCTGTAGTCCAATAATTGTCATTCTGTGGTTATAAATGTATGCTCTTGCTCTGTGATAACTAGCAAGCCTAAAAATGTTTTTGTTTGTTATTTCGACTCATCACATAAGTTACATAATATTATTTTGATCATCTTTTATATATTCTCTTGTTGCTATGAAAATAAAAACCTGTGTATTTCATAAGAAAATCATATTCTTCTTTTGGAATGATTACTTATTTTGCAATCCTTCAAGCTATAATGCATAATAAAAATTTCAAGACTACCATCATTTGAAAAACATTTTGTTCTATGATGCTTGATATCTTCCAATATTCCACATCCAAAGTGTGTTATGCCACTGGAATTACTTTGCTCTTTTTTTTTTTTTAAATCAAGGTATACTCAAATGAAATCTTCGTCTTTTGATCATGTTTCAAAATTCCTTGGATAATTCCTGAAATAGCATTCACATTTCTTCTAAATGGATGTAACTATAGCTAATTTAAAACTGACAATCAATTACTTTTGCTTTCTGTATTTAGACCAGAAAAGGGTTTGAACAATGGATATAAACATTTTGCGGTCTAGGCAGTACTATGAAGCCTCTTTTTTAACAGATAGCCAATTTTGATTACTTTACAACACATTTTAACTTAATATGTTAATGATTTATTTTAGTATGCTTTTTTTATTTTAATTTCTTTGTGAAAGTGTGAATATTTTTATTTGTTTTTTAATATATATCATGAAAAAAGTACAAGTAATAATTTTATTGAAAAAAGAATCACAATTATTGGGGAAAATTTCCTCATTTACAAATAAAAGGGTTTAATTGTTATGATAATTCTGCAGAAATAATAAGCTTCAAACAAATATAGCATTAAAAATTATCTTTGTCAAGTGGAATGTAACTAAATTAATATTATTATTAATTTATATTATTTTAATATATTCTATATTCTAATATATATATCTAATATATTATTCGATTATACTGTTGAATTAATAATTATTTATGCTTTATTTGAAATTGAATTTAATAATTCAATGATAACCACAAAAGTAGTCCTAATACTTTATAATACTTAGAATTCATATTTCCCCTTATTTGGAAATGAGGGTAATGTCATTTTTACTTCACTTGTTTATTCCTGCTCCCCCATCCAATAACCTCAATTGTTTCAAACCAATAGCCCAAAGTAGCTATCTAGTTGGAAATCTGCTTTCTGCTGTTCAAAGAAAAACAGCATAAGTAAACATGTTTATTTCATATATATTATGCATATTTATATTTAAATTCAAATATATATTAATCTTAGTATCAAGTGATATAGTATTTTGCATGTAGGATAATTCTGCTTGGTGCATGATTGGTAGTGTTCAGCCTGTTTTGATAAAAGTAAATTTTTTATAACCTTGTTTATAATATATTTATACTATTTTATATTATATTCTTTATAAAATATTTATATTTGTATTGTAATGTCAGTAAAGGCTATTTATATTTAGAGAAGTGAAGTAATGAATATAATTAGCTGTTAGGTTCCATATTCATGCATTAAAAGCAAATTATTTGAATGCCTTGAATGCTTTTTTTTTTTCTGAAAATTAAATTTTCTGAAATACAAGTTATTCAAATATTTAGAGAACTTAAACAGGATTTATAATCTTTAATTATCAGTTATTTACTTTGAAATGTAATTGGTTAAGAAATTTTTTTTTTCCTCTGTAGGAAAAGGTAACTGTTTTAGAACAATACATTCAACATGTACTTGAGCAAAATGATACATTTGTTTCAACCATGCTTGAGTTAGAAACAGAAGCTCAACAAAGAGTGAAACAAATGGAAAAGAGGTTGAAATCCAGTGCTAAAACCACCATGGTAATCTTGATTTTATGTATTAGTTCATTCCAAAAGTTCAGATAAATTGTTAGATATTTATCGTATCTCCTGTTTTTGGCATTTAATTTTCAAAAAAGCATAAAGTCGTTGAATCTAATTATTATTGTTGCCACATTAGAATACTAGTATTGATACTAATCAACCATTCCTTTTATTACAAGGTGTGTGCAGTTTGTTATTTAGGTGCTTTACTTTGAATCATGTCTTTTTTTTTGTTTGTTCTCTAATTACTTGTGGCTTTTAACATTTTATAAAATTTTATTAAAACGTTGGTTTGACGTGGTAAGTTTAAGGAGGAAATCAGAGATTTGAAAAGAGGTAAGAATATTTTAAAGAAAAGTAAACTGTAAACTTTAAATGTATTTTTGGACGAAAATAATATTCTAAGAGTGGGAGGCAGGTTAAAAAATTCCAAATTAAATGTTTATTCAAAATATCTTATTGTGTTACCGTCAAATCATATTTTAACTTACAAAATTTTAGTTCATTATCATAGGAAATATTTACATTTGGGAGCACAAGCTTTGTTGTATCAAGTACGGCATAAATTTTGGCCAATCAGTGGTAAACATAATTGTAAAAAGGTGATATTTAATTGCATTACTCGTGTGAAAAACAAACCTATTTTAACATCCCAATTAATGGGTGATTTACCAACTGATCGTGTAACTCCTAATCATGTATTCAATATTACTGGTATTGACTTTGCCGGCCCATTCTTCTTAAAATTCAAAAATCAGAAAAAAGGTATACTGATCAAAGTTTATGTTGTAATTTCTGTGTGCTTATGTACTAAAGCCTTGCATCTTGATTCCGTAACTGATAAAACATCTGACTGTTTTATTGCAAGTTTAAAGCGTTTCTTTGGAAGGAGAGGTAAATGTGCAAAAATTCTTACTGACAATTCCAAAACATTTGTCGGTGCAAACAAAGAACTTAAAAAGCTGTATAATCTTGTCAACTCTCCTGATCAATGTTTAAGTGAATTTTTAATTTCAGAATATATTGAATGGACGTTCACTCCACTTAAATCACCGAATTTTGGAGGTATTTGGGAAACTGGAGTAAAATCCTTTAAATTCCATTTAAAACGTGTACTTTTAAATAAAAAACTAACTCTGGAAGAATTTCTAACAATTTTGGCTGAAATTGAAAGTGTCCTAAATTCTAGACCCCTTACTCCGCTATCTCCAGAATTCGACGATTATGAAACTTTGTCACCTGGTCATTTTTTTGATTGGCAGACCAATTAGTGGAATTGCCGAACCATTATTATTTAACTTAAATGAAAATCGATTATCAAAACTGCAAAAAATTACAAAATTTTCTCAAAATATATGGAAAATATGGAAACGCGATTATCTTTGCAGTTTACAACAACGTTACGAATGGAAATTCAAAAAAAAAAAAAAAAAATGATGTAAAACTCGGAACACTTATTCTGATAAAAAATGAAAATTTACCTGGAACAAAGTGGTTGTTAGGAAGAATTACTGAAGTTTTCCGCGGCTGTGACAACCAAATTAGAGTAGTCAGTATTAAATTACCAAATATCCTAAAACGAAATGTTCGTGATATAGCTATTTTACCCTCTGGAAATTAAGTGTATTAATGTTATTGTTATTTGTTTTAGTTTATAATATATATATAATGGAATTTAATAATCAGAATTGTGAAGGTCTTCATCCAGGGGGTGAATGTTAGAGTTTGATTCCCTATGATGGAGAAAAAGGAAAAATCTGTACCCCTAACCAGATGTATTCTAGACGCCGACGCGGCGACATGTACTCTCTCTCTCTCGTCTTTGTGTTGTGTTGTGTTGTGTGGTAGTTTAGAAATGTCCGTATATGTGTGAAAATAAAACCAATGAAAGTTTCAACTCCTGCTTCGTCATTAATGGAATTGTCATGCACTGACCGTACATCGTGACTTGGGTTATTGCGGTGCTGAAAGATATCATGGTAGAAGCGGTATTATTTTCTGTGGGGATAAAATTTTCCGCGTTATTTGTAATTAAACTGTTTGTCCTTACTTGTGAAATATCCTTCAAATTTTCTATTTGTCTTTCTAGCTTAGATGTTAGTTCGATTGCTTTGTCTTTGTAGTCTTCTCATAACTCAATTTTGCCATCTATTTCGCTTAAATCTATAGTTAATTGAATACTGTCATCCAAGCTAATTAAATCCTTTAAACTCACAAGCTCATTAAGTTTGTTTCTTGTGTATATTCATTAGAAATTTCTTTACTTATGGTATTTTTTATTTTAGTTAAATGTTTCGTGAAGATAGTTCGTTATCCTTTCTTTTTTTCCTTTAATCTATTAATATCCATTTTAAACTAAATAATTCCAAAAACTTAGAACAAATAAAAAATGTGCCCACCTCTTGTTTCAGCTCCTCACTGCGCTTCCTCCAAATTGTCGTGCTTCCCCCCCCCCCCAAAAAAAATAAATCCAATTTGCAAATTTCACCACGATGTCCGTGCATGACGATTCCATTAATGATGAAGCAGGAGTTGAAACTTTCATAGGTTTTATTTTCACACATATACGGACACGAACATTTCTAAACTACCACACAAGCACAACAAAACACAAAGACGAGAGAGAGAGAGAGTACATGTCGCCGCTCGGCGTTTCGAATACATCTGGTTAGGGGAACAGATTTTTCCCTTTTCTCCACCGGAGGGAATCAAAACTCTAACATCAAGTTCATATAGATTTATATAAATTAAAATCTGTTTGAACTCTTCATGAATTAAGATGGAGCAGCAAACTCACTCACCAAATAAATGAGACGACAAATAAACGAGGAACTACGACAAATAAATGAGGGTAGCAGTATATAATAATATAATAATGTTCATCATAGAACCTAAGGTTTTAATCACTCTCATATAGGAACAAAAGAGAAGTATTAAATTTTTCTGTTGATTTTTTATTAGAGCAACAATAAAATAGACAGTGTATAAATTAACAAATATATAACACCGTGCTATTCTTCTGAAAGGAACATTCCCGGACATAATAGCAAATCTCTTACTTAGGAGGCTCCTCTTGGAGTCCGTTGCAAAATATTCCCATGGTGAGATGTTTGATAATAGTTCAGTGGCATTTTGTTCTCCAACTTTTTTGTGTATTCTGCAAAAGAAGTGAATTCTGGAATTGGAGAGCATAAAGATCAAGCATAAATTCCACATATCTGACGTCCAGTTAAGGATGCATTCAGTTTAAAAAAGTTTTTGATGGTGGTGAAATATCATGCTGTGGGATCTTTGGGTGTAGGCTAGATAATATATAGTAGATATTTTAGATTTCATTCAATTTGTATTGTGGTATGATATGTATAAATATTTTACATTATTTGTATTATGTAAATTGATTATTTTTCAAGACAAAAATCTTAGTTATTTATTATTAACTGATAATTAAATTATTCAAACCTAAAGGCAAAATTTTAGTTATGGCAAAAGGCATCATTATGCAATGTATTATTAGTTAAGTACCTCCACAGCTACAGTGCCCAAGCCATGGGCGTCAATCTCCCCTCTTTTTGTTGATGCTCATTTTGTAAGTTTTTTTACAAGTGAATATACAATAAAATGTTTTAAAAGAAATCAAAACTTGAAATTCACAATTTTGCTCCATATATAGAAATGTGTAATTTGAAGTACTGTTTATTGTATTTTTCTTTTACTCATTAATTTATAGGAAGCCGTGATTAATGTTCATGAATGTGAAAAAGAAATGAGAAGATTAGTCGAAGAAAGATTATACATAGAATCACTATATAATGTAAGTACAATTCAAGAATTATTTTGGGAAATCCTTTCTTTTAATTTACTATAAATACCTGCAATTTTTTTTTATTGAAGATGATTTTACTATTACTTAAAACTGTTTATTTATTCTATTGTTATGGGAAAAGAATGCTTTTATCATTTGTTGGTGAATCTTTAGTTTCTTGGCTGTCATGCCTTGTGTGTCAGGTATGAAATTATTGAATTTTCAAGCATAGAAGTTTAAATCAAACTTTGTTCTTTTAAAAGAAGTATTATTTTCTTTGTCTTCAACAATATGTATATTGTAAGGATTCTAAATAAGTTCAATTTTTCTGCACCTAATTCATCACCTTAGCTATCAGCTCTGATGGAAAGTGATGTGAACAAAAGATATGTTGTCTTGTGTTTGTGTCTATATGTTATATATATATATATATATATATATATATATATATATATATATATATATATATATTGAATTACTGTGAAAAGTTCAGAATTTTGTCTGGCCAAGCTGTTGCATAAAAGTTTTAGATAAAAAAAACTTAAAAAATGCTTAAAAATGTTTAAAAATACTTATTAAAACTTAAGTTTTAATTTATTAATATTTTGTGTGACCAAAAAATTATCAATGCTATCTTTACATTCTTTTCAGCCAATGTGATGTTTTAAAAGTTAGATGATTATAAACTTTTTCAGGATACTCAACAACATTTAACTACTTGTAAAGAAGAAAATAGCTTCCTTCGAGATCAAAACTGCAATTTAAGCCATGATGTTCAAGCATTACTGCATATAATTCACCATGCACGTTCTACTGGACATTGGGAGGTGATTTATATTGAATGTATTTTAAAAATATAACATTATGCAAAGCACATAAAAGAAATACAATTTATATTTTAGTATCATATGTGAGGAAGAATCTATGAAAATGCCCTGTATTTTGCTAAATTTTTTGTCTATATTATGCCTTTTCTTATTGGAAGCAATTTTGTTAATAGTAAGGACTAAATTAAATTGGTCGAGAAAGGTAGGGCTGGGCGATGATGGAATTTCATCAACGCGATATATCGTCCAACACATAACGATATTTTTCGATATATCGTGATATCATTATTTGTTTATGGTTATTTTAAGTTATAAATAACATCTCTTAACATATTGACTGATCAGAACGAGACCCAATAAAAGGAAGTTTCCATTTATATTATAAAAATATTTGTTTTTTTTAAAAATAAAAATAGAAAATAATTTTGTTAAAATCCCTTTAACAGGGGTGTTTGTGCTCCGGGGAAACCCCGGAATTCCGGGGATTTTGAACTTCGATCCCCGGAAATTCCGGGGATCGTCGTTCAAAAGGAAGTAGGAATAATAATGAATTATTTATTTTGATCTGGGTAATTTTGTTTGCTTTGAAAGCAGAAAACGCAAGGTCAGTGTGTGTGGTGAAAACTTTTCCTTTCTTTCTCCAAAGGCAGTGATAATGCGTGAAAAGGGGGAAAAAACTTCTTTTTTGTTCTTTCCTTATTGCGAGTTATGACTCATTCCCCCGGTTCTCGGACATTCTCTTCTGGATTCTTTTCGGCAAGTAGGCGCGGCAGAAAAAAAAGGGAGAGACTTCGTTCGACCAGATGTGCGATCACGTGACCTGGGTTCAAAGGTCTTAATTTTGCAAAATTAATGGTTATTAATTTTGCAAAAAAAGTAATTCATTGAACTTTTATAATTAGGTCATTCAATACTTAATAATCGTAATTTTTCATTTCTCCCCCCCCCTTTCTCGAAACTGCAAAATGTCGGTAGTAAGTCCGTAAAAGTTTCCGGGGATTTTTTGGGGTCCCACAAACACCCCTGCTTTAATAAAGTGTGTCAATACCAAAGCAAATTTGGCATGTTACAATTTATAACATTGCGTTTAAATCGAAAACGTAAATTAATTGTGAATATCGATTTATTGTATCGCGATTTATCTTGAACTATTATTCATGATCATGATTTCGATATATCAATATTTTTTGGAAATTGGCATCGAAAAATCGATTTTTCAAAAACATCGGGTTTTTTTTTTTTTTCTCGATAAATCGAAACTCGACACAGCCCTATCTGTAAGTTCCAAATATTGTTATTTCTTTACTTTCGATAAAATTTTTCACTAAAATAGTCACTAGAAGGTGTTACTTAAGGCTATATTTTTCGATTAAAAATAAGTAAATTACACATTATTTTTTATTATAAAAATTAATACAATGTGTGAAGATACTGTTCTGGCAATCCCCAAATATTTAAAAAATATTTTAGCCAAGAAGAGAAATTTATAGAACTTTTTGAATTGGAATAAATCAAATTTACTATAGCACTTCTACTACTATTTGAATTTTGGATTTCTCGAATAGCATTATCTTATTCATTTTAAAATAAATTGCTTTATCTTCCCTTAAAATCATAAATTTCGGGCAATGGAATTTTACTAATGAAATGGAAAATGGAATTTCAAACAAGATAACCAAGAATAATATTACATTTCTGTAATATTATCATACTTTTTAAAAATTTATTCATTTACCCTGTTTAGTACATTCAGATTTCCAAGTAAAATATTTTACTGTCTTGTTATATGGCTTAATTATCTGCTTGAAAAAATTATATTTAATGTATAGAAATTTAAATGCTGTATGAAATCTGAAATTTGCTTTAATCTCTTTTTTATGTAACCAATATATATTCTGAATATTGAGGTGAATTGCACTTAGCCCTATCTTTACAAATTTTAGAAAACAATTTTTCAAAAATGTTATTGATCATAGTTGACAGTAAAGTGATAATAACTTAATACTTCTTTTCAGATGAGCTGTGTTACATTTTGTGAAGTTACTCCTGAACAGGTGTTTGGCCCTGTGCAATCTATATCTAATGTGTAAGTAATCGAATTAGCTAAGTTTTAGTCCTTTTAATAAAATTACTGAGAAACTGTTTCGAAAAAGAAAAAGAAATCGTGGTATATTTAATTATATAATATGCAAGGTCTTCAAAAAATGTAACAAGCGTTTATTTTACTAAATAAGGCGGTAGCTATATAAAAACACATTGAGCTTCTGTGCAGTTTGATACTAAAAAGTTACAAAAGTTAAAATTGTACTCGACCCCTTAGTGTAAAAATGCCGGTTAGTAAAATGTTTCTCTTGCTTTCATCTATGTACACACAGAAGTTGCAAGTTTCCATTTACAAAATTTGGAAAGATATTTTCATTTTTAAATTTAGAAGGACTAATCAAAATTTAGATGAAAGCACTTATTTTAGAAATGTAAATTTATTCAATACATAAAAAAGTATCATATGTAAATATTTGCTCAGTTGTACATCATCCAATCATCAGACTTCACAGAAATTTGCTAATCACACAAGATGTTGATCACTTTGATTGGTCGACCTCATACGGAAGGGAAGAGAAACTTGAGAAACTGGAAATGTAAGATATATCAGAGAAGCACCCAATTCGAATGCAGAGCAATAAAAAAAAAAAAATTCCTCGCTCGAGGCTTTTGTGCTTTAAAAAACGATGTATTTCAGTAACAAGGAACGTTTTGATATGCTGACGATTTATGCTATATGTAATCGCAATGCCGGCCTAAAGTCTGAAGAATAAAAACATCATTTTAGGAATTTCTGGCATCATTCTAGGAAGAGTCTTTATAGAATGGTTTAGCGATTAGAAATCATGGGATCCTTACTATCCCAAACAGGAATGGGGATAATAAAATGCTATATATATGACACAGAAACTGATATTTGGGTTTACTTTTCAAGCTATCCACGTGCTAGTGTGCGAACAGTCAGTCTAGAATTCAATATTCCAAAACTGACAGTGTAGAGAATATTTCAACGTAATAACTGTCATCCATAAAATATACGTGGAGTTCATAAATTGTTACAACAGCTACATACACAACTAAACGATCGACGTCTAAAATTTTAAATTTGGATTTTACCGTAGGTTAAATTATATATCTCTTTTCAGAGAAATGCAATTTGGACTGACGAATGTTGCTTTAATCGAGAGGGAAACACCAATCTTCAAAAATGTCTTTTTTAGGACAGTAAAAATATGTTAATAATACAAGAGGTTCATCATCAGAGGAATTTTCTATAAATGTGTGGTAGGGCATTTTTAGAAACGCTTTGGTTTGTACCATTTTGTACAACAGTATATAAATGGTGGCCGATATATTTAGTTAGTTTTGATTATTATTATGTCTAAACTAAGGGATGAATTGGCTTTGGCAGTACAAGTTCGGTAGATCGTTATCGACGGATTTAAAAGGTCTTATCTTTCAAGTTGCAAGATGTGAATTCAATCGCATGTGAGGAAATATTGTTAAAAGAATGCAACTTTTTATGATATCGACAATGTTCTTACAAAATTTACAGAAATATCTCATTTTTAAATTTTTCATAATTGCAGGTAGATAAATTTTTTAGGGATGGAAATTTATTAATACAAAAAAAAAACACTATTATATGCAATTATTTTTCCGTTTGTGTATCATTCAGTTATTATGGCTTTAAACAAGTTTGGTTATCACACATAATGCTGTTCATGTTTTGGTTCAACAATATCGACAACTGTAACTTCAACTGAATAAAGATTGGAAGAGGAAAATAAGAAATTGAACATTTGAAGTATCTCAGAAGAAAAGTATCTTCCGAAGCAGAAAATGAAATTCCTTGCTCGCAGCTATGTGTGTGATATTAAGACTTTCGGAAGAATGACGTATTTCAATCATGAGAAACGTTTTGAAATCAATAAATTTGTCTTTTAATATATCAGTAAATTTTGATGATAGAAAATAAAAGCATTTTACCAATTCATACTTTTACACGATGGGGATCGCATAAAAATTTAATTTTTGTATCTTTATTATCTTCTTCACAAATCTGTGTATTTATACAATTACCCAACTTATTTAATGGAATTTTGTAACTAAAAGTATGCTTCTAGGTGCAATATTTAAAGAATTAAGCGTTTGTTCCACTTTTTTGGGACATAGTAATTGATTGCTTGCATCGATTTAACATTTTATATTTTTTTAAATAGTAATTTTCTAATAAAGTTTTAGAATAACATTGTTTGCTAGTACGGTACCCATGGACAAAACGTTTTCAATTCAGAAATAAATTGTAAACTATCTGAATTATTTCCCTAATTTTGATAATTAAAAATATAACTCTCAACAATAATTTTCATTATTGGATTTGGATTCAAACTATTCTCATTATGTCTACAAATATTTATTTTTTTGTTTTCAATTCATTGTTTAAAACTGTGGTATGGAGAAGCTGTTTATTTTTGGATTATGTAATTTATAGGTGCTATACCTTTGGATGAAACATTATTTATTGGTGCTGTTACATTTTTCCAGTTTAAATTTTCATCTAAAGAAGTTACTGAAAAGACCCTTTTTACAAATATAAGACATTTATGTTGAAGCGCAGAATATTAAGTTTTTAGTTCAGAATGATATTATTTATCCCAGTATGTCTGTGGCAGCAACTGATAAATGTCGAAATGAGCAGAGATGTGATATATTGGGTTGAATAACAATTCAAAAGAGTTTTCAAACTTTATTTTACATTTTCACGCTTTTTAGAAAATTACTCTGAGTGTTTTATTTATTACTCTGATCTTTTGATGAAAGAAATGCGTCATTTGCTCTTAATTTTTCTACCCATTTTAAGGCTAGGAAATTAAATCTGGATAACTCATTGAGGCACTGCTCATTCTCCATATCATAGCATAGATGTCGCGAGTAATTTCCGCTTTCTTAAAATTTCGATTAGATGCAAAAGAAAAAATGTCAAAATTTCTCAATTATGTCCACTTGATATTTTATTTTAATAAATACACAAAAATCAATGTGTTATCTTGTAAAGCAGGGCCCCCAACCTTTTTGGGTAAGCAAACTCCTTCTTGTATAAAAAGTATTTGAGACCTCTTAATTAAATATGGTATTAAAAGTGTACAAACACATATAATACAGTAATATTCAGTGTGATTTCAAACGAATATCCAAACGTTCAAATCCTATGTCTTTTAAACAATACAAGGCAGCGTTCCATTTCCACACTTCGCTTTGAGTGAGAAATTATAAAGTTTCATTAGTTATTTAATTCATTTTTTGGCGAGGGATGGCGCTTCGAGCAGCTGTTGGAAAGAGAACAGGTTACATGGTCCAATGTAGGATCATTTAATCTATTTTAGCCATGGCTACATAAAAGATAAAATATTTTTTCTGCCCTTTACCAGCTGATATTGTTGAATTGAAATCAAGGATAATTGCAATCATCGAAACACTAGATATGCTGAAAAGAGTGTGGAATGAATTACGCTATAAAATGGATATCATTCGTATTTGTGGTGATAGTAACATTGAACATTTATAACTTTTATACTGTTAGTAACTTTACAATGTTATTTTTTCTTCTTTTCTTTTCAAAATGCATGTATTTTCTGTAATTCTGTAAATATATCGCTTTAAAGTTGGAATATGTATTTGTAATCACCCTGTATATTACATGTCAGTAATTAATAAATATTATTGTAAAAGAATTAAAAATATTTTTAGAAAGCGAAAAACTTTGCTATTACTCAGGTGTACCAGTATTATAAAATTCAAAAAATCCGATTAAGATTTTAAAAAATAAAGAAAAAAAATTAGAGGGATTTTTGACATTGTTTCTCCGTTATGGGATAGTCATAACCCAGATTAACATATGACAGTTTCAGCCCCATGTGTTTTTCTTCAATCAGTTTGTTTCTATATTTATGTTTTTAAAAATCCCAAGTTGTGAAAGCACATTCACTCCGATAAGTGCCCAAGAATACCATTAATTCTCTCAGTGTAAATATGGCAATTTCTGGATATTGTTGCCCAAAGTAAACTGAATGGCACTAATGATGTTGTTCCTCGAAACGATTTTAAACTCTGGTCTCATGATAGTTAACGATTCTTTTCAATGGGGTTAATTCACGGTCACGTGACAGATACCAAACAAACCGCTTCAATTGCAACCGTTCTGCGCATGCCGAGATGTCTGCCGATAACGTTGATGAAAGCATTGACGTTGAAAGTTACGCTGGCCGAATAATTATTAAAAATGTTTGATTTTTTAAAAAATATAGTAATATTTTGAATAATTTTCTCCAAATTTTCGTAGTAATGTAATTTTATTTCTTATATTACAATTTTTCATTAGTATTTTCAATGTAATTATTGTTTTTGCATGATAAATTAATTTTTAATTAGTTTGGTGCCATTTTATTCTTTATTTTCCGATATTTTTGTTTTGGTCCAAGATACGTTTTAACAAATGGCTATGGCAGTGTTTTTGAAAAATTACATATGTTCTTTTTTACATATTATTTAAATGTTATTGAATGTTGAATTTTATATATATTTTTAAAAATAATTATTACTCTTAGATAAGTTAACATTTTGAAGCTTACTAATACAACTATTACATTTTTTCTTACGTAATGATTTTTATTAATATTGAGATTTTGATGTTTTCAGTTTGCTTAGAGTAAAGAACATGAAACTCAAATTTGTATATATTAAATAAATTATGTTTACAATTTCAAATTATGAAATATAAAAGGTATAGATACCATTTTTTTAAAAAATCTATGCAACTTATGAATCAGTTATTTCCTTTTAATTTATAGAAATTATTAAAGGACAAATAAGCAAAATTATGCCTTCATAATTTTTATTTACACATTACAAAAAAATATAGATAAAATACATATGATAATTATTTGAAAAAAATATGATCAAAAGGATGTTTCAATGTACTCGCCTGTTAAAAGAAACTCAAAAACTATTTATGAACATTTTTTCCTAGAGACTTAGAACGAATATAAACACATCATGACAAGAATGTCAAAGTAAATGATAAAATCAATTTTATTGACCAGAAACATCCTAGATACTGAACAACAATTTTTATCACCAATAAAAACATAATGTTGAGCAATATACTTTTAAAGCAGAACATTTCTGAAATGTATTTAAAAATCCTAAAGTTACATTGATAAAAAATTCAGTTTAAATACAAGAAACAAGATGAAACAAAATGATAATTATAAAAAAAACACTGATAAGAATAAACAGATTACTCTTTTGTTATTAGATATGATTACCTAGCAGTAAATAAATAATATGAATTACTAAAAGATAAAGAAAACTTTAAGGTTCATAATAAAAAAAGTGAAACCTCATAATGCATTTTATTATAATGCCAACAACTAAAAATCAAATACAAAAATTATTTGATGTTAATTAATGGTCTTTGAAAGTTACACAACATGCAATTAATAAAAAATACTGAATTAATCTTCTATAAACATGTATAAGGGAGAGCCCCTGCAAAATATTTGTAAATTTTAATTCTTGAAATAGCTCTTTCTACTATATCCCTTACATGGCATATCTTGCAGTTATCAATTCTATAATTAATATTAAACTGAATACAGTCCTTTAAAAATTTAGGACATTTCAATTTATATCCTATTTATTGTAGTTCTTCTTCAATTTGGAAACCTTTATCTGCAATCGCAACATCATTCAGTTCTAATGGCTTTTAATAAAAAGTTCCTTGTCAGATATGCTACCACAGTACATATAATGGTGAAATGAAGCTGATGGCTCCTGAAGATATTACGACTAGCATATCTTTTTAAGTATTTGTTTTCTTATAAAAACTGAAAGTCATTTGCTGTTCTTCTGGATTGCTAGGTTTCCATATAGGAAATTCAGTGCAGTCAGTAATGACTCTGGAGCCTTCATTTTCAAAACTAAACTGTTTTGTCATGGTTTTAGTGAAAAATTTAGTTTCCTCCAAAGTCATTAGTGGTAACTAATGATTTTGGAGGAAATATAGGTATCAATTTCAACTTTTCATAAAAAACTGTTGTTACAAAATTAAAATACCTTGAAACAGTAGAATCTGAAATCTCAAACCAAATAGACAAAAATTCATTTGAAATTCCAGTCCTTAATTTAACAAGGAACAGAACATATATATCAACTGGATGTTTCGACAAATTCAATTTTTGATCTGCTTGAGAATTCAAAAAAGAATATATATATATATAGAGAGAGAGAGACAGAAAAACCTTTCTTTAACTATCAATGCCCTCACTTTAATATCACCAATAATATTCTCTAGAATGAAACTCTTTCTATCTCGCAGAATCCTGTTCTTGCAGCTCATTTTGCAAATTGCTGATCTTGTTTCAGAAAAAGTAATAGTCTGGGAAGAAGTAGAGTGCATTCCACTGAAATCAGAATTCATATAATTTTGTTTAATAATCAGTTCTC
The DNA here is from genome assembly GCF_947563725.1 of Argiope bruennichi. Taxonomy (NCBI): domain Eukaryota; kingdom Metazoa; phylum Arthropoda; class Arachnida; order Araneae; family Araneidae; genus Argiope; species Argiope bruennichi. The sequence goes on from NC_079162.1 coordinate 57,747,945, forward strand.
TTGCATTTATATATTTATGTACTTAACTAAATGACATGTATTTTCAAAACTTATATATATATATATATATATATACAGCGTGCAGCAGAAAACCCCAGACAAACAAATTTTAATATAACTTGACTAAAAATTAATAAATTAACAAACTATAGCAAATAATAAATTAATAAAATATAACAAATAAGAGTAGACTTTTACTGATAAATAAATTTACTTGGTTTCAAAGTGACCGACTTTTGCAGTGATGCAAAGGCGCAAACGCTTATTGGAATTTTCAACAATGGGCCGCAAGTCTTCTTCCTTTGATCTATCCCATTCCAGCAGAAGCCATTGCTTTAGAGAGATCAAACTTTTATGTCGCTTAGTGCAAGCCCTAGACTCCAAAATGGACCGTATACTTTAATCACGGGATTGAGATTCGGCGAGTATTGTGCCCATTCTCCAGATGATATCACGTCCAGAAAATGTTCCTTCCACCACTCTTCTCTTTTTAGCCTTGTGAGCTGATGCAGAGTCTTGTTGAAACTCCTACCTTACACTGCAGAAGTGCGTTTTGGCCCACGGAAATATAACAGCTTCTAGAATGTCCCATTGGTATACTTTTTGAATTATTTTAGCTCCCTCATCCACAAAAACCAGAGATGTTTTGCAGCTTTCGCAAATTCGGCTTCAAACCATGACCGACTTTGGATTTTTGCGTTGTTCTCCAATTGCTGAAGTGCTTTGTGCGTCTACAGACCAGATCCTATAATTCTAGGAGTTACGAACTTTTGGACGGTAAAGAGATTCTCAATAGTGAAAAGGAATCTCTCTTGGTTCTGACATGCGGCCCGTTTCAAAAGTTTTCGGCGTATATGGAGCCGCACGAGTTTGTTTTCTTCAGTGAGAAGCTGAACTTTCTGGACCTTGTAAGGCTTTAGTCCAAGTTTTGATTTTACCATTCGTTGTTCTTGTCGGTCCCTTATTGATGACTTTGATCTTTATTGCCAAGCTCTTTGAAACGATAGATTGCATCAGACATTATTTGCAAACACATTAAGCAAACGAACGACTTCATACTGTTTGTTTTCCAACTTTAAAATAGCATATCTTTTGCTTGGCATCGTAAATAGGCCAAATATCAGTACATAAACTAAAAGATACATTATAAAATATGTTATAATTGAAGTAGGAGAAAAAAAGAAATGAACAAAAATTAAAAGTAAATTAACTTCTATTCTATGGTGTAATAACTTTGTCCGAGTTTTTGTGCCGCATCCTGTATATATTTCTTATGTGTAGCATTCAGTTTATCAGATTAAGAACATTTTTAATAAAATACATCAATTATAAATGCTGATAACAGCCAATAAGAAAGTTGGATTTTCAGTAGTTAGTAAATGATTCACTTATTAAATAAATCTTTAGGAAATTTATTCAATTTCATCTCAGTGTAGCATTATAGCAGGTGTTAATTTTAAGTTAGGAGTGATATTTTTGGCAACAGGAGTTCGTTTACTTATATCAATTAAATTTAGATCAGATTTTACAGGAAACATGTAATGTAATATTCATATAAACGTTTTTAAACCTTCTAAGTATATAAAAAATTATCAGAAATTTCATCAAATGTCAATAAAGTAAATTAGAAATGCACTCAAGAATTTTGTTTGTTTGTCCTCATTTGTTTTTGACGGCAAATCGCTTACAGATCTCTTTATCTTCGAAGGGTTTTTCTAAAAAAATACTGGAACAGCTTTGGGTGTCGCATTAAAGCATCCAGCAGCACACCAGTGTTTTATCTTTTAGCATATGATAAGAGGAAAGAAAATGACTCAAAAATATAACTTCAAATGTAAATAGAAAATCCGCTTCATACTTGGCGCAGGGCGTTAATGGAGTCTCATCGACGAAAGCGTTGCGGATGAAAGTTTAAATGCCATGCGCAGAAGAACATGACATGTAACTTTTACGTCACATGAATTAACCCATTGATGGTACTTTCACTTTCTTTAAAAGTACTTTTCTTCCATTGGTTTTTGTCTTCAATTTTCGGAAAGCAGCATCTAGCATGCTGTTGTAGAACATTAAATTCTGTTTCAAATGATAAAACTCAATTGCAAAATGTTTTATTGTTTTGTGCGCATTTTTAAATTTTAATCACAATGCATGGGAATTTTTATTGAACATATGCATATGAATTTTTGCTGATATTGAAAAATATCGTCAGTCTATCTTTCAAAATCAGTAATTGAATCAATTATATATGAATAAAAAAATTAGATGTATTTCTTATTGCAGACATAAATGAATTTAAGTGATAAATTATTTCTTATCAAAATGTCATAAATGATTGTTTTACTTAATATTTATTCATTTTCTGGTAATTTACTACTGTTGTTAAAAGATGGGCGGAACATTTTAGTGTTCACTTTCATTAGTCTTTATTTCATATCTTGTCTCTGACATCATGTAATTGAGCGTGGGTTTCGTAGGATATATTCATAGAGGGGCTTAAGTGGGGAATTATGAGGGGTTTAAAGAGGATGTTTCACCATAAACTCCCTACAAATATAAAATCTGATTTTTTTTTGTACTTTTTATTTCATGTGAAGAGGGAAAGAAATTATAGTGAATGATATAAAATAAATTGTTCTTTATTAATTATCAAAATACTATATATATATTAGTAAATTGTCTTTGTAATAATTTACAACTTATGGTGGTTTTGAGCATAAACTTTCCTTTTGTTCGACCTTTGCAGGTATGTTTCAGAGTCACCACAATCTGAGAATGATAGTGCTGAAGGGACAAAAAAGGTTAGGCATTTATTTATTCACTAATTATACTTTTTTATTGTTCTTATTATGTATTAGCACACTTCAAGAATGATTTAATATATATTAGCATATGATAAGGCTGAAGATGCACCCCCCCCCCCGCGCCTAAAGCATTCATGACCGAAAAGCGATTCCTACTTTTTTAGGGGAAAAAAGTAATTACTGTATACATTCTTCAAATGACTGAGGTAAAACGAAGTATGAATGAAAAGGTGCATAATCGAAATTTTAATAAATGACTCATTTGCATAAATTCAGTTTCATTTAAAAATAATAATTTTATTGGATAGTCTAGTATATTACTGCAAAGTACTGTAAATAAGAATTAAATTTGAAATATTTTTCATAAAACTGAAAAATCATACATTTACTGCCTAATTATACATTTCAAATTTTATACTAATTATAAGCATTCGGTTGGCATTTAATTGAAAACACTTTTAATCGTCATCTAATGTGCTGATTATCTGAGTCTTGAAATCGAATGAATTTCATTACTAGTTTGTTTTTTTTAAACTTGTGTTACGACAAAAAAGTTTTCAATGAATCCATTGTATATTTAAAGGAAGGTGAAATATCTTCCTTTCATTTTTCATTATCATAATTTAAATCGGCACTAGAAAATTCCGCTTTCATTAATTCACCAACTGTAAATAATTCCGAAACCAATATATTATAATCGCAATGGGGTCAATTCACGGTCACGTGTCAGGTACCAAACAAACCGTTTCTGTTCAATTTTCAACCGTTCTGCGCATGTCGGGATGTCTGCCGATAACGTTGATGAAACCATTGTTTAGTAAATGTTACGCTAGCCGATCAATTATTAAACACTTCTGATTTTTTTAAAGATATTATTTTGAATTATTTTCTCCAAATTTTCGTAGTTATATAATTTTATTTCTTATATTAAAATTTTAATTAGTATTTTCAATGGAATTATTGTTTTTGCATAATTAATTAACGTCGCCTTTTAATTCGTTTGATGCTGCTTTATTCTTTCCTTTCTCATATCCTTCCGCCCTTTTTTTTTATCCAAAGGATACATTTTGACAAATGACTATGGCAGTGTTTTTGAAAAATTACATATGTTCTTTTTTTACATATTATTTAAATATTATTGAATGTTGAATCTTATATAGTTCTTTTTAAAAATAAATTATTACTCTTAGATAAGTTAATATTTTAAAGCTTACTAATAAAATTATTACATTTTTTTTCTTATGTAATTATTTTTATTAATATTGAGACTTTGATGTTATCAGTTTGCTCAGAGGAAGGAACATGAAACTCAAATGAGTATATATAGAATAAATTATGTTTACAATTTCAAATTATGAATTATTAAAGGTATAGATACCTTTTTTTAAATCTATGCAACTTATGAATCAGTTATTTCATTTTAATTTGTAGAGATCATTAAAGGAAAGCAAACAAAATTACAGTTTCATATTTTTTATTTACACATTACAATATATATATATATATATATATATATAACCAATCTTAAGTAAGAAAAAGTTTGAAAACGAAACTAAAATGAAAACGAAACAAAAACAGTTTCGAAGTCGCAACTAAAATTTATAACCTATTTAAACTAAAACCAAAAAAGAACTTCATAGTATTTAGAGAGCGCAATTGCAGCTACTTCTAAAACACAGATGAATTGATACAAAAGTATTAGAATCAAGTTAATAGGAAAAACAAAAAATCAAATAAAAATTAAACCAAAAAAATTATAAAAAATATTAAAAAAGAATCCGGCCTGAAGACTTTTTCAAGGGTCACCCTCAGGCAGGGATTCAAAGAAAGGGATTTTTTCTGTGAGGAAATACAGACATTGTCTAATAATGATTCCTCGTGACCCGAAAATCCCCTGAAATTATTAAATATTCGTCATATAGCCAGTTATTTTTAGGAATGATATTTTCATTTAAATATTCGTCATATATATATGACGAATATTTAAATGAAAATATCATTCCTAAAAATAACTGGCTTCAGTTATGTAATTTTAATATTACTGAAAATTACGTGTTTAATGGTATTAATTTTTATAAACTAGTCAAGGGCATTCCAATGGGAACAGCTTTCTCAAGTGCTTTAGCTAATATTTTCCTGCATTACTGTGAGAAAAAAATAATTAAATATAATTTAATAAACGGGTGGAGATATATTGATGACCTACTTTTGATTAACTTCGACAATACTAATATTATTACTAATTGCTATCCAAAAGATTTAATTCTAAAAGATACAAATAAAAATCAACTTGAGGCTACCTTTCTGGATTTAAAAATCGAAATTGCTAATGATAAAACAATAGTTGGTATATACGATAAAAGGGATGATTTCAACTTTAAAATAACAAAACTATGTAACTACCATTCCAATCTAAACTCTAAAATTTTCAAAAATCTAATTTTCTCACAAGTTAAAAGGATCAAAAGGGTTTGCAATAATAAAAATTCTTATATTGAAGCATCAAACAACCTCCTTAAAAATTTAATTAAAAATGAATTTCCTAGAAATTACTGTAATGTCAATTTTTTAATTAAACAAGGTATGGTTTGGGATTAATCCTTTGGCTTAAATAAAAATAGAACTTTCCTTGCATATTGGATCACTCAATAGATGGCGCTGGGAGCCTACATCTGTTTACGTAATTTACCGCTAGTTTTTTAAAAACAGGGAATCACAATCAATAGGTTAAAGTTTCCTTGACTGTTGATGGTATGTACTGGCCTTTTCGTTTTTAATTTTTAATTTCAGTGCTATCTTTTGTTTTTATTGTTATTTTTGTTATTGTATTTTTACTTTGTTGTGGTTAATTTCTTCTTATTTGTTGTTTTATATTTCCTTTCTGTTAAAATGGTATATCTCTTGAGCATAATTTCAGGGGATTTTCGGGTCACGAGGAATTATTATTAGACAATGTCTGCATTTCATCACAGAAAAAATCCCTTTCTTTGAATCCCTGCCTGAGGGTGACCCTTGAAAAAGTCTTCAGGCCGGATTCTTTTTTAATATTTTTTATAATTTTTATTTGATTTTTTTGTTTTTCCTATTAACTTGATTCTAATACTTTTGTATATATATATATATATATATATATATATATATATATATATATATATATATATATATAATAATTATTTTATAAAATGTGATCAAATGGATGTTTCAATGTACTCACTAATTCAAAAAACTATTTATCAACATTTATTTTTCTAGACACTTAGAAAAAATATAAACACAGTATGACAAGAATGTCAATGTAAATGATGAAATCAATTTTATAGAACAGAAACCTTCTAAATACTAATTACTACTCTAAATACTAATAAATTATGTTTACAATTTCAAATTATGAAATATAAAAGGTATAGATACCATTTTTTTTAAAAATCTATGCAACTTATGAATCAGTTATTTCATTTTAATTTATAGAAATTATTAAAGGACAAATAAGCAAAATTACGCCTTCATAATTTTTATTTACACATTACAAAAAAATATAGATAAAATACATATGATAATTATTTGAAAAAAATATGATCAAAAGGATGTTTCAATGTACTCGCCTGTTAAAAAAAAAAACTCAAACTATTTATGAACATTTTTTTCCTAGAGACTTAGAAAAAATATAAACACAGTATGACAAGAATGTCAATGTAAATGCTGAAATCAATTTTATCCAACAGAAACATTCTAAATACTAAACAACAGTTTTTTTTTTATCACGAATAAAAACATTATGTTGAACAATATACTTTTAAAGCAGAACATTTATGAATTTTTTTTTTAAATGTTAAAGTTACATTGATAAAAATTGCATTGAATGAATATCATAAAATAAAACATACAATACAGTAAATTTAATAAACAAGAATAAGGTCATGACATATACATATATATATATATAGAGAGAGAAGTTAAATAGGATATAAAGATGAGTTAGAAGAAACACTTTTATGCTTTTACAGAATTTTGTAATTCAAAATTGATATGTTAAAAAAATAGAAAGGAAAAAAAAAGTGAAACATGCATGTAGCAATGAAGTTGGGAATAAAAATTACATAATAAATGCTGATATGGAAATTGATTTTCAATGAAAATACCTGTATTTATTAAAACAGAAATCACTGAGGTGCACAATAGTATAACATGATATTATGATAACAGTCAATTTCAGTTTAAATACAATAAACTATTGACATTTCATTTTTAACAATAGAAAAGTTGTTTGATATAAATTCACTTTGAATCCATCACAAATCTGCAAATGTAATTAGAAAACTAGTAATAATGCTTTCTGGAGCCATCCATTTTGCTCTTTTGTTATTAGACATGATTACCCAGCAATAACTGAATAACATGAATTACTAAAAGATAAAGAAAACTTTAAGGTTCATAATAAAAAAGTAAAACCTCATAATGCATTTTATTATAATGCCAAAAACTAAAAATCAAATGCAAAAATTATTTGACGTTAATTAATGGTTTTTATACTTAACTAATTTATATACTTAATTAAATGACATGTGTTTTCAAAACTTAAATATATATATATATATATAATATAGCATTTAATTTATCAAATTAAGAGCACATTTAATAAAATACTTCAATTATATATATATTCTAACAGTCAATAAGAAAATTCAATTTTCAGTAGTTAGTAAAGATTTTTCTTATTAAATAAATCTTTAAGAAATTTATTCACTTCCACCTAAATTTAGCATTATAGCAGTAGTTATTTTTGCAGCAGGAGTTTGTTTACTTACATTAATTAAATTTAGATAAGATTTTTTTATAAAATGCAATGTAATATTCGTGTAAACATTTTAAAACCTTCTAAGCATATTCAAAATTATCAGAAATATCATCAAATGTGAATAAAGTGAATTAGAAATGCTCTCACGATTTTGTTTGATTGTTTTTGTTGGCAAATCGCTTACCAAATTCTTTTTTTCGAAGAATATTTCTAAAAAATTACTGAAACATTTGCGATTACTGGAATTCCATTTACGATTTAATAAATGAACACACATTGAATGAATTCTTCAAAATGATCGAAACATATCACCGACTTCGAAGGCTTGAAAAAATCTATACCAAAGGTACCAACCTTAGGCAGGATTGTTGAAAGGAAAATAAGAAAACATTTTATCATGACAGTCACTCTTGTGTTTCGCATTAAAACATCCATCAGCACACCAGTATATCCTCTTTTAACACATAATAAGAGGAAAGAAAATGACTGAAAAATTATAACTTCAAATGTAAACAAAAAAAAAAATCCGCTTCATACTCGGCGGAGAACGTTAATGGCAGACTAATCGACGAAAGCGGTGCGGATGAAACTTAAATGCCATGCGCGGATAGCTCATGACATGTGACTTTTACGTCACATGAATTGACCCCATTGCCGTGCACCTCGAAACCAGTGGGGAGACCATTTACAAACGAAGTTTCACGAATATAAACAAAGTATTATTCGACTATTATTTTATCATTACTAAACGTAGTATTGTATGATTTTGAATGAAGCAGGACTATGATGAAGTGACCAGTACATGGGAAACTTATAAGTGGCGCTTCACCTTATTACAAAGTTGATTAGCTTACTTCATGTTGTATATAATTTTAAGTGATTTTAATTCAGATTCATCTTATCTGAGCAGGTTTATTTAAGCTCAGCTAGGTTCCATGTTAGTTTAATTTTGATTCATCATCTGCATGACTTTATCAATTGATACATTAGTTTAAATTTTTATAATGAATATAATTTTTTAAAAACAAAAAGTGTTGTACAATCATTAAAGTGAGATTTAAAAAAAATCTTTCGATATAGAAATAGCGCTTTTGCATTTGGTATGATTTTTAACTTGATTTATAAATAATTGCATTAGTCTAAAATTTGCATATATATTTTCAGGGTTTGAGTTCTGATATCTCTTCTCAAGAAAATACAGATTCTAATACTTCCAGTCCTTATATGGTTCATCCTGTGAGGGCTCCATTAAGCAATGCGAATTCAAATTGTCATTCATGCAGTGAAGGCAGCTGTATTGAGGTTTTTTAAACATTCTTTTTATCATATTTTTATACTGGCTATATAATGGACTAAATTGATTAAAATTATTATTAATTTAATATGTAGATTCTATTTAATTTTCTATTTTTTAAAGCCCCAGGGATTAACTATTTTTTTAGCATTATTTTATAATTTTCTCGGTTTTTTTTAAGTAGAAAATTATTGCCTTTTACCATATTTTTTAAATAATTAAACTTCATTCAAATTTTTATTATTTAATGAAATAATTTATGATTCATAATAATTATTGCTGTTCTCATATTCAGTTGTCATTTTCTGGGGAAATTACCAGCATATATTTAATAGTATCAGGTAAAGATAAAGAATTATATCATATATTTTGAATAGATGTCAAAAATAAATCAAAATCTGGGAAACATCTGAAGCTGAAGCATTTGCTAAGAACATTTGAAAGAAAAGGCAATTTTCATATTTTATTAATTTTTCACCAATCAATGTTTTGTTTTAGCATTTCCTATTGATTTTTTTTTCTATGAAATATTGCTGTACTTGTGTTAATGGCAATAATTCGCCAAAACTCTATATAATATTAGTTTTCTGTTAGTGTTTTGTTTACATTAAATTTAAAAATATTTTTTTTTTACTTACCAATTTATTTTTATGCTGAGGATACTGGAAAGCTTGCTATTATTTATCTTGAAAATGATTTAATATTAGGAAATAGCATGTATTGATGAACTCTGCGTAAGTGTTTGAGAATATTCTACAAGTAAAATTTTATTAAAACAAATATATATAATATTAAAGTATCCAATAGTTTGAAATAAAAATTAATAAAAGAAAAGTTTCTTAATAAATCTAAATACAGACGAGAAAAGTAAAACTTTTTGGAATGAAACAAAAATGTAATTATTCCGAATAAAATGACTGAATTTTACCGTTTCTTTATCGGGAAAAACCTGTTTTCTGTTCATATTCATAGTGTAGAATATTGTATGTGCTTGATTCCTATAATAATAGTATGAAATAATATGAAATAACAATCCTCAAAGCATTTAGTTATTTTTTATAGTGAGATTTTCCAGTGTGACAAGATTCATAGATCTACTAGTCTATTATTATCAATAGTGATTTGAATTATATTGGTCAATTGCTTCTAAATGATGAATTTTCTTAACAAAATTGTTGCAGATCCTTCCCTTAATAGGCTAATATTTCTATTAGTACTGTATCTTCTTATGTAATGTGTCCCTAAATTTTTTCATGAAATGAATTTGAATGCTTTCTTGCCTGTAAATTATATTAAGTATGCTTACATTTTCAAATGTAGATTATAAGCAGTGGCATAGTGAAAAAAAGCAAACGCCTGAAGTATGCATAATTTATTTGCCGATAGTCATTTTATTTTTAAAAATGATATAAGCGCACTAATGTTTTGTTCCGATGATACCTCAGGCGTGAATATCGTCTTTTCCACTGGTCGCTACACCATTGATTATAAGTTCTGCTTTATTTCAGTTTGATCTGTTATTTGTTCCATATGATAAAGGAAATAATAAATTAGTTTGGTTTTTGACTAGCAATCTGAAGTTTTTACTAATATATTTATCAATTGCAAAATTTGTATTCAAAGTATGCTGTCAAAGATTTTGTTATATAATTTTATGCCAAGTGCTAGGATATCACTATCAATCATATTTTTTAGTTCCATTATAAAGCTAAAATTTCATTATTGCTAACTTAATCATCTGTAAACTGAAACTTTCTGTTACAGATTTTAATCTGTTCTGACCAAACTTTAGTTGCATTTATGTTGTTCCTTTGAAGGATTTATTCTGCTTCTATAGTATGGTGTGCACGTAGTTTTGATTGTTTTTTTAATAATTTGATTTTTTCCCCTCCTGCAGCTTTTTGAAAGGGGTAAAAGGATAAGATTTTTGGAATCACAGCTGTCTGAACTTAGACACCAGTTGTCAATGAAAGAAGCAGAGTGTGAATGTCATCTGTGGAAATTGGAGATGCTGATGCAACATAATAAAGTAGAAACAATCATTAAATTGTTTCATACAAATTTATTCTTTATCTTGAAAAATTAATTTCTTGCTCTTAACGTGTTATAAGAAATCTGTTTAGTTTAACTTATTCTGTGATATGTTTTTAAAATTAATTTAGATATCTTCAACTTTATTAGTATACTAATTCTTAATGTTTAATTTTTTAACAGAATCGTCAAATTTTCCCTCCTGATTTACCATCAAGTGGAACTTCTTTACCAAAATGTATTTCATTGCCTGACATTGGAAACATATACAGTTTCACTAATGTAGTGCGTAAATCATATTCATATAGTACATTTGGTGTAGCTCCACCAACAAACGAACCGTCACAGATGGAGAGGAAAAACTGTGATAAACCAGTTTGTAATGATGATGATATATCTGAGACTCGGAGGTGCAATTCAACTGATAAAAACTCTGAACATGTACCATGCGTACGTAAAGGACAAAGTGAACCTCATCTATTTATGTTTGGAGATAATATATATGTGTATAGACCATGTGAACCTATAAAAAAAGCTTCCAATATTGCCTTACATGATGATTATGAAATGAGCCTTCCACCATGTGAGAGTATTGACTTGAAATTTCCTACTGAAGAATCAAGAACGAATGTATGCGATTGGGCAACCTTAAATAAAACTGAGTCATTTGGTGCTCCTCAACATTCATATTACAAAGTAAGTATTTCATTGTGTTACGATAAAGCAACTTAATTCTATTCAGAGTAATTTATGAAAATTTCTGAAGGCTATCTTAATTATTTCTTAAAGAGAATTAGAGAAAAAGTGTTAAATTGCACTAACATGTATAGTGCAAATTAACATTCAACTACATCTTCTGAAACAAATAATATAATAATTTGATTAATATGAAGCATTTCTTTTTATGGCATTTTTGTGAAATTAATCTTTGCTCATCAGATTTATTTTAGCTGAAGTATATGTTTGATTTTTATAATATTCAATGAAGTGTAAATGAGAGAATTATTCAAATATTATGCATTGCAAAGAATTAAAGTGCATTAAATGAATTCATATCTAATCAAAAACTACTAAACAGTTCAGTTCTTTCAATCAATTTTTGAATATAGCAAGGATTGTGAATTATAAAAAGTTTTTAGAAATAAGGCTGTTTCTTATAATATTTTTCAGTTTAAACTGTGAATTATTCTCAATAAATGTCATACATTAAATATTTTTTAGTAGCAGAGAAAAAAATTCTTATTATATATTTTATGAAAACGCTTTTAACCATTAGAACAATCTGAAGGCTATCTAAACAAGTATGATTATTTTCCTCAATGTTATAAGGCATGTTATCAGAGATTATTAGTAAAATTTATTATTTGCAAATTGTTTGCCAAGGAATGGAAACTTTTTTGGTTATAAAGGATTATTTATATTGAATGAATCTCATATGTTGTTACCTACCCGTTTTTTTATAAATATATCGCTGTAAAATTTATGTAATAGTACTTATTGGGTGCATTTTAGTTTATTTGGATATATGTGCTTATTAATTTGCATTACAGCTGTTAATTAATAATTGTGAAGATAGAAAAATAGATTTAGAATGTAGAATGGAATATTAAATCATTTAAGAATTCAATGAACAATTAGGTATAAGATTTTTGTGGCATATTCTCATCAGTATAAAAGAGTGTGAGTTTCTTCAGTTCAATTCTATAATGTTTAACACTCATTAAAAAGGGCAGTATATTTTTTTTTGCATACTATAAACTACAAAATAGATAGATATTTTGTGTATCCATGAATGTTTTATCCCTCTGTAATATGGCAGGATATTTCAAATTTCTGTACATTTTATTTTGAAGTTTTATTAGTTTTACATTAGCTGCAGTAGAATCGAAAATTATGTATTTTATTTATAAAACTGCTATTATTGTAGTTGATGCATGTACTATTAGCACCCAAGTGTGGCAGCCTGTTATTTATATTTTGCTTCTTTTTGAGTGAAACTTTTAAAATCAAGCTTTCTAAAAAAATACTATATTTATTTTACTATAAAGGCAAGATCTGAACAGATTTTGAATTTTTTTTTCTCATATGGATTATTTGATGTATTAAACTGTATGCTTAGTTTCGGACTGTATTCAGTTGCACAGCTGTTGTTTTAAATAAAAGAACAGTCCATTTTAATTTTTTGCTTGATTTTTATACTATTGATATTTCTTTGATTATTATTCACTTTGGGTATTTAAAACATTATTATTATTTAAGGATGAAGATTCAAGTAGTTCATGTACTTGCTCTGATCCCGAAATTGAAACTTTAAATAAGGAAATGTTTGCTCAATTTTTTGGAGAAAAAGTGTCATCTTCTGTCCAAACTGATGATAAGGTGACATATTCAATTGGGTTACAAGCTGCTATAAAGCAGGTAAGTGTTAAATAAGTTAATTTTTCTATTCTGTTGCATTTTTATGTTTTTAATTTTATTATTTCTACATTTATATTAATATAAAAAAAAGATTTGTTTTACCAATAGTGCTTGAAGCAGAGGTTTTTTTCCTTCAGAAAGAAGATAACTGTTTAAATAGTCATGTTAATGCCATTTTAACATTATTTGTGCTTCTAACTCTAAACTGGAAATTTTTTTTTCAATGAATTCCATGTTGTGATTTTAAAACACAGATAATGAGAGGAAACAAGATACACCAATTTTGTGGATATATATATATATATATATATATAGTTGTAATCCTGGGTTCATTCTTTCTGCATTAAAGAATTGTCTACTTTAAATATATATCAGCCTTAAATATATAAAGACAGTTGTCTTTGTTGCTAGGATTTTTTTTAAAATACAGTATTCTCAAATGCGTTTTGACAATTTATATTTTTAGGTGTGTAAATATTTGATGGTTTTCTGTGCTATCATTAAGCAAATGTTTTTTTATTTGTAAAACTGAAGCTAGATGGCAGTTTATAATATTGATTATAACCATTTGAAACAGTTTATTATAGACACGTCATAATGCAGTAAATTACAAAATGATTTTAAAAAAATTAATGAATTGAAAAAACACATAAAAACTGATGAGGCTGAATTTTTTCAATCATTCAAATATACAAATTATCTTCCGAGGCATAGAATGTCATTATTGTTATTCAAGGCATTTTATATATATTTAATTATCTTTTAAAAATTTTCTAAAACCGAAAAATTATATAAATTATAGTGATATTACTTAATATAGCAAGAAATCCACCTTCGAGACTTATTATATAAATTCGAAACTGTGCATTCAAGCTTTTCGTTCTTCTTGAGTTTTTCTTAGTAAATTATGTTTTATACATTAGATAAAATTATATACAGTTTTGAATATCAAAATTAGTTTAGCTGTGTCGAATCTGAAGCTGGTTTATTATGTCTGCTTTTGTTTAAAAATAAATTATTTTATCTTCCATTTTGAGAAGTTCTATCACATATTCTTTTATACTTTTCATAACCTGAACCATTCCATGAAGCAAAGCTTATTATTTACATTCAGTACGAGCAAGTACATTCAGTTTTAAAATTGAATTATATATAATCACTATTAATAAAAATGACAATAATTTACTGGTAATTAGATTTTTAGTTGAATTAATTTTGTTTTTTTATGACTTTTTTAGGATGACAATCCGAATACTTTCTGCAGCTCTTCTGATCCTAATATTAATAGTATTGGAAGAAAGGCATTTGAAGAATTATTAAAATCTGATGCTTCATGTGTTGAAATGAATAATAAGCCAGCAGTGCAATCTATTGGTCTTCAAGCAGACATTAGTCCAGTAATATATTTTTATTAACTTGATTTTATAGAGTATTAGTGTTTTATTTTACATATTGCTTACAAATAATAATTTAGGAACTGTGTTAATTATAGTGAGGAAATATGGGAAGAAAAATGCTTAATTACAAAAATCTGTCTTAAAGGTGAGCAGCATACCGAACATTCCTTTTGTCATATGTAACTCATTGGACATGCTATGGCATTTACTAATTTATAATCGGGACCACTGTTTGTGGAATGCTATTTCACTTACAGGGGGGCTTATCAGCTCAGAAACTAGTAATGATGCAAAAAAAAAAAAAATTCTTCTGAAGATACAATGTAAAAAACAGCTTTACTTCTGACTAGTCTAATTTTTTTTTATTTGTGATCATCTGAACAGTATTAAAAAAACTACCAGTGTATCTTTAAATTGATAAGTCATTTCTAGCCCCCCCCCCAAAAAAACGAATATACGTTAAACCATATGCGATTCTGACAGGGAAATATGAAAGTGCACCCGGAACCATAATACAGAGAAACACAGCGAAAGAGGAAGAACAAAGAGAAAAAAAGAGAGATCTAATTGAGTCTTAAATTAAAGAGAAAGTCTTAAATGTGGCCAAATCCGGACCCTGAAAACTTTTGCCGAACTACTATTGAATTCATGAGGAGAGAAAGCCACTTTTTGCTTTCTGATCTGTTATTTAGTGATATGCAGTGAGCCAATTTTTGATATTTTTGAGAGAAAATTTACATGCGTCTCCCAGCCTTTACATCACCTACTTTATACATTTTCTGCATTCATTCCTCACTTTTATTATTATTTATTTCCACTGTTCATAAAGCTCTCAATGTAAAAAGAAAATATTAAAACAAGAAATAAAAGTTTTAAAAATTATATTGAGTAACTGCAGTCTTAATGGATATGCCAACACTTACTGTATGCATTTGGAAATCTAAATTGCAGTCAATGCAATGCAAGTTAATTTTCTACCCAATATATTCCACTCATGCTCGATCTCGGAACCAAAGCAAGTAAATGGATGAGTCCAAATGGGTTATTTCATAGTCTGTGAAGAAATGTAGGGCAGTGTATGTGTGCGTACCATAACGAGTTATAACTTTTTTTCTTTTAGAAAAAGTTAAATGTTCTGAAAGAGTTGTTGGTTTCTTTTCTATAACTCCATTGATTGTAATATATGCGACTCATAGAAGAAGGGAGTATGTGTTAAGCATGATCACACTGCACTATTTCGGGACTCTATAAATATTTTATGATAAGATTAATCATGGGCTCTAAACTTAACAGAAAATTTGGCTTGCTTTCAACAGTACTCTGGTGAATTTAATTTTAGACTTTGTATTGATGTCGGAAGTGATAATCGCAAAAAGCAGCGAAGGGCATAGAACTATGAACCTATTATATAACAATGAACAATAAATAGTTCTCAGTATATATTTCGAATTGAATCATTATCATCTATTGTAGCGTTAATGTTATTCAAATTTCTGCATGAATATTCCTTGCCTTACACGCAGAGGCATAGCGGTCAGGAGGCTAAGGGGGTTTAGATCAAAGTTACTTGAGAATAGTAAGAGTGAATGCAGATGACTAGAGCGAATGCATTGATGACATCAGATAGAGAGCGCGGTTCTTCGTCCCAACGTCACATTAAATGTTACATTAATGGATCGTGTTGGGATGAAGCGAGTGAGCTATTTTTTTCTCGCATAAGAATATCTGTGTGATTACGCTTCTGGCTTCGTTTCGGCGCATTCCCCCCGCGAATTGCTTAACATGCTTTGTGCGTAACCGTCAATACCTGTGTTATATTCTTTTCTTTTTCTAATAAATGTGCTGTCTTCAAGAACCATGCTGGGATTTATTGAAAATGAACAATAGGTCGTTTAAAGATCTACTAAAAGCTTTTTGTAAGTCAACGTGGAAACGTGGATCTTTGTGGAAACGTTGTTAAAGACTCACACATTATGAAATAATAAAAATCTGTGAATATTTAATAGCAAATGTTAATAAAATTCAGTTGTCTAGCTTTTTGATATGGTTTATATGCAAGAAATGAGGAAATAATTGCCTCTGTAGCTCCTAGACTTTTAAGAGTAAAAACACTTTCTAGTTTAAACTGTGAAAGATTATTAAGCAACAGGATAATGAGGAATAATTATAATTGTGATTAATAATAAAATACACATTTGTGTGAATAATACTGAAATATTCAAAATCAAATGAAAAGGTGGGAAATTTTATTTTAAATGCAAAGGGAGGAAAAGAAAGAAAGAAAAAAATAGACCCAGGGCAGATATAAATAAATTTCAAAAGATTGTATTTATTTTCATTCATTAAAAACTATTATTAATCAGAAAAAAAGCAAATAGTATTCTAAAGAAGCGAATCAAACATTGAGAGTTACTATAGAGTAAATAAAAAGAAAAAAAAACAACCGTAGAATCATTTTCTTTAAAAATAAAAATACATAACTTGGAATTTATAAACAATCAGAAGCAATTTCGTGTGGTAAAAAGATGAGGATACAATATCAAACCGTTAATCGGATAGTTTAATAATATTATATAATGAATCGGATTATCATTTTATGAGTTTTGAATCCGGTTTCAGTATAAATCGCGTTTCAGCTTAATTGCGTTTGCCTTAAAAAGGAAGTAGTTCCATTCTGGAGAATTTTGTATTACATATACTGTCTTGTGGTTAAAAAAACTGTTTGGTTTTTGAAAGAATGATGTAATTCCAAACGTTAGTTTTTATATTATTCAAGAAATATATTAATATACATATCTGTTAACAATTTCACCTCCATTTTGTTTCTCCATTTATATTAAACAACATTCTGTAAGATATACTGCCACTGTCTGTCATTTAATATTTCAAAATATTCATATATAATGCAATTATCTTCAAATATGTCTAATCAAATGGTATGTAATTTAACAATGGACTACAACCGGACATGCAACAGATGAGCCAGACATTACTGAGGGCAGGACTGTCTTGACAAATTTAAACGCTCTTGTCGTTTGACCCTCTATTAGAATAGCAAGTAGGAATTTCAGCACTTCTGGCCTAACAAAAACATCTACTAAAATAATTAAGAAAAATGTCACATATTCTCTTCAATTTTCCAAATGAGGGCCTTTTCAAAAAAAGGCAAACCATCTTCCATTACCCTTGATATCATAACAGGATTGATTTTAAAATTTTGTTTAAAAGTTATATTTCAATTCTTTTACATTTATTCGTTAAATGCAAAAAAATGTAGTAATGCACACAATTCTGAGATTGAAAATAGAGTTAAATCTAAAATTTGTACACAACTAACATCCATATAAATAAAAATGTAAATGTTCGTTTGTTCAAAATTTTAAATCTCCGTAAGTTCTTCACCAAGAGCTTTGGAATTTGGACATAATATGGCGTTCAAATATGCGTGTTTTTTTTATACCTATCATGTAGATGTCGCACTTGTGACAGGTAAAAAACATGCTATTAAGAAAAGCGCCATCTGTTGAACACAAAAGCAACACATGTTATACTGAGTAGTTTATTATTCCATTTCAGTTTTTCCAATTCCATTGTTAAATTGAATTTTCATAAATTTCAATTTATTTTCATTTTGATTTAATTATTTCGTTTGATACTGATTTGGAAATGAGCTTTGTGTTTTATCACAGCGTTCATTTCGTGTACTCAGTGGAATGACAAAAGAAAAAATGTTCATAAGCATACATACTAATCTGTATAACAAAATCACTTTAAAGGAAATCGACGATGTGATATACGCTGAAATACCCAAAGCTGACATCGATAAGGATTTACATGAAGCTGTGACGAAAAATATGATGCATGAACCTTGCGGTACACTTAACCAATTTCACCATGTATGATATACTGGAAATGCTCTAAGCTATATCCTCAAACATTTGTATCCAATACAGTTATAAAAAATCATAGAGATATATAATACAGATGGAGATAAGCAACCATATAAATGTCAAACGGTGTCATCGAAGTAGATAATTGCTGGGTTGTTCCGTATTCGCCTTTGCTCTCAAAAACATGCAAAGCGTACATAAACATGTATTACTGAAAATCCATTTGTAATTGCATGAATATAGGCAGCGACACGGCTGTTTTTGGGCATCCAACCAGAAAGAAGTGATAGGAATGCGGCCACACATATCGATGAAATCGAACAGGCTGAAAGATACAAAAGCAGCAGTGAAGTGTATGGAGAATTACTTCATTTCCTATACAAGAATGAAGTACAATTGTTGTTCACTTAAAAGTGCATGCAGAAAATGGATAAAGCATTTATTTCACAGCTGTGAATGTGCAACAAATAACCCTGAATCCTCCGGCTACAACTTTAACTGCTTTCTTCATGTTATGTTAAAATGATGCGTTTATAAAAACACTGCTGCATTCAAAGTTGCATAGGTATTACACATCGAATACGAGAAGAATATCCTTTGAACGATGCAAACAAGGAAAGCGAGTTGATGGTCAATTACGACAGACATTCAAATCAAAATGAATGCTGCTTTCTTCGCATGCTATTGGTAAATGTGCCCTGTCTAACATCTTTCCAGAAATTGAGAATTGTCTAACAGCGTTACACATTCCACTTGCCGCAGTGCATGTACAGTTCTGAATTTATTGGAAAACGACTGACACAGGGTTGTATGCATTAATAACACGTGTAATATATCACATCCAAATTAAATTTGCGCATTGTTGGCAATCGTATTTACCACGGGCTCTCTTTCTCCTTCTACAGAGTTGTAGGGAAAATGTAAATCGCAAACTGATGAAGATATTTTGCGTTGAGTAAGGAAGTAAAATTTATAAATGAACATGGATTTCACAGCAGAAATCTAACGAACCAGTGATAATGATTGAAGATTTTTGCTTAGAAAGCGTGAATAAAGTTCTCAATTAATTACGAATACCATGCCCGAATCGACCTGTTACTGCTTCGTTCGATTTAGAATTATGTCGTTAGCAAAATTACAACACTGGTGATCTTTTATCATATGTGCAGTTAAAGATTTTGCACAAGCGTTAGCTAAGGAAAGGCATTTAAAGTAGTATAATGCAACTGCCAATAACGGAATTGGAGAAATCTTAGATGCGCCAGAAGAAATTCGTAAAATGTTTCTAATTGGATTGATTCTGGCAGCAATTCGATTCCAAAATGACATAGACTTAGCTCTTGCATCCGGAATAGCTGCGCCATTCCACCAGAATGTCGGAAGAACTGCTTATTTCGCTATGAAACTGCCTTAGAACAAGCAAATCCCATGTTCAACATTGTCCATGAATGCACGATTTTTGTTCTTTGAGAAACAAGTGATTGAATAAATCTTGTTTTTCCTGATTACAAACGAGTTAAATTTTCTTGTTTTTTCAAGAACATTCTAATCTACAAATAATTTCAACACAATGTTTTTTTCTTTGTATCTGGGTTTTATTATATTTATCTATCATTATTCTAAGAATAAAATAAGTATTTTATTAAATACAGATTCCACAGCATAAGTGAAAGTAGAAGTGCTGAAAAAACTGAAATGTTAACTAAAATTAAAGAATAAAATAAGTAAAAATTGAATAAAATAATCAAAGTTGTGTTAAAGCGTATGTGTAATTTCTTAGTATGTTATGTTAGTTGTCTATCTAGGCTGTCCATTTAAAAGACAATCAACACTCAGCAATGATTTTGTACACTTTTTGTGTTTTGTACAAATATATTCACTTGCAGTTCAAACAGTTTCATTGTTTCGGCATTCATATAAAAATTTCAACGACAGCAATCTACTTGTATTTTCCTTTCAATTGGCCAAAGTAAGTATTTGCCCATCTTGTCTTCCCTTGGTAGCATCCTTATCCCAACTGTATTGAAAGACCATTGTTATGTGTAATAATATTATAATACTGATTTCTTATCTGAGATCTCAAATATGCAAGTTCTGTAATATATTTGTTGTTTGTTTAATTTATTAATACAGTTTATGTTTTCTCATTTATAAATACTACTAGCACTTATAATATCCTAAGTGTATTATACATTTTGTTCTAGGTAAAAGTTGAAGACAAAATAGAAAATGGCTCTTATAAAATGGATGTTCCTAAGATGATGAGTGCAATACAAACCTTGAAAGAAAGTCTTACAAGAGCGGAAGATAAAGTATAACAATATTTTGTGTGGTTTCAACTTTAAGTAAATTGTTTTTCAATTTTTTTAATAGTTTGTTTCCATAATTTACAATACTATCATCATTTTCATCATTTACCATACAATTCATTTGTTTGCTTAAAATTTGAGAAGCTGTATTAAGACTCTGCCCTGTCAACTTGGTAATGTTTCAATTTTAGCACAGGATTCGACATTCAATTATTCCGAAAATTCGACGTTTATGTGTGCTTTGGTGCGTATTAAATCTGTTATCGACTGTCATGTGTTGATGCCATGGGGCCCTTTTCATTCAATCCGAAATCATGATGTCTGCTCAAAAATAATTGTTGTGACAAACTTTGAAACAAAACATTAATTAAACTAATCTAAACTTGCCAGCGAATAAAATATGAAAATTAAATATATGAAAGCATATGAGAGAGAATTTGACACAACTAAATAAATTATATATATAATCCTGTTCTTTTTTTAAATGATGCTGATAAAGCTAATAGCCATCAATTTATCAGCTTAATACTATAATATAATGCTGTAGTAATATGTGTAAAGTAAATCATGGTTTATTAGTTGAAAAATGTTAACTTTCTTTATTCTCTTATTATAAGATGAATTCACTGCATTATACGATTATGCGTTATTCAATATTGCTCAGCATTTTAATTTGAAATAAAATATTTAGTGTTTGAATTAGTAAATTTTCTGGAACGTTTTGGAGCGAGACCTTTATATGCATGCATATAAAATTTTATGCAAAAAATGAAAGCTTTAACGAAATTTGAGTAGCTTTTCTTTTGAATGAAAAATGAATAAATAATAAAATAAATTAGAATATTATTGACCGGGGAATTTTTCTGTAAAATGACACTTGAATCCTATAGAACTATACTTTGAAAAACTATGATCTTCTCTATCAATAAAATAGATATCGCTTGGATAGTCAGATAAATTATCACAAAATTCAGTGGGAAATTTTCCTAAAAAATTCGCGCTGTGTTATTTTTAAACATTTTAGCATGATAATAAAAAGCGCGAAGGGAATAACGCAATTGAAGAATTAAAGACAACTTTAACTCACTTAAATAACATCTGTTTATAAAATGAGAATTTTTAATATCTTTTAGCCACAATTATATCTTAAATACTCTAGAGCTACAATTAAAATATATAATATCCAGTCAAATTTCAGTTATCGAAAGACATCATATGAAATCTCTGGTCAATAATGTGTTAATATTTTGAGAGTTGTATTAAACCAACACGAGGTGTATTTAACCATGTTTATACCATATGCATTGTTCTTATATATTTTACAAGATAAACTTTTTTTTTACGTTCGAAAATTCGCTAAATTAGCTATTCATTGGATTTTTTTTCAGGCTCAAGCAAAAGAAATGCTGGTAACTCAATTACAAGAACATCTAACATCTGCTGTAAAAGAGGTTTGGGTTTTTTTTTTTTTTTTTTTTTTTTTTTTTTTTGTAATTCTACATTTGCGTCAAAACTATTTCTATGTTGCCATGTAAGCCAACGTGTTCTATTTAAAAGCATGGCTATTCCTTAATTGTAATCATATTTTGTTATTAAAAGTAATAAATTATTTCTGCTGTTTATTATTGCAAAGAAAGATAGTACAGTTAAAAATCAATTATCACGCTACTGCATTGTGAATTCGTTACAAATTAACTATTCATTTTATAAAAAAAATATCTCGATTGTGATGGCATTGTAAAAAGTTTCAATTTTACGGTCACATTACAGGTTTGAATCTTAATTAAATGGGGTATTTGTTTATGAATGGAAGTCTTGGACCTTTTCAACTCATGAATCAATTGCTCTAATATTGATTTTATGTGGAAGCTTAAAAAATGTGGATTTTAGCTTCAACTGCATATTATTTATTTGATTGTAATTCAAAATTAAGCCAGCAATTTGAAGAAGGAAAAGTGCCAAAAAATCAAAATACACACAATGTATACGAAATGTAAATTATCATACAGATGATCATTATTGGACGGGAAAAATCAAAGAAAATCGCTTAGTAAGCCATTGATGTATATAATCTAATATAAAAGTTTCTTAAAAAAAATAAGAAAAATCGGGAATGTTTTTTAATTTCGCCGAGAAAACAATTTTCGAAATCGTATTCTTTTTCAAATTACCGATTTACAATTATTAGGCTCGTTCTTAAAGTTCATAGAGTATATTGTTAGGCATTTCACATTTCATTTATTTTGCAAATGTAGTGATTAGTGTTGATTTATTATTTAACATCCTTAGAGGAAATTATTAAATTAATTGAAAAATTTCTTTTCCATAGGTAGAATTGAAGGATACTGCATTAAATAATCTTGAGAAAAAACTTGACTTATCTCGTCAAGAATGTGCTTCTTTAAGGCAGCAAATAAGCGACTTAAATTTAGAAATTCACCGTGTTTTGAAAGACTTAGAAGATATGCAAATGATGAATGACAATCTATGTTTAAAGGTAATTGAAAATATTACGCCTCTGTTTTTTATAATTTGCATTTGTATTTTATTGTTGCAGTTCAGTCATGTTTCACTTATGTAAATAAGTTTGTAAAGGATAGTTATTGAAATAAATGAAGTAATGTTGTAAAAGGATTGCAGCGGCCAAACAGGCGATAAATGACTGTTTGCATCAATCATACCTATGGAGATGAACTTTGCTCTCCTACGATCACGAGTGACTCACTTCCTGCCTTCGCCAGCTGGCTTAGAACTTCTGTCTCGTGCTGGTCGATGGA
Source organism: Argiope bruennichi (assembly GCF_947563725.1). Lineage (NCBI taxonomy): Eukaryota > Metazoa > Arthropoda > Arachnida > Araneae > Araneidae > Argiope > Argiope bruennichi. The sequence goes on from NC_079162.1 coordinate 57,771,657, forward strand.
ATTACGGCCAATGTATCATATTCTATATTTGTTAATTTAATTTGTAATTAAAATTTATTTTTGTTATTTACATGGCTGGCAGTTTTCATTAAGTAAAATGTTTTAATACTTTAATTTAAAGTAAATTTGGCAATGCGTGTTAAACCACGCACCAAACTGGTGACCCGGTACTTTCTTTTTTACTTTTCTAAAATTTACGAAGTCCAGCCTCAAAATTTCTAAAATATGCTGAAATCAGATTTTGGTGATTGAGCTTCTCAATTACTTTTCGTTATGGATTATTGTGCCGAGAAGTAATGCATCAAGGATCAGGTATGTGTTCGAATATTATTTTCATTTCTCTGTGATTGGTCAATATTTCATTTCCCCATTATTTTGGCGAAGAAATCGTAATATTTATATTCAGTATTAATTTTTGTGTTATTTTTCATATTCGAAGTATTAATTTCTTATTCCTTTCGTTTTGGCTACCATGTTTATTATTATGATTCTTAACTCCCAAATTTTTTTAAAAACACGTGTATTTAAATAATCATAAATTTTCTGATATTCGTAAATATTGTAAAAATTATTAGTTTTCCACAACGAGAAACCAAAAATGCTTAATTCTGAAAACGAAACTGTCAATGCTGACGCTCCGACAGAGTCGCAGGTATCCCATCTTTCGGTGAAAATACCACCGCTGTGGAGGAACAATATAAAATTATCGTTCATCCAAGTGGAAAGCAATTTCGCTCTAGCTAAAATAACCAATGATCTTACAAAATACAATCATTTGATTGCAACTATTGATCCGGAAACTTTATCTGCGGTAGCTGATATTTTACTCATACCCCCTGACACCAACAAATATGATGCGTTAAAGACTCGACTTATAGCCGAATTTTCCGCTTCGGAAAATGAACAGATCCCAAAGGATCTTATATGAAAAAACTTGGTAAAAAATTAAAAGCTTCAGCATAGCATTTGAATCATGATTGATATTCCAAGATAAATTTATTCTTCAGTTAAAAATAGAATTTGCTAATTTACTGACATAAAAATTATATTAAAGTTTCTTTTTAAAAAGGCAAGATTATCTTCTTTGGACAATATTATTTACTAATTTGTTTGTATTTAAGTTTTTTAATATTCTTTGGTTACTCTGTTTTAAGCTCGATGCTAAGGAGGAGAAAATTCAAGAAATTTTAATAGAACAAAAGGAATTGCAAGATCAGAAACGTGCCTTATTGACCAGGGTAAATATTTTACTAAAACATTCTTTGATGACATTGTTAGTAAATTGGTGAAGAAATTGTCATTTTTTTAAATTAAAAAAAATTTTTTTTTGTGATTATTGGTTACACATATTCTAAATTATCTGTTTTTTATAATATTTTATTTCAATGCGAGGGAATATAATCCACAGATTGAAACATCTTCAGCTATTCATATGCAAAACCAATGTGTATTATTCTCATTTCAAATTTGAGAACTATTTGTTTTTTGCGAAATGAAAGCATATGAAAGGGAAAGTAGATGTTCTGTATTGGAAGTTAGATTAAAGATGCGTTTTAAATATTTTAAAACATTTTTTGTAGAATATTATATTTGATTAATGGTGCTGTAAAGAGACTGGGTTGTTTAAATTTTTTTTCTCTGGGTTTAAAATTCAGATTAATAATGAATTTCTTTCAAAGATAATTTTGAAGCACTTATGTTAATATCTTTCTACAAATAGGGGTATTGTTGACATATTCTTTGTATATCTTGATTATGTCATTCAGTTACATTTTGCATTAAATAGGAAACTCATAATGTAGAAATAATTATAAAAAAAAGAAAAAAAAAAAAAACTTAATATTTGTATTATACACTGAGGTGACAAAAGTCATTGGATAGCAACATGCAAATGCATAAATGATCAGTGCATTGGTAGGGCTTTCATTTATATTCAAGTGATGGATGTGAAAAGGTTTTTGACGTGATTATTTCCGCACGACGAGAATTAACAGACTTTGAACGTGGAATGGTAGCTGGAGCTAGACGCAAATGGTTATTCTATTTCGGAAATCGTTAAGGAATTCAACATTCCGAGATCCTCAGTATCAATATTGTGCCATGAATACCTAATTTTTCAGGCATAATCTCCCATCATGGACAATGTAGTGGTTTATCACTTGCACTTAACACTGATCCACACACATTTCGCTGGGTTTGGTCATTAACAGACAAACAACACTGCATAAAATAACCGCAGGAATCGATGTGGGACATACGTGGTTCCTCACCTCTCTTGTGGGTATAGAAATGCTGTGGGATGGTTATCTCTTCTGACGGAACGTGCCTCCTACGGGAGGGATTGTACCATGACCGGTGAGGGCCCTTTGGACAGAATCATAGCTCCCGTCCATGCTGTCGCGGCATCTGGTCATTCAAATATTTTCCGTGTACGTTCGGGCGGGTCGGTTGATTGCTATGATTTCTACATATCCCGAGCCAATGAAACATTGTTTATTAGAGCTATTCTGGCAGGGTATGTGGTTGATGGATGTCCCTATTTTAACTTACTTTAAAATAGGCTCCTTTTATGGAGAAATTATTCATATTTTAAAAGTGATTTAACTTTTTGTTCTACATTTTTTAATGATTTTCTTCCAAAAATCATTGTATCTAGTTTATGACATTCTCAGATAACAAATTATATATTTAAGACCTGATAAAGCTGCATTTTACTGTATTCTCTTTTTATTTTAGTATTTCCTCCCTTCCTATTTTCTTCTTTTTTTGTAAATAGTGTGCCTAATTTTACTTCCTGCTTAATAATATATTCTTGTAAAATTGATAAAGGATATATTCGAATTTAATTATTTAATTCGTCATATTTTGGTGTATCCGCTTGCTTATATTTTGTCTTTATAGTTAGATGCACAGGAAGATGAATTGGAAAATACCAAAAAAGAACTTCAAACATTTAAGAATAAGGCAGATTCATGCTCTTTGCAGGTTAGTATAAAAGTTCTTTTCTTTTTTAAAATTTATTTTATGAGAATTTTCACAAACAGGGCTAAACTAGTGTCATCTATAATAACAAAAGATGATGTGCAGACTTTGTTTCGGTAACATTTTAATAAGTTAGATCAAGCCAAAATATAAAGTGATTTTTTTCCAAACCCTATATAGTTTTCTGATTTATTTTTAAGGAAACTTGTAAAGGCCTTTTGTTAAATCTGTCTAGATAAATTGCTTTAAGACGTTTTCAGCGAAAACTGTAAGAATATTTTATAGTACTGTGATCTTTGAGTAATTTTGATACAAAGAAGATGTTTTTATTGCCATCAAAACGTTTGTGATTTTGTAAAAGTATTTTTCTTTTTGCATATAGGGTATAGTTTTAAAATTAATTCTTGTAGCGTTCGGTTTTTTAAAAATATCAATAGCCTACACTATTATAGGCAAGCGCCGGCGTCCTGGCATAGGGGTAGCGCGTCTTCCCCGTGATCTGGACGTCCTGGGTTCGAGTCCCGGTTTGGGCATGGTTGTTCTATCTGTGAGATCTGTGAATGTGCCCTCCTGTAAAAAGGGGTTGTGCAAGCGAATGAGTGATGCGTGAGTAGCTAAGTCGTGCTCTGGGCCCTAATTGGCGCTACTAAACAAACAAGAGACGCCCCCCCCCACCGGCTTAAAATCGCTGTCTTCGTAACAGCGGGCTTGTCCATGGCAAGTGCCATAAGAAACAACAACAACAATTATAGGCAAGCCCAGTTTAAGAACGAACTTCTATAACAATTTCGTTGTGGCATAATCCGGGAATTAGAAACGAGATATGTGTTGAAAGTTTTCCCTGAAACAAACCATTTAAACTTCGATATTCCCAAATAATAAATGCAATATAATATAGTGCATAATGAAAGAAGAAAGAGAAAAGTATGGGTGGAAATGTCTTCCAAGGAGAGGCACGAGTTTGAAAATTGAATTCGGGATGAGATTTAATATGATTGTAGCATACATTTAGAATGTTCATTCTTGGAAATATAAAAGCGCAATAGCAAGTCAATTTCGAGATAGTGGCCCACAAACTTTCAGTATAGTTTATATACTAATAATGTACGCCGTTGCAGAGAGGCGAATAATATAGTGGTTAAGATGCCGGCGCAGCATTCAGGAGATCGGAGTTCGATTCTGGGCTTTTTTTTTTATTATTTATTTCTAATTAATTTAACAATTTACAAACAGTTTTAATTAATATGTTTTTGATTTTTTATGCAAAAATAAATATTTATTCTCCTAATTCTTGTATTATAATTTAATTTTTAGAAGAAAATAACTGTGAATGCTTTTTTTTTAAATATTCACAATTATTTAAATCAAATTAATAATTTAAAGATAGTTTCAATTAATGAAATACTCATTTTTGTCTGGAAAAGTAAATGTATTTTCTCTTAATGCACCTGTTATAACTTATTTTTTAAAAGCAAAATGATGATTTTCATTTAAATGGTTCTTAAATTAATAATTTTAATTTAATTTTTAAGTGTTAAAATAATTATAAATATAAATTTAATTATAAAAATATTTCAAAATAACTATTTTTTATCTTAAAAGTTTTAAATTTTTGGGTTTTAATAGTGATAAATTATTTATTAAAACATAACGAAGTTGCATTTATACCTGGAATTAAAGAGAGCAGCTGAAATTAATAAAATTATATCGGTAAATATTCTAAATATTAATAATCGAAAGCAGGTGTTAAGTTATGGAATGAATAGGCAGATGGTTCAAAATTTGTAATAACATAAGATAGCTTTGTTCCCTACCCGATTTCCTGAAGAAAAACAAATATTTTTTGAAGGTAAATAAAATTTGTTTTTAATCGATTCCTCTAAGGTTTCTCTTATTGATAATCTTTATTTATAAATTGTGCAAAATATCAAAATATATCTATGTTGTTTGAAATGTTATTACGATAATTACCATTCTGTCTCTTGCATGTAATAAAAAAATCAATGAAATATTTTTATCATGTCAGCAATTTAATTAGCATTTATCATCATTTAAGTTATATTGTAATTATTTTTCATGATTAAAAATAAAATTATAATTCAAGTATTAGGTGAAAGAACATTTATTTTTGAGAAAGATTAATTTTGAGAACATTTATTTTTGATTGATAAGAGAATTACATATTAATTAAATCTGTCTGTAATTTTATTTAAATAATTTTTTAAAACAAAAACGCTGCCATATTTTAAAAAAATATATAATATATAACAGGTATTCAGAGAAAATACATTTAATTTTCCATACAAAAAGTAGTATGTTGAATGAAACCATCTTTAAATTGTTAATTTAAGTAATTCTGAATATTAAAAAAATCGCATTCATATTTATAATTTTTTCTAAAATATTAATTATAATGCAAGAATTAGGAGAATAAATATTTATTTTTGCATAATAAATTAGTGAAAAGCATAGCAATTTACAAATAGTTTTAATTAATAATTTGAAATAATTTAGAAAAAAAAAATCAAAAAATATTAGCCTAGGACCGAACTCGGGTCTTGCGAATGCTCCGACAATGCATTATCCACTATACTATCCTCGCCTCGGCAGCGGCGAGATATTATTAGTATATAAGCTATGCTGAAAATTTGAGGACCACTTTCTTGAAATTGTTTAGCTATTGCGCTTAAATATTTTTGTAAATGAACATTCTAAATGCATACTACCATTATACTAAATCTCATTCTGAACTCAGTTTTCAACCTCGCGCCCTTCCCTTGTTAGACATATCGAAACAGATGGAGTTGTATTTCTTAAAAGGAGATTCCCCCCCCCCCTAAAACAATATGATGATTCAGGGTCTTTATGACAGTTTGGTTGTATGCTATAAAGATCTTACTGCTAAAAATGTCTAAGGTATACATATTTCTAGAGATTCCCCCCCCCTCCCCACCTCAAAAAAGTATTATGCTGATCTTAAATCAGTGGATGAAAATACTGCCAAGACATGTCGTTGACTCATAGGTGTTATGGTGACAAATTTTATTTAAAACAATTTTTATCCAAATCTTTATGTATTACTTTTAATTGCAAAAATATAATAGGCCTTTAACAAATTTCTAGACTTAAAGAACCAGTGTGAAAGAGGGAATTATTTTCATATAACACATACAATATTATGCCGCTTTTATTTTTTTCAAAGGACCAGGTAAATATTACTGTAAATTAGAGAGGGGGAGGGGAGTGTGTACCAATTATTTAGATAAAAATGCGCTGAAAAAAAAAAGATGAACGCTTTACAAATTCATTTTATAAATAGTTCCTGATACCTCAAATAAATATTCAAATTTAGTGCTCGAATTATTTTGTCTTTGTAACTTTGTTTAACCCCTGGCTAGGAGAAGGTAGTAGTTTAAATATTATGCAATATATTCTTTTAATTTGGTTATCTTTCATAGAACTATTATAAAATTAACTGTTAACTACTATTAAACATTAAAAATGCACTAAATGTTCTCTCTACTGAAAACATGAAAATATAGTACTAGCTAAAAAAATTTTTAAAGACGGTACAAGCTAGAAAACAAACATTTATTGCAAATGAAAAACATAATTACTGTTTCTGATCCAAATATGTAATTCAAAATTGATTTTTGCTTTCCTTATATCCTGTATTTGTCTTTCAAGTTCATCAAGATTATTGATATTGTTTCACCTCCTCTACAGATGACACTATGATCTCTCAAAGCGTTTCTATTTGGTTAGGATACTATTATTACTTAATTCTTTTCCAACACAATCTGCATAACATTGGGTAAATGCCATAAAGTATAAGCTCAAGGACATTAATACATTGTAAGCATAAGAAGTTTGAGGAAATCAACAAAAAGTGTTGTTAAAGACTGAAACATAAAAGCGGTGTAATACTGTGTTTACATAAATACTGACATTTCTAAAATGTGTCCTGTTCCCATAATCCATTCTAGACTTCCCTGTAATTGGCCATTGAAATAAATATATTTTCTTGCACAAGTATTAGTATTTGAAATAAACTGGTTTTTAATCAGTAATAATGCATAAGCAATAACTGGCATTGACTAAATCCTCACTCATTTGATTAATCAGGAAATAATTTTGGATGGATTTAATTCGGTAAACCTTTAATGCAGTAAATTGCATCCTTATGATCTCTGACAACTGTTTAGCTTTCAGTTTGAAAGTATCTAGAATTAAGAATCATCCATAACTGCTGATGATCAGAAAATGGCTCAATTGTTGTGGCATGATCGCAAATTAATTTTAAGGTCATATAAAATTGATAGAATCGATATCTTTTTCATTGTTGATCATTCTGTAATTCTGAACGCACGTGAAAACTGTTTATTTCTGAATTACATTTTGTCTTTTTATGAATCAGAATTAAGTTAAAAGAATTTAGTACTTGTAAACAATGTCAGTAAAAATATCGTTGTGGACGCCTTTTCTATTACAATTCACTCAAATGATCAAAAGATCTCCAGATGAGTGATATACTTATGAAAAAGTGTATCAAATCAGTGTTCTTAAATGCAATTAACGACCTGATTGCATATCACAGCTCTTTATTAACGGACAAACACATTCAAAAACAAACTACACTATTTACAAGATGTTGCCATACGGCACAAGCTAAATCAAAATAAAACAATTATTTCCTAAGTTATAGGTGGATGGTTTAAATTCAAACATTGAAAATAATATTGCACAATCATAAATTGAACACATACATAAAACAGAAAATAAACAGAGTGAAATATTTTACAATATATTACATACTCCCACCTTGCAAAGTGAAGGGTTACAAACTGAACTTTGCAATCTAAAACAAATTGATATACATAACACTTAATTCCTTGTGAAATCTGTAAAATTGAAAGGAGTTCACAAGTCCAATTTACTAAGAATTTTATGGTCCTTCCCAATCTGGTTTTGGTATGGTGTATCTCCTCAGAATTATCAGTCCTTTCAACAGGAGAATTGGGAACCTGGTCTGCAGGTGAATCAGGAACATGATTAGCAGGTGAATCAGGAACATGATTAGCAGGTGAATCAGGAACATGATTAGCAGGTGAATCAGGAACATGATTAGCAGGTGAATCAGGAACATGATCAGCAGGTGAATCAGGAGTCTCATCAACAGATAAGCTACTTTTCCCTGAGGCCTTCAAAACACCAATTTCAGTTTTAGCTGATACTTCTAATGGATAAAGCCTTTGGAAGGGACGGATCCTCTCACCACGGGAGGTTCTAATTCTCGCTACTCTAGGAACACAATCTTTGCCAGGATAAACATCCAAGATAACACCAAGAGGCCAGTCAATGCGTCGAATATTGTCATGCCCAATCAGTACAACATCGCCCACTTCTAAAACATCACTTTTCCTTGTCCCTCTGTGGACCAGAAGAGCAAGATATTCATTTCTAAATCTTTGTCGAAGATTTTCACGCAACTTCTGCAAATATTTAGTGCCCTTTACCAACGAAGATCTATCTACTTTATCCCAACCAATTTTAGATTTCCACAAATTTTGTAGCCAGAGTTTTGGTAGTAGCAACACTGGACTAGTAATCCCCAAGGAATCAAACACTTTGTGGGAAGCAGCGAGAATATTTCTTTTCGTGATAACCTCTTCCATTAGTTCTCTCGAATCAGGAATATTTATTGAAAGAGTATCACAATGCCTGTCCCAAATCGTTCCCAGAATGATTGTAGGACTTGTTATTGGATCAGATGGACTAGAGTGCTTCCACCCTCGTAAGTCGAATTTTCTTTCAGCCATGACCTCAGTAGCTATGTCAATAAATCGTTCTAGCTTCGATTTGGTTTTGACGCTTTCTAAACAATTGTCCACATAAAAGCTGTTCATCAATTTTTGAATAATGCACTCAGGGTATCTTCCCCGGTCTTGCTTCGCTTCTTCCAATTTTCTCTCCAAGTAGTATTGGATTGTTGACCCAAGCAAGAACGGGCTGCTGGAAACACTAAACACCACTTGGCAATGTCGGTAATGTATGAGCTCTCTTACTTCACTATGCCACAAAAATCGCAGGAAATTTCGATCCTCCTTATATAGACTTATTTGTAAGAAGGCCTTCCGTATATCAGCAGAAATGCCAAACCTATACAGTCGAAACCTTGTTAACATGGAAGGGATCAATTCAATCAAGTTTAATCCCTTTTCCAAACAGTCATTGACGCTGACCGTTCCCTTTTGTTTTGATGAAGCGTTAAAGACGGGCCTAATTTTCGTAGTGCTGTTAGGTTTCACTACATGTCGATGGGGCAGATAGTGACAAGCAGACTTTATTTCCTCTAGGGAAACTTCTTCAATTATGCCTTCTCGTTCCCATTCTTTAAAGACATCACCGTATTCTTGAAATAAGTTTTCCTTCTTCAGCTTATGGGTTGTCACTTGCAACCCTTTGAATGCCAAATTGAAGTTGTCTGGAAGAGGCAAATGACCGTCGAGCCAAGGTAGGGAGACAAGGAATCGCTCTTCTTCATCGACCTTGACAGTTCTTAAGTGCTCCATTGACGCCTTATGAAGCTCCTCTTTGGATTTTTGTTCTGAAGGATCTTGAATCCCTAAAGAATCCAATCTCCATAATTGGGAGATATCCATCTCTTTCACAAATAGGGAGGCCACCAGCATAGCATTGTATGACGACATCTCATTCTCAGGAACTTTACCTGACAGAGTCCAGCCAAGTAGTGTCTCCATGGCAACAAGCCCACAGGATAGAACTCTGCGTTGGCCAGTCATGAGCTTCCCTATCACATCTGAACCAAGAAGCACTTGAATAGATTGTGGCTCCTCCCCTATATCTGATAGCCTGATCTTCATCTTATGAAGCTCTGTAATCCATGAACCTGGAGTGACTGATGAAATTTTGTCGCATATAGATGGCTGGTCTAATGCTTCCAGGTTGCATGTAACACTGTTGTCTTGATTTCTCAGCTTAATCCTATAGCAATTATGTTCGCACTTGTCAGATTTAATGCCCCCAAACAATGAGTTCATCAGAATTTCTTTTCTGAGTGGGATATATCCCATTTTCTCAACAACATTCTTTAATACACAAGTCTTTTGTGACCCAGAATCTAGAATTGCCCTAACTGGGATTTCTTTGTTGCCACACACCATTTTTAATTTCAACGTTTGGAGGAACACCCTGGGACTAGAAGTGTTGTTGGCCATATTAACTTCAACATTTGGACTCTTATTCTCACTCTTGAATGAATCTTGATTCTTAGCCTCTAGAGACTCACACATAAGTGGGACATGCTTTTTCCCACATATTACACATCTTAAAAATGCCTTACAAGAACGAGATGTATGCTTTGGTGTTAAGCAAGCAAAACAACATTGCTTCTCTATTAAAATATTATACCTTTCAGCCAAACTCATCTTCTGAGCTTGAAAACAGTCTGGGCTCAAGTGTTTCCCAGTACAGAAAACACATTCTTTCTTCACTTCGTTTGAAGCTGTAGTCAATAAATTGGCAGCTGTAGATACCTTTTTCATTGGAAAATCTTTCATCTGCACCCAAGCCAAAACCAGCCATAGCCAAGTTAATTCTTTCTTCGCCCTCCGTTTCTGCTTTAAGAAAAGTCATCAAGTTGGTTAAACGGTCTTTAGCATCAGTTGAGACTGCCGAAGAAGCACTTCTATTCCATGCTTTCAAAAAGTCCTCTTGAAAACAAGACTCCACCATGGGATAAAGAATTGAAGCACATTTATCAGTAGTCACTCCTAAAGTCTCTAAGGCTCTCAGATAAGATTCGAGTTTATCATAGAGAGATGTCATCGATATTTTCTCATGTTTCTGAACTGAGATTATCAGCTTTAATAATTCCCGAACATAAACTTCTACTAATAGTTCATTATTCCCAAATCGTGCTTTTAAACTTTCAACTGCTTTGGCATAATTGGCTGCTGTTGCCGGGAAGCTTTCTACTACTTCTCGGGCTCGTGATCCATTTACAGTAGCTTGCACAAGATATTGAAATTTGTTCTCAGGCGCGATTTCATCATCGTTATGAATGTGTTGAAATTGGCTCCAAAATTGTAGCCAATCTTTAATATCGCCATTAAACTGTCTAAATTCTAATTTTGGCTGATTAAATTTCTTTTTAGCACCAGATATAACAGTATTTTGAGACTCACCTGTAATTGGCAACGTTGCTCTGATTCTCGCCAATTCCAGTTCGTGTTCTCTTATTTTTCCACTTTCTTCGTATTCTGTTTGCTTTTGTTTTTGTTCTTCTTTCAGTTTTCGCTGGCTCACGGCCGTTTCTAAAATATTTGTCACAAAGTCTGGATCATCCAAATACTCTTTGCTATTCAAAATAATATCTTTCAGTTCAGAAATTTTTACCTTATCAGGCAGTGTCTCTCCAATTTCTTCTGCTACAAACAACAAGCCCTCTTTCAAGAAGCCCTTAGCTGTTTTAAACATGTTTGTATTCAAAAACAATGTCCTGTCGCGTAAAGCCAGAAATGTAAACAATGTCAGTAAAAATATCGTTGCGGACGCCTTTTCTATTACAATTCACTCAAATGATCAAAAGATCTCCAGATGAGTGATATACTTATCAAAAAAGTGTATCAAATCAGTGTTCTTAAATGCAATTAACGACCTGATTGCATATCACAGCTCTTTATTAACGGACAAACACATTAAAAAACAAACTACACTATTTACAAGATGTTGCCATATGGCACAAGCTAAATCAAAACAAAACAATTATTTCCTAAGTTATAGGTGGATGGTTTAAATTCAAACATTGAAAATAATATTGCACAATCATAAATTGAACACATACATAAAACAGAAAATAAACAGAGTGAAATATTTTACAATATGTTACAGTACTTATGACCATTTAAATTTTACTAATTAAATATGTTTTGCTGACTGCCATTTGAAAAACACGCATGATTATAGTTCGTCAACGGATTCTGAGACGACCACATTTCAACGACTCCATCTCATTAAGGGGTGAGACGCGGAACGATGAGTGCATTTTCGGTATTCCCTTTGACCTTGGATTTCGCCTATTAGATACTAGTAAATGTAAACATCTCCTCCTTTTATCTTTCCTTTCACCTCTATTTTGAAGAATTAAACCCATCCTAACGCATGCGCATAAACGCGGAGGGTTTTACAATCCGTTGTTGAACTATATTTAATCATTTTAAGGAACTGCCTATACGTTTAGAACCAAAATGTCGTATCCCAAGAAGGACAGAAAATATTCACTATTTGCATTGATATTGCTTTATTTCTTATTATTGCTCTGTAGTTCTAGTTGTAGCTTACTTTTTCTGTGCTTGTCGAAGCATTAAACACGAGATATCAGTTTCTGAAATGGCAAATTTTCAAATTTATTAAGAAAATCCCATGTTGTTTTAAAGATTATTTTGGAATTTCATCTTTGTTACATAATGACGATAAAGACAAGTAGAAATTTCTATTCCGATTCTAGTATGTTAGTATAATAATCATTTGAATATCAATAGTTTCAGCCTTGACTTTTATTTTTTGTATTGCCTTCATCTCTGATAAATAAGAGGTTAAGCAAAATTTCGCTTTATCAACGGTACTTAAAAGTAAATCAGGCTGACATCTTCCTAATTTGACTATTTTTCCTGGCGGTATTCAAAAGAATATGATGAGCTTAGTTCCAACTGCATGCAGTAGATATCAATAGTTTTAGCCTTAACTTTTATTTTTTGTATTGTTTTCTAAATACTCTTCTTTTGTATCTAATGGCAAACTTTATTAAATTAATTATTTTAATAAAGTTTTTTTTTTAATTGAAGCAATTTTTTCCTCATTCTTCGGCTCATTTTATACCTAAACTTAACTAATGATGCAAAAATAAAATTGAAAAACTCATGGTAAAATAATTTAATAAATAAAGAGTTAATATGTACCATTGTTCGGATTAGTGTGTATGTTTTTATATTAATCTGACTATAGTATAAGAAATCAATTAAATATATATTTTTAAATTTATTTACAGGTAGAACAACAAAATCAAATTATAAGAAATCTTCAAGAAGCACTCGTACAGTCCAAGCGTGCTTTTGATGCTGTGCATCAAAAAGCGCCTCTATTACATGCAGTATCTAATGAATCTAAAAATTCATCCAGAAGTTCTGTAATGGATATATGATTTACATATTTACTTGTGTATTTTCTACAATAAAATATATAAAATGGCAGCTTTTGCTGTGTTATGTCCAGAACTGCCAACAAATTCAAATTGTTCCTTATACTACCAAGAGCTGTGTGCATTAAAAATTCTGTGGATAAAATAAAATTTACCTTGTGTGATATAAGTTTAGTCTTTTTATATTTTTATTTATAAATATATTGTATGCTATTAAAATCAACATAATCTTTTTAAAAGTATTGATATGCAAAATATACTGATTATCTACCTCCTATAACTAACACAATTTTTTACAACCGGTTATCACTTATAATCTTATGCATAAAAAAGATTATAACTGTATTGAAGTAAATTTTTAATGTTAATGAATTTTTTCGTACAATTTTATTCCATTTTGTACAATGCATTGGATAGAAATTATTACTATACGTTTGAGCTACATTTCAAAAGTTAAAATTTTGATTTTGAAAACATCTTAAATCATCAAAGCGATACAGATTACTGGCATTAAATTTACTTAATTTTCCATTTTTATTACGTTGCCTACTTGTTTAATTTCTGAAATCCACTTCAGACAAATCTTTATACCTGAAACATAAGGCGTTTATTTAATGATATGTTTCAAAAGTATTCTTACCATAATTTTTTAAATTTTTAATATAAAAGCTTTATTTTCTTTCGGTACATAATATGAATAAAAATGCGTTATTTAAATTCTAGATGGTACAAACTAAATGAATGCTTTCTGTGAAACATTGATGTGTTATTTAATGAATTTCTATTGGGAACAGTTAATGTAAAATATTTTTAATACTATTCATTTTGTACAATTATATTTAAATATTTATAATCGAATTTTTTTTATTGGCTTAATCAGCAGTTGTTTCTTGTATTCTGTTGTATCGTAATTTTTCTGAATTGCGATTTCTAACTCATCAAATACACAGTTTATATTGAAAGAGAAGAGGGGAATGAAAAATCCGGCATATTATGTTATGATTTAAGGCAATGTTGACTATTGTGAAGTTTACTTTTAATGTTAAAGGTTCTCCCATTAAAGGTTTAATGATTAAAACTATTTCTTCTTACTAATTTTGTAAAACTTGAAAGTAGTTTATATATATGTTATGTCTTCAAAAAATTGTTATTTGTTAAGAAAAAAACTTTGTTAATATTTATTTCTAATGTTATGGTAACTTTTATCTGTTGAATTTCGTTCTTGTTTTTGGTTTTATTGCTGTTTTTAAATTGGGGTGTTATTTTTCTTGCATGTTATATTAAATTAAATAAGAATACACTTGCATTAACAGAAGATTCCATGAGGAATAATCAGTTTCATTGTGCAGCTCCAGTGCAATAGTAACAGCATAGCATTAAGTTGCTAATATTTCATTGATCAATTATTTCGATTTACCTCTAACTTTTGTATAAAATGTGATCAATAATTAAAAATTTATGGATAAATGTATGTTGCAAATTTCTGTATCCATCCTTAACGTGTGATTTTTCAAGGAAGGATATTGTTATTGATTTTTTTCCTAGTCTGTGCTGAGCTTGCTTGTAAATCATATGTAGTAAGTAAATTATATATTAAGTCATGAATGTGCTATTCGATATATTTATTGTACACTGGTGAGCTAAAAGTGTATTGTAAAATGAAAAATGTCTGGTTTTAGGCACATAAAAAATGGTTAAAACATTTGTTGTTTCATAATATGTTTGTATTTATCCCCACTAAGTAGATTTATTTTATCACAACTATTCAATTTGTATTTAATATACCAATGTAATGGTTTCCATTGTATGTTGTTTTTATAATTTAATTATAAATAATTTTATATATCAAAGGCAATTTCTTTAATTGTCCTTCCCATAATGAATTTTTTAATGATTATTTCACCTGTGCACTTCAGTTTGTAATATTAGCCTTATATTTTCATATGTGAACCAAAAATATATTTTAGCAGGTATACAAGAACCAGATTTTTATGTAAATCCATCGTATTTCATAGTGTAAATAATACATATTGCTCCATAATACTCATCTTGAATGTTCTCTGTGTCACAAAGTAGCAGTATTTTCTGTACTAGTGACGAAAGAAAACTTTTACTGTGATGCTTTTAAAAATATAGTTGATGTCACATACTCATTGTTTATTTATTCTCTTTATTTAATATGTAGAGGGAGTTAAATTTTTTATAAGTAAAGAAATTTTTCACTCATAATGTCTTGAGCATTGTGCGCCAGTGTTTTAAGTAAAGGTTAGTCTTGTACTGTTATTGTTTCTATTTAAATTTGTTATATCATTTTATATGGCCGATTCTTTAAAATAAATGACATTTAATTTACTTCTGGTCTTAGTTGCCATTCTGACATTAATTTTAACCTACCACTTTTAATCATTTATGAAGAAATTCTTTATTTTTAAATTTTATACTGTGACGTTGTCTCATTTTACAGATGTAATGATCAATCATTTAACATTCGTGATAAATTGATTTTGAAAATTATTAAAATATGTTTTAGTAGAGAGGACAGCTGCGATTCCATGTGGAACAAAATAATTTCTCACCAGGATTGTCTGTTGTCTTTATCGTTGTTTTTTTAAAAATATTTTTTGCAATTGAAAATAACTTTTGCTTCCAATTAGTATTTGAAATGTAAAGGATAGATAGTGTGTCTGCATATTTATTGATACTAGTAATTTACAAAAGTACCTTTGTTTTATGTGATTATTTTCAAAGATACCGACTGTTTTTTATATTCTGATGTTAAAAATGCGTGATACTTATTACTTCATTAACATGATTAGTACCAGAAAAAATATCTAATTTTAAAACTTTTATTTATAATTTTCTCTGTTTATTTGCATACACAATCAAAAAATTATAAATATATTCTGGTTGATTAAATTTGCTCTCAGTGGAACGAAATATATCATGTATGCGTTTTATTTGCTTAATGTGTGTGTTAATAAGTTAGGCATTATACATTTTTGAACACATTTCATTATTTCTTTCCTGACTGTCTCATAAGACCCCAACAAATCTCTTTCAAGAAGAGCAAGTACATTATGCTAATATTTAATACACCTGTAAAAGTTTTGAAGTTGGTTATCCAATCGTTTCTCTAAATTTAATAGAATGTTATATTTGAGTTTCAGCGAGGAAAAGAAATTTGTAGCAAATGATTGTTCATCCAGTGAATGCTATTTGTAACTTCAATGGCTGAACAAGAAAATGAATCTTTATTTACAACTAAAGGAAATAGAATATAAAGCCAGGATATAACCTAGACCATTCTTTTTCTGAATACTGGCTCGCCTATAAAATTCTGTGCGATAGTGTCACCATTACAGTATTCAAACTGAAGGAAAATTTCATAGAAGTTATCAAAACGATATTAATGAAAATAAAACATGTGATAATGACGATTTCATTAAAAAATATTTCATTGTCCCTATAACCCCATCTCGAAGGTTGTTCATCATACCTCCTTTTTCATTCACTTCTTGACTTTTTTTCAGCATCTTAAAATTCTGATGAAAACAGCGCTCTTATATGAAACAATCTATTTTTCTGTGTAAAATCATACTTTTTATATACTTTCTAGTTGTAAAAATGAATCCAGTTTTGCAGCCAGCATCTCACAAGCGTTCTACAACAAAATATAGATTTTTAATGTGTAAGGTTGTGATGGTTAGCGGTGCTGGAGGTGTTAAATGATTATTTTGTCCCCAATCCTGATCGATGGTTTAGCAAAGGTAAATGAGGCATGCAATTATTTTTTCTCCCCTCATCAAAATGGATATAAACACAATTTTTTGTCTCCATGGCGTCGTCTAAAACATATATACCCCCTCCTTCTTTCCTAGTAGGTACATTATTGCCTTCAATGTATATTATGACTATAAATAGCTGGACAATCAAAGATAAATTTAATTTATGGCACTAGGGTTTATTAAACCTTAAATTTAATGTAAATATCTTTACACAGTGCGTTGTTTTGGTTTTGGTTCTTTCTAATTTTGTAGTATAGGTCTTTTAACAATTTAATGAGCTTTGTTTTTTGTTCTCTGTAGACAGGATACTGCTAGAGATGCTGTGAATTCACTGTTAAGACTCTATTTTTGACAAGTGACTTTATTTTAAATTGACTTATGACACGTCTCTGAAACTTTATTTTGCAGAAACCGGTTAATATATCTATAAAATTACTGCATAGCCATAAGATTTGTTGTTATACAGAATGACCAAAGCGCCATTAATACCAATATAAGCGATGATAATCTAGCAAAACAGACCTTAATACAAGCGCATGGAGTGAAGAAACCCTTTTAAAAAGGTATTTCCCATCATCAGCGATGGGACCATTTATCAACCACACTGCTATTATTGTGCTGCCTCAGAAACCAGAAGCCTACTTACAATGTATTTACTCACCTTCGAACTTGATGTGTCCTCACTGGCAGACGTATATATGATGCCCACGAATTCTTTCAATAAGAAAGGTAGTCATACACACCGAAACGAACAGCATTTATCATACAACCTAATTTCACAATCTATTATTTTTACTGAGAAAGAGGAAATGATAATCCTCCATATTGATTTGTCAATAGAAGAAAGATGATTTGAGGCTATAGAATTTATTTTGAACAAAACATTTTGCTTACGAAATAAAAAAAATCTTGAAATTTTTTTAATGTTATACTCATTTTTTCAAAGAAGTAGCATAACGAAAGAGCATTTGCACTTCTATTCTAGATTTCAGAAAGCATTGTCGTGAGAACTCTAAGATATATTATAAAAGTTGAATATTGTATTTTAATTTCGCCTATTATTAATGTTGCTAAAATGGACTGGAATAACAAATTGAATTTCGGTTAAATATAAAGATCGGAAAAACACATCAAATGTTGTCAAGTTCCGAATTTGGTTACTCTTTCGCATGCAATGGTGTATCTGACACGCGTATCAAATTACTGAATTTTTAGTTTTAAACGTGTAACGAAGTGAAAGTATTAAGTAATTTAAAATGCAAATTTCACTTATGAAGGTCACTTCAGATACTGAAGAGATTTTATTATTATATGAATTAAAATAACAATAAATGTGTCAAATAGGATGTTTGATCCATTTAGGAATTTCGTGAGTCAAGGGATTCTTTAGCCGGCTTAGGGGTAGCGCGTCTTCCCCGTGATCTGAGCGTCCCGGATTCGAGTCCTGGTTCGGGTATGGTCGTTCTTCACCCTGTGTTCTATCTGTGAGGTGTGTGAATGAGCCCCGCCGTAAAAGGGGTTGTGCAAGCGAGTGTGTGAGTGTCATCTTCATATGAGCTAGAAGTCAGACTTCTGCCCTCGGGTGCTCAGGGGTTCTTTAGGAGTGGCGTTTCTATATAAGTTAAGTCCCGACATTTAATTTAACATCATAGAATAAATATAGAAAGATGAATTCAAAATGTTAGTTCTAATAATAATGATGAAATGTGTTATGAAAGGCTTTACTTGGAATACAAGTCTCCGGTCAACACTTTGCTCTTCGAAAAATAAGATCTAAAATTATTCACTGAATATAGGGTATTTTGACTTTTAACTCTTTAACATCCAAGCACTTTTCAAGTGGCACTCCCTTTAACATCCAGACTTTCTCAACGTGTCTCTGAAAGACATGGACTCTTCCTAGCTGAGGGGCAGTTACCCCCCGCACTCTGAAGTAATAAAACTGTCGACGCTCTACCTTGAATAATTGCCTTGCGGTTTTCGACAACGAGATTCATTTTCCATCAGCTTAAGAGTTTGTTTCTAATGTATTTATATTTTTTAGTGTGAAGTGTTTCGCTCATCATCTTTGTGGGGTATATTTTTTTACAAAAAATTTGAAATTTATTCTATAATTAAATTTTTTTTTGTAAGTTTCATGTTAGGCTTCCAAACCATTTAAATAAAAACTGGCTTTACTAGCAATTTCAAAAACATCTTTATGTTCCATTTAATTCTTAATAGGCTTTTACACTTTTTTTATTGCCAAAATTAAATAATATGTCATATATTACCATGTAAAAAATTTTTACATAGTAATGTAAAACATACATTATACATATATCAATGCAATTAGTACATTTTTTTACATAGTATAGATGTCAATGCTTTCGAGTGATAAACAAGATAATGTTTTAAATCTTCATTTAATACCGAAATAAAAACAATCGTTGGATAAAAAAAATGTTATTGCTCTTTTTGAAAGATGTTTCGAAAATAATATGTTCTTTCAACACTCAGCTAAGATTTTTTTTTATTGTCTTTAGCATTTTTTTTTTAGTATAAACGATTATATTTATTGAATTTTTAAATATAAAATATTACTTTGCATTTTCGATAGTGATACTAAGAGAAAAGTTTTAGAACTTTAATTAAATTTTTAAAGAAGTTTTCACATTTTTTCCCCCAAAACCTTACGCATTCTTGCTTTTACATTAAATAATCGAAAAAGAATGTAGGGTAAATATAAATTCCAAAAATATCTTTATTTTGCCACTTATTTTTACTAATCTTTTAAAATATAACTATTAAATTTTTTTTCTAACCAAGGGAATATATTACGTCAAACGTTATATATCTCATCTATCGAATTGTTTCGATAGATCAGATAACATATTTTTAAAACTTCATTTAATAATGAAATAAAATTCGGGGGAAAAATTACTCAGCGAAATATATTTCGAAAATACATTCCTTCAGTTTTCAGCCTGAACATTTTACTAAAACATTACATTCTTCATAAACTAAATATGAAGATTTAACACATTTAAAATTACATATTACATTTTTAGTATGAACTGTCATGTTGAATTTTTCAAGCTGAATTTCTGATTTTAAAATGTTACGTGAAGTTTTCTATAGTATTGTTAAGACAAGATAAATTTTTGAACGAAAGCTTCATATTAAATTTCCACACGAGGGAATCATTTGCAAATTTTTGATAATATGTACATTATATAGCATTTTTTGACTCCTCATCTCTATCTGTCTCGTTCATCTGACCCTCGTTAGTTTCATCTCCTGCTTCTTTGCTTAGAATAAACGAGAGATCAGCTAAAGTATCATTTTTTGGCCAACCATCATCTTCGTTGATAGATCACTGTCACTTTCATCAGAATCAAGTAAAATTGCTTTAATTTCTTCTTCAGTGTGTTCACGATTTCTTTTACTCATAATGAAGAAATAATAAACGTTTCAATAGAAAAATTACTCTGATAATCCAAACACCCGATTCACAGTACATAAAATAAAGATTCAAAAATTCACAACTGAAAAAATTTTTTCAGAATGGCATTGTAAAAAGAAACTCAGTATTTATATAACTTATCTCATTCTTTAAAGAGGGCGATACATCCAATCTTTTTTTTTTTTTTTTTAATCTTTTAATTCTATTTTAAAAGCGGTAGTTTGTACACGGCCTCAGAATTTCCGACAGTCCTTTGATGAAAGAATAAGATGCTTGGAGTGTAAAACGACTTCCTTCCATAGTAACAACTGTCGCTACCCATTTTGTGAGAAAACTGCGATGTGAATAGGCCGCATTGACAATGCAATGGTTTGTCTTTATATCATTACAATAGTCTTACTACTGAAAAGGGCTTTTGATGCTTGTCCGAAAAATAAACAACGTGTCGGTATCCTTATATATCATTCATCGTTACCAGAGAACTTCAGTGGAAAATTTCTTTTATAAATGGCCATAAAATCTTTCCAATTTTGAGCTAACAACACGTGAAAACAGAAACTAAAACCCTTTCAAAATACAAAATGTACGCCAACAACCCATTTAGTGAATTCCTCCTCAACCCCTACCGCCCTAAGGAACAGGGGAAACTACTGTGAAAAAGCCGCGATTGTCAAAGATAACGAGGACCTCCTGGAGTGTTCTGTAGAGTAGCCTCTTTTAATACCCATCACCCCTAAAACGGCTTACAGCCGCCCCAAACCGACCCACGTGGATGTTATGGGGTAAATTCTCAAACCGCCCCGCTGGAATCGAGAGGGTTAAATTGATGTAATACCAGATACCTAAAAAAATGCGAGGTTAGCACAAATGATTGAATTTTAAAAATTTACATTTTCAAAACTGTGATACATAAGTTAAAGTTATACATGGAAATAAAGTAAAACATTCCACGTTTTTCTTTTTTTCTTTCCCAGCTTCTCTCAAAAGATGACAATGCCCCCGAAGATTGCGGTGGCAAGAAATTCTTAGATGCGCGTGCCAAAACAGTTTATTGAAACTTTTCAGCGAGGCCACACAAAGTATCCGATATCTTATAGAAATAGGAAAAAGATTTATATCTTATATAAGAATTAATTTTCGACTTAAAACTGTGCTCCTGTAAACTGTGTCCGGGCAAACAATCTCAGTCGACTTGTCACGAACATCATTTTTACATCGGAAACAATTGCCTGCTGACGTGTGTAGCTCGTCGTTGGCGATTCTCTGACAAAAGGATTTCGAAGTGGTTAAAAATGACGATAATAGTAGATAAATGTTTGTGTGCTAGAAAACGTGTTGTTTTTGTCGTTATTATTATTTTTTTTAGAAAATGAAAGAACGGTATGTAAAATCTTACGAGAATTATTAAAAATGAAAGCCTTATCATCTACAACTGCTAAAAAATTTTAAAAAGATAATAAAATTCATCGATTTGATTTCAGCATTCGCCTTGAATTATTTTAGAACTCTATGAATTCTAAAATATTAGGACTATATTAACATTTTGCCAGATGTAATCTGTTCTTATTTGTTTCATTACGTTCATTACATTATTTATAAACAGCAAATATTTGCTAAAACATCATTGTGAACAAACATGCAATTATGAGTCAATATATATATAAATAATAATGTGTATTTCAATAAAGTTACCAAAATAAAAAAAAAATCTAAAATATATAATTAACAAAACACGTATCTAAATGCGAATCTATATTGAACAGTTTATTAAAAGAGGACCTCATAATGCGCCCTGTATAAAGGTTCAAAATTCCTAAATTTACCAATGAAATGACTTTAAAAGTATTTGTTTTTTAAATCGGGAAAATTCACCGAGTGCAAAGTGTTAAATAATATAAAAATATCATTCAAATTATTTATATGAAATTTCTTATTTGTAAGCACGGATTATGAATTTTGCATAAATATTTATAATGTATATTCTTCATTGGTTTCAGTAATAAGCCCCCCCCCATTATTTTCGCACAGTAGTTTAGTGATAAAGTCTAGGGGTTACAGGATCACGGGTTCGAGGCCCGGATCTTTCGAAAATCTGTTGTGCATGTGGGCGTGATTGACGTTTAAGTGCGTTAAACTTCCTGTATTTAACTTTTCATCTCGATGTTGAAGGGTAATTTGGAAAATGGAATGCTGCCTCAGCTGTAATATTTACCGTCTATTTGTTGGTCGAACTTGATGTCCAGCCTTAAATAACTGTACAAAGAGGACTAAAGTGGCGCTTGGGGTATTATATTCTTTTTCGCCTCTAGCCATTAGCGACGGCTTCACAAGTGTAAGTCGCGCTCGGGACATGATATTTTTTTACCCTCACCATATTTTTCTTTAAAAAGTTACATGTATTGTTTGACAACAGATTTTAAAACCCTCCGCGCTTTTGCGCATGCGTTAGGATGGATTTAATTCGTCAAAATAGGGGTGAGAAGAAATATGAAAGGAGGGGATGTTTATATTTAACAATAAAATAAACTCGGATTGCTCGCAGACTGAATTAAAATAATACGGTCAGAAATGACACGATACTCATATACATGTGGAAAAGAAATTGAACGAAAAAGTATCTAATAGGGCGAAAATCAAGGTCAAAGAATGACGAAGAATTCCGGAAATGCTCTCATCCTTCCGCGTCTCTCCCCTTAATGAGATAGAATCATCGAAAAGTGGTCATTTCAGAATACTGAAACGAACAGTACGTGCCAGCATTTTTTCTCCTTCGCGCCCCCTTATACTGGCGCCGGGTCATCTATATTCCACTGTTCCTCCCACCCCCTATCGCTACGCTCTTCGTTCAACTCAAAAACGAGATTTTAATCTAGCACATCAAATCGCTCTCCCTAATTGAACGAGTATCGCTATTTCAGACTTTAAAATTTTCCTATCTTCCATTGATACTTTTTCTACTCTATAATGTAAAACATGATCTATAACAATAATAAGGAATTTAGAATTAACATCTCTCAGTGTAATACAGCCATTAATATACATGTTATATATATATTCACGAAACTTAACTTAAACTTTGGGATTGAATTTAAAGCTCTCAGTTGACAGGGAAGACAGGAATAACAGGGCTGATTTGGAGACATTTCTGTAAAGCCAGACACTTCTGTAAAGCAAACTGAATCAGATTTGGCGACATTTCTGTAAAGCCAGACACTTTTGTAAAGCAAATTGAATCAGATTTGGCGACACTTCTGTAAAGGTTTTTCTCCTTTGCTGGAAATGGTAACCTGGCTATTCTTCTTTACCTCTCAAATGTAAAATAGCAATCGATTTCAAAAATACCTTTTTAGTTTCCATTTCTTCTCGTAGATGGCAGTAATATGGTTATTTAGTTTTAACCTTTCCGATTTCAAGAGTTTTATATCGATTGATCATAAACCGCTTGTTTTAATCTTGCAGGGCTTGAGAATGGTCGACTTTCACGGTCTTTATTGCTTTTATATAAATTTTATCACTCAATGCGGCAGCTCCTGCCACTCCATATTAAAGATCCTCACTTTTTCGCCTGTTAATGACAAAGAATTTGTGCTCCAGATTTCCAAATCACCACGATTTCTCAAAGCTTTTATATTAGTAATATTATTTTTAAAGAAAAATTTAGAAAATAAATGTATTAAATCCGTATCAAGCATACCTTAATTTTTTGTCTAATTTCTAATTCAATAATAAAACTTGTCCTTCAAATATAGGTTAACCAGTTATTCTCATCTGCAGACTGCTATTATTAGTATCCAAGTTGATCGCAACTTTTTAACTCAATATTTATAATATATTTTTGAAAGTTCTCAAGTATAGGGAAGGAGCTCCTTCAGTAAATATTTATTTAATATATTTAAATTGTTTTCTAATCAAATAAATTCAAACTTCTGTGTTGTGCGAGGCTACCGAGACGGAGAGGGAAACAATATTCCTGACTCAGAAAGAGGATCCCACTGTTTCATTATAAGGATAGGCAAGGGGGTCACTGAGGGTGTGTATGGGGAACATGACTGTATTTTATTCCTGAGGCCCGGTTAGGCTATTGGCGGCCTAATGAGGCGTATAGAGACAAGTTATTTTTACAATAGAACATAGGTTCGCAAACACATAGGAGGGGAGGCGCTAAAGAGGGATTATTGCCAATTAATTAACCCTTTCTAGGGCCGTGGGAAGTATGCTTCCCACCAAATTTATCAATCTTTGTATGAATTTGTGTAGGTTGGCATCAGTTCTGACAAATTTTTTTAGAAAGACAGAAACTTAGAAGCTTCAGTTCTTTATCTCACACAAAATGATGAGTCTTGATTTGTTACTTAATTATTAATTAACCAAATTAATTAATTAATCAAATTAAATTTATCTAATAAGCTAAATGAATCCCTTTTCTTATTCTAATTTCAAGCCAAAAAATATTTTAACATAATATGACTAGAAAAAAATGGCCCTTTAAAGGGTTAAGCAAGAGAAAAGGATACATCAGATAAAGTGTGCACCCCAAGATTAATGGAACACAAATTTACAATAGCATACCAACACAGGATCAACAATAAGAACAAGCGAAATGTGTATAAGTTCAGACAGCAAATCCTTTGAAGTCTCACTTTAAGTAATTCAAAGGATTGTTGTTCATGCTACGTCTTACTTCCACTGTATCTGATATACTGTCTACAATGTGTGATGATTTATTCATGCTACTGTATTGTTGTGGTGTTATGAATTTGCATTTCGTTAAATTTTTGTTGCTCTCTTTTATCGAATGCAACCGCTTCTTTTATTTAATTTAATGACCAAGAGCTTTCTGTATTTATTCTTAAAGAGCTTTTTCGGCCGCCTTTTTGTACATGCGACCCTCCCCTATGTTCTGTTAAAAAAATGGTCTTTTTCTGTATGCCTTATCTAGCCTTAACATTTGTCTCATGATTTTCCTCCTCATCCTGTATACCAGTCTACTGCTTGCATTTCGTCCTATAAAGCAGTTTCACTCTTTGTTCTTATAGCTACAGTGGCACAGCGAGAACAGGGGGTGCTCGGGGAATGACATTTTCTCGCTCTCTCATATATACAAGATGGTTATAATTAAAGTTCCACTTTGAAATGGTCATAAAATGAAAACTACTGGACCAAATGTTATCAAACTTGGTAATAATTTAAAGGAGGTCATGGAAATTTCTTTTCTATCAAAAAAAAAGTTCAAATACTCACTACCAGGTGTGAAATTGTGTAGTATGCAATATTAGTAAGCAAAATAGGACATGAAGACATCAGTTTAAAATGTGTTTAATCGTTTATGAAACGTGTTTTAAAACATGTTTAATGTGTTTTATCTCAAAAGCATTGTTTAGGTTGATGATCTAAACAATTTGGCGAAACTGAAAGAAGCGATGCACCGACTTGTGCGTAACTTTCCTCCTGATATGCTAAGAGCTACGATTGAGAATGCAGTAATATGCATTAACTTGCTTTCAGAAAATGGTGGACGCCATATTGAATATGCTTTACATAACACATTTCAGAAACGATTAAACAAACTTCAAACCGATGTCTTCATGTCATATTTTGCTTAATAATATTGCATGCAGAGCCATTTCACCCCTAGTTGTAAGTTTTTGAACTTTTTTGGCGGGAAAGAAATTCCCATGACTTCTTTTAAACTATTACCAAGTTAGATAACATTTGGTTCAGTAGTTTTCATTTTATGACCATTTAAAAGTGAAACTTTAATTATAGCCACCCTGTATTTCTCTTAAAAGAGCGACATAAATGTAGTAATGCTTTGTCCATATGGTATACACCCCTCAAGACACCTATACCATTCTTGCACCCTCTCCATCTTTACACCACTGTAATTTGCCATTATTTGATTTTAACTCTTAAGAACAGATGTTTAACTCCTAGATTGCTTAAGAAACACATATGTAGTCCAAGGGTCCTCAGAAAAATGACACAAGGCAAAAAAGCAATTTTATAATGCACAGGATGATATTCTGGAGGAAATCTTGGCCTCAGAATGGAAATCATTAGTTCGAGATACAGTATATTTAAAGATCCACCGAGTACTTGGGCTTTGAGCGCACTAAATCTATCGGAATGAAGGGTCCTACTGCTCTACTGAAGGGTTCTATGGAATTTAGGAGAGAGAGTACCGATTCAGATATCGTTTTCGTCATCTGACTACGTTGATGCTAATTAGGAAGTCTGTCCCAAAATAGCCCTCATGTAGCTTCAGAATTAGGCTACTATTACTGTCGTTGACTATATACTACCTATAAATCATAATAATAATCACATTCCGAAAAAGACATGCTTTACATCTTATTATACATTACATGACAGTAAGTTTCCATACTATAAACACTATAGTATTCTTTTTCAAAATAAAGTATTATTGCATTAGCGTTTGTTTGTAGTTATCTCTTAGCAAGAATGCGAAAAGCATATGCTACCCCAGTTAGTAAAATTAATGGGAAGTACATGCTTCATTATCCCTAAAAGAGCCTCCCACCCTTATTTAAATTATAGATTAACTAATGATATGACCAACATTATGACTATATGATTAACATTATAAAAAATACTCAGCTGGTTGCTTCTCTTAGCTTCAATGCCAGTTGAGCATATGTGTCTTGGCTATCTCCATTTCTTCCTCCTCCAAAAATATTGATTTTTAGAGACTTAAGTCCATGATTTCTACACTATAAATTTGTATGCAGAAACACATTGACAACATGTTCCGAATGTCATGCATTTTCTTAAAATTTTCATTTTGGTTACCTGTGATCGTAAATTCACTTTCTCCACATAGTTTCTCATTTGAAAATGCACACCTCTTCAGCTACACGATATCTATTATCCAAATAGTAAAATATATATGCTTAATTCCTCGAAATTGTCTCCCATTTTCATTTAGAATGTGACTAAACAATATAAAAATCAATTCTTTAAATATAAATGCATTATTTTCACTGCTATTCGGTTAAATATACCTTGGATTTTAGGAAGGTATTGCCGCATTTTTTACAATTAATTCATGGAATATTCAGATTTTAACACATTCCACGCCACTTTTCTATCGGACTGTAACACCTCTGAACGATTTAATTTGAATTTATTTATTGGAAAGCATCATTATTTAATGCGTGAGTGAGGCTCGGGTCAGTGGCTAAGAGAATGTGGGACAAGGGAGGTGCAAAATGCCCCGGGAAAAAGTTTTATAGTGCGTCATTGGGAAAAAAAAATAGTACGTATATATTTTCTGAAATGAAATATCATGAAGGAGCGAAAAGATAATGCCAAGCTCCATGCTTTCTTTCTATATGCTCTGATGACAACTAGGAGTGAAAAACTGTATGATGTCCCGAGAGCTTGCTATCCTCGATACGCCACAAGCTCGAGTATCACAGGTAAGTTATTAAACAGCTGATTCTTTGCTTGCTTAGAGAGTAAGACGATGGAACAAAAATGACCCACTCTCGAAAAGTGATCTTTTTTTTTTTTCTATATAAATATAAAACAACGAATAACAAATATATACAGGATGGTTATAATTAAACTTCTCCTATAAACGGCATCATACAACGCAAACGGGTGAACGGATTAAAAAGAAATTTGGTATATAGACTATGCACGAGATGCGCTCACGGAATTTCGAAAAAAAAAAAAAATTAGTTTCAAAATGTCCAACAGAGTGCTCTTTCCAAGGAAAGACACAATAAATGACAAAAGCGGAATACAAACACAATATTCACATTTTTTGACTAGTTTCTGATCACCTTGTCATCGAACCACATTAAGTAAAGGTAAGGAAAAAAAATAACAGTAAGCTGTTTGAGGGGGGAGGGGACCCCCCAAAAAAACGACAACAGTTCAGTTTGCAGAAGCAAGAACAGATTAGGACGAAATTGCAAAAGAGGAGCAGTTGTTAATTGTATCCAGGATGATGTAGGGAAAGGTGCTCCAAGTGATCACCTTCATTCACCTGCAACATTTCAAGTCGATGGACAGTGTGTTCAATAGCAGATCGTAACTCATCAGTTGTGATGCTTCGCACATGAAGCGATATGCAGTTCTTTAAGTCATTCAATGTCGCAACAAGATACTGTCATCATTACAGCCGGAAACATCGACATAAAACATGACAATGACTGAAAACGTTTCTTACCCTAACCTGTTTTGCACAAATCTTCCTCTTCTTTGCAAGTATGCAAATCTTGACATTTTTTCCTAGAACTGACAGCTTTTCCGGTTTTACATTTTATTACTCATAATTCTTGTTCTGGATTGTTAATATCATTTCTGTATTTCATTTTGGTCATTTATTGTGTTAAATTTAATTTTTTCCCCCTGAAAAGGCGCCCTCTGGTGGACATTTCGGAACTAAATTTTTTTTTTTCAAAATTCCGTGAATGCATCTTGTGTTTAGTCTATACACCAAATTTCGTTGCAATCCGTTCGCGTTGTAGGATACTATTTATAGGGGAATTTTAATTATAACCATCCTGTATATATGAAAACTATCTAAAGCAATCACAATAAAATAAAGCTCAATTTAAACATTCACTTCTCAAACTTATAAGCTGAAATTAAATTATTCAGACTCTTTAATTCGATACAAAAATTACGCGCAAGCACTTCAGATATTCTCTGGATTCTTAAACTGGATCAGCAATACAACATATTCTCAAAAGGGGTGGTGTCATCTTAGATTATGGAGAAAGCAAAACTGAAAGCCATTAATATATTCAACATTTAGGCAGCTCTTCATTGCTTGATTTCACTGTCTGAACTAAAAATCAATTTTTAAAGATTAATCCGGCAGCTAACAAGTCACTGAAAAAGTGAATAGATGATTGGCAGCCAAGAAAGCTAATCTCTTCAATTAAAGAGTAGTAAAATCATGACGCGTAATTCACGTTTTAAAACTAGTCATTCACGACGTTCACAGCAAGAAATGGGAACCGAACACGTTTTCTTACACAGTGACGTATAATAATATTGACAATTGAACGAAATAATGATAATGCTTTTTCGGGCAGAAAACGTAACGTTTTTTAATATCTGTCATTAGCTTACTTTAAGTGTCGTTACATCAGACACTGCTATTTTGCTCTCTGATTTCGTGGGGGCGGATTCAACCAGTTTTTTTTTTTTTTTTTTTTTTTGCTCACCAGCCTTATCTAAAAAATCTTCAAGGAAACGATACAGGAAGGCAATTTTGTAGTGGTGAAGGCTGAGGCTACTCAAGTAATCATTGTGATAAAAAAAAAAGATAGGAAATGATTGCAATTACCTAGGCTGAAGATCAAATATTCTAGTAACCTGTTCAAATGCTTCTGTTGCCTTTTTGCAGTTTGCAATCAAGCATTTCATTATTGAACCCACGTTGCCAAGAGAATATCCTTTTTGAGATTGAAACGTATATGTTTTCAATTATATTTTTAAAAATATTTGATGAACATTGTGTTTAATCTAAAAAGAATCTATTCGCGTGATGTCGGGAAGTAATGGCAACCGGAATTACACTCGATTTAACATGCATTTGTTCTTGGTTTTACATTTTTTAGCTATTAACACATTCATCGCTAAAAATGAATTAGATAAAAACTCCATGAAAAGACAAATATCAATTCTTCCTGCTGTTGGCATTTTTTATACAGAAATAAATAAATAAATGAAAAAAGTAAAGGTATTTTTCAATTATGTATTAGAAAGTTCAACCTATATAAACTGGCGTAAGAGGTAAATTTTAGCCCACAGAAACCTGTAACTGGTAGTATCTGAAAGACGAGATATCTCGTCGGTAGAGATGAAAGTGTTAAAAGTCACACGGTGGATTCAAAAATGAAGTTGGCGCAGCTCATTTGAAATGTATCCCACCAACATGATTTGATTCTATTTACCTTAATATTACGATCTAATACTACTTACTGTGTAAAAAACACATTATTGTATTTTTGGTGAAAAAAACATTAGCTATTTTTCCTTGATATAAAGAGAATATTATTTTTAACCCTTTGCACTCGGATGGTGACTCTCAGACGGTGCATCATTTTGACGTTTTATTTATTTTTAAATGTTAATTGCTAAAAATATAAACAAAATGGTAAGAAGACGTGGAAAATAATTCTGGAAAATATAAATTAAGACAATTTTATATATATTTATTTTTCAGAGCAATGAACAAGTCCTTGTCTTAAGTGAATAAATATGCATCGAATTACTTTTCCGAGTGCAAAGAGTTAAATTTAGATAGTTGAAAGATATAAAAAGATAGTTAAAAATAGTGGACATTATAAATGCCAACAGTGAAAATGTTCGGAAATGAAAAATAAAATTAAAAAAAAATCGATCAATCCATCTCATTAGCGCCCTCTTTATCCCCTTTTGTGAATTATTTAGTGGATTACTATGCACTCAAAACATTTACCACATTATAAAGTATTGCTCATTTTACACTTTAACGTGAAAAATGCTATTTAAATTTTTTAGTAAATCATTTATCACTTTTAGTCTTCAGTTCTTGTAAAATGAAAGATAAGAGCTAGTTAGAAATGGTTTTTTTTCATGGCTGATTCATCCATTCACGTTTTGCCAATAAACTACATTGATCGATAATGAAGAAATATAATCGTTTCGATTTTAGATTAATTTCAAAAATCTTGTTCGAGATTGATAGATATCGGTGCAGGGGTGGATACATACTAACCTTTCTTTTGGGGTGGGGTGGGGGTCCACGCTTAAGAATATAGTTCCGAGTACGGAAACTTTTTGGAAGGGTTTGGGTGTCATTAAAAAACATCAAAACGGAAGGAAATAAGGCGTCTGGGACTAAATTGTGCCGTATACATCTTATAACTTTATGTTAAACGCAAAATTAGTGATGATATTTTCAAGCTTTAGTTAATTAATCGTAGAAAATAAATGGAATTATTAGAGAAAATAACCAGTTAAAGCTTCCATGATTGTTAACTTTCAACATTCAATTTACCCCGAACTTCGATCATATATGCCATTTGACTCGATTACATAGAATATATATATCTAGTTTTCATAACAGCGACTTAACACCAGAGTCCACAGCGACGAATTGACTGTTCATGAATTTAGTTTTTTAAAATCTTTTTTAAGAAGCTTAGATATGTAAGGCCACACACACACACACAAAAAAAAAGATTATAAAAATAAACCAATTTAATTAGTTCTTTCACTTAATCGGTTTCGATCAAGGTTCCTTTTTTTTTTTTGTCATCATCAAAAAACCATATATGGCCCAATCAATTGCTTAAATGCGATAAAGCATACGGCAAGCATTTTCTTCTAGACTTCAAAATAATGCTTAAATATTTGGTAGGGGGGGGGGGTCATGACTAGGGCTGAACGATGATTGAACTTCATCATCGCGATATATCGTCCAACACATATCGATATTTTTAGATATATCATGGTATCATTATTTATTTATAGCTATTATAAGTTATAAATAGCATCTCTTAACATATTGACTGATCAGAACGACTCCAAGGAAAGTTTCAATTTATATAGTAAAAATATGTGTTTTCTTTTGAATAAAAATAATTAGAAAATAATTTAGTTAAAACCCCTTTAATAAAGCGTGTCAATGCCAAAGAAATGTCTACATGTTACAATTTATAGCATTGCATTATAGCTCAATAAGAATGAACAGAAAAAAAAAAAACACTAACCAGCAACCAAAACGAAATCGAAAACGTAAATTAATTGTGAATATAGATTTATTGTATCGCGATTTATCGTTAGCGGCTAGGCAAAAGCGTAAATATACTTTTTTTTTTTTAATGCGAGTGCGCTTAAGTGTGAAAATTTGAGCTGCGAATGAAATTGTGAATTTGATCTAAATTAATCCTTTACCCTTTTATTTCTAAAGATGAATTTTTAGCGTTTAAACAAAGCACAGCCTACAACCTTCTGATAACCGCAATTATTTTTCCATAACCGTAATGGTATCATTCATTTAGGGAACAGAAAACAGTTCATTCCAAAATGATATGCGTCAAATAAGTGTTTTTATATATAAGAATATGATAGCATTTATAGAAATATTAACAAAAATACTGTATAAAGGACAAGCAACAAAAATAAACACTAACCGATAATCAAAACGAAATCAAAAACGCAAATTAATTGTGAATATTGATTTTTTTTATCGCGATTTATCGTGAACTGTTATCCATGAATATGATTTCTATATACCGATATTTTTCGAAAATTGGCATAAAAAATCAATGTTTCAAAAATAACCATTTTTTTCAATAAATCGAAAATCGGTCATGACATGGATGACGCCCCCCCCCATATCCATCCTCATATTGGTGTCAGTTTCATTATATGATTTTATCGAGTTATGTTTTTATAAGGATAAAATATTTTTGATAAAATTCCTTAGCTAAGCATCTTATTTTTTAAGACAAATTATACAAGCTAAAATATTTACCGTCCTACTTATTTATAGATTACACGATATCGATAAAATGAATGTATTGAAATAAATGCAACGCTTTTGTCTAAAAAGATAAATATTTTCGTTGTAACTAGATTTTTTTTTTGTAGCCGCTGTTCAAAATTAATCGCTGAAAAAACAGGCCATTTGTCATGGTATTCATTTTTACAAAATCCATTTAGTATACACTCAAAATATTTACTTGTGTCTCTGATTTTTATTAAATAAAATTTATTGAAACTTTTTAATAAATAAATTTTAGAAAATACAATAAACTCCTTTTACATGACGTCATAATCACACGACTCGCGGGTGATTTTGACGTCACTTTTTCTGTCATCTAACGGCGTGTTATTATGGTATGATATGTTGTCATCTCCTACTCGATCCAACAGGATGCGCAAACAGTTCTAAAATTGTATTAATGCGTATGTCACATGGGGTCGAATCGTTTCCGTTGATTGAATTTAAAAAGCTATTATTTATAAAAAATTATTTTTGTTATTATAAAGATAATTAATTTCTATTTGATTAATATATTTTTTATTATCTATTATTTATAAAGAATTCATTTGGCTGAAAACATTAAGTAAGCCATGGAGAATGCGCCCCCTTAGTCTTTTTAGTATTCTTTTATAATACGGAACGTTTTATACTTCTTTAGTATAGTAGTATAGTGAAAAAAGTATATTGATAGTAAAGTGAACAATATCTTCTATAGAAGTATAGTGAAAAAAAAAGCGATTATTTTTGGGGACATTTATTCCTTTTCAGCTATTGGATCCAAATTTTGTGACGGACGTGTAATTTTGGCGAAGGAACTTCACACTAAATTTCATTTATCAACCTTGTTGCGTTTTTAGGTTGATAAACGCAGCAATTTGCGCACACAGGAATAGACAATCTTACAAGTACATGAATCTTTCAATGGATTTGGTCCAAAATGTGGTACAGTACAATTCTGCTGATAAAGCTATATACCAAACTTAATCTATTTGGCATTTTGAGTTATCATCTTCATATATTGCGCAGGCTCATAGACAACAGTCCCCATTGAATTTCGTCCAAAATATGATACAGATCTATAATTTGGGTGTTTTGGCTTAAAAAAACATTAATATTCTCAATGTTTTATATTATTTATTAGTTCTGCACTGATCAATGATTCATATTTAAAACATATTTCGCAACTTTTCAATTGATTTTGAATAATTTAATAATTGGTTTAATAACTATTTTTTCTTACAATTTTGACTTGAAGCGTAAAAGATTTGTAGCGAAGAATTTTTTTAAAACTTCTAATTAATTAATTTGAAAACTTTCAATCAATTCATTTGAATTAAAGATTAAATTCAAAATTAATTTTTAAATCATTTTGCATGTATTCCTAAATCTAAAATATTTAGATTTATGTATCTGCATTCTAAAAAATAAAAAAACACACAGTGCCAGATTTAAAAAAACCTTTCTTTTTATTTTTGTCTTCCTTACATTCTCTCTCCTTTTCGGCAACCAGGTTGCATCCCAATGTCGTTAGTTTCACCACTATTTTCAGAAAATGGTTCATAATAGTGATTAATCAAGGTTATGCAATGGTTTACATGTATGCGTAGGATTGCGAAATAAAGTTTGGAAATAAACCAAAGGAAAAAAAAATTCAAAATAACGAATCTCTGATATCAAAATCTGGCAAATAGGTAACACATCAGCTAAAAATTATTTAGGAATTTAAGTATATATATTTTGACTAGTTAGGTGGGAAAAAAATGAATGCTTTCGATTTAGTCACGGAAATAAAATGCAACTGTCTTATAAATAGGATGCTGGGCGTTAACGGGTTAATTGAATGAATCTTGAAATCAATTGAAAAAGTATTTACTACATTTTTATCAATTAACTTTTTCCAAAGATTCAATTTCTGCAACACTTCACAGAAACCAAAAGAATTATGTTAGCATATAATTTTTCAGAAAATCAATCATGTACATTTCTTTTTTAGTATTGTACACTCATAAGATTGCAAACGAATATACTTTCCAGTTGCCCAGATTTTTCAATAACATAATTTTGAAAAACGCAGTATCTGAACTGAACCACACCTATTGTTTGGCCTCGACAGAAATCATGTTAATGAATGCGTGCACTTGCATGTCATAGCATGCTGAGTCGGGGAAAAAAGTCAGAAAAGTTTAGAGTATACTTTCCCTAATGACCAACATATTTACACATGACAAGGTTACATCTTGTGTTTCTGGAAGAAAAAGTGAATTCTTATCAGAGCAAACCCCAAGGGAACAAACGCTTCAAAGCAAGCTCTGTATTGAAGGTCGAGATAATGAGTGTTCAGTTTCCCTCCTCTTTTTTTATAAATAGAGCAACTAAAAAAGCTCTCTAGTGTATAGTTAACAATATCTAGAAGTAGTCATTAAAGTCATTAGTTAGTAGTAGTCATTAGTAGGGCTGGGAGAAGACGGAACTTCATCATCCCGATGTATCGTCCAGCATATATCGATATTTTTCGATATATCGTGATATCATTATTTATTTATAGCTATTATAAGTTATAAATGATATCTCTTAACATATTGACTGATTAGAACGACGCCAAATAAAAGGAAGTTTCAATTTATATAGTAAAAACATTTGTTTCCTTTTGAATAAAAATAATTAGAAAATAATTTTGTTAAAACACCTTTAATAAAGCGTGTCAATGCCAAAGAAATATCTGTATTTTATAATTTATAGCATTGCGTTTAAAACAAGTATTTTTATATATTAGAATATGACAGTATTTATAGAAATATTAACAAAAATTCTCTATGAAGCCCAATAAGAATGAAGAGCAACATCAATAAATATTAAACGGCAACAAAAACGAAATCGAAAACGCAATTTAATTGTGAATATCGATTTATTGTATCGCGATTTATCGTGAACTATTATTCATGATCATGATTTCGATATATCGATATTTTTCGGAGACTGGCATCGAAAAATCTATTTTTTTTTTCTATACATCGGAAATTGGCACAGCCTTAGTCATTAGTTTTGAAATTTAAATTTCACTTCTAGAATTGAATCTGGGATGCTCTAGAGACCGAGAAAACATTCTGTGTTGGTAAGCAGAAATGGTCTTGAATAAAATCCTCACCGATTTAAAAAAATGAAAAAGTCAGTCATTAAAATAGTTAAGTATATATATAATTAACAGTGAAATAGTTAATTATAAAAATTTCTAAAAGAACATAAAAAAAAGATCTGAAAAGCAAAAATAAATTATATGATCGCCCATAAAATAACTTCCCCTGCTTGGGGGCATTTTTATTTAAAACTAATGAACAGTACAAAATCGAGTTTCATATGCAGACTGAAATGGAGAAACGAACAGGAAAAAAAAAAAAGTTCTAAAAGTTGCTGTAGGAAAAATTTTGGCGCAAACTTAACTGAAAAAAGGTAAAAAATTACGCTGAACATACATTAATGATTAGCAAAAATTCATCATTGTTTGAGAAATAAATATGCTAATATAAAGTAATAAATGACATGTGTAGTAGGAAAATAAAAGGGAATAATTCTTTATTAATTAAAATTAGAGCTTCCTGAACCATGTAAAACATGACCTTCCCTGTTAATAATATATTTTTTTTTCTTTTGTTAATGAATTTTTCACCCTACACCTTCCACAGTTTGTACGTAAAATTGATTTCATTCTGTTAACTCGTTGCAGATACCTTTAAACAGGAAAAAGTTATATTATAGCCATTCTGTATTTTACTTTTACTTCCGATATTTTTCTTTCCGTTTCCCTTAACTACCTTAGTCACATTAAGGAAATTTGATCTTACGTAAAATAAAAGTTCGAGAGGAGAATTCTCCAGAAGCTAACTTTTTTACACGTTAAATCAAGCTAATCTTTTTTTTTAACTGGGACTATTAACTAATAGGTGTAACCATAAAGAGTATTCCCGCCATCTCAAATTTAATATAAATGTCATCACTACATCAAAGCATGGGATCATAAGAGCCTTAATTGTCTGTGACCTAATCCATTCTGCAGGAAATACGTCCCTTCATCGGAATGGAGGTGACTCGACGCTAAATCTTTATTATATATCATGAAGAAGCGAGAACCCATTTACTTATTCCGCGACCTCTCATCCACATCCTTGTAAAGTCCCCTTCTTTCGGGAAATAGCTAATAGGTATAATTTGGGATCTTTCAGGAAACTGAATTCAAATAAAGGGCACTATTTCAATTCAGGACTATTTTTCTAGAAAAGAAAAAGAATCGGCAATTGTAACTGTTCTAGTTTATCCAGTACATGTAGTCCAGAGTAAAAGGTAGAAAGTAGAATTCAGCTTTACTTTATATTTATTTAGAACAAACTATTTTAATTAATTAATTTAATAATGAAATATAATTAGTCCTTTTAGAATGAACTATAAGTAAAATGCGGAACATTTTTTTTTTTTTTTTTGGTCTGAGGAAAACAGACAAATTTCGGGGTTGTCCCAGTTTTTCCAAGACATCAGTAGTGGATTTCGATATTTTGCTGTCCTAGGAAGTGGCTCTTGTTTTAACCCTCCAGTTGCGTATCCCGCGATTCCTGAGAGTTGGCAATCAGTCCATTTTCTGTTGCATCCCGCGTTTTTCGCCTTTTAGAGTGTTTATTTTTACGATTACAGATTTTTATTATATTATGTTATTATCGTGTAACATATAGTATCAGTTCACTTTGTTTGAAAAATATTTGAACTTCTTTGCAAACATCGCATCTAAATAGAGATTTTAAAGAATTACGCAGCCAATGGGTTGATAAATTGTTGAAGACATTTAACACTTCAAAACATTTTTAACATCCTAATGATTTATTTTACATTACCTTTTTTTTATATTATTAACTGTGTGAATAGGTATTTGTTTTTATATATATTATGATTCCAAACTACCAGCATCCACATTTGTACACAACAGTATTGAAGCAAATGACCAGTGCCTCTAAACATTGTAAGTGAACATAAACTAAAGCATATAGGAATCGGATCAATTATACTTGATAAAGTGATAACATTATTTTAATATCTTATAATTCATAGAAATTGTATTTTTACATACATTTATTTGGAAATCAGGGAAATAAAGTTTGTTAATCGACCTAGCAGCTGCCTATTCTGCTTAATCGGAAATCCGCCATTGCATAAGATGAGCTATACTTTGTTTAAATCTGACTGATAATAATTATAATAAACTCTCGCTAATCTGCTACTGTTTTATCCAATCTCTTTTGCTATAATCGACCAGCTTGCAGCCCTAGGTCGCCTAGTCGGAAATCCGCCATTGCATCAGTTCAGTTATATTAACACCCCGTTTTAAGGTAACACTAGGGTTATTTTGGGACAGACCTCGTAATTTTGAACAGCGGTCAGATGACGAGGACGCACCTCCCCCTCCAAACTTCCGCTCCACACCCGCGGGAGGACGTTTGGTACCGACGGATTTAACTTGCACCAGACCCGCTTACACGACGGATCTTCGGGGGAATCGGGTCTCGAACCTGAATCTCTCCAGTTCGGAAGCCGAAACCTTACCACCAGACCACTGCGGTCTCCGCCGTTGTATCGGATCAGC
Organism: Argiope bruennichi; assembly: GCF_947563725.1. Lineage (NCBI taxonomy): Eukaryota > Metazoa > Arthropoda > Arachnida > Araneae > Araneidae > Argiope > Argiope bruennichi. Next base: position 57,810,228 of record NC_079162.1, read on the forward strand.
TATATTTTGATAAAAACTGACTAAAAACAATTACAGTAGACTCTCAATAATCTGCCACTGCTTTATCCAGTCTCTTGTAGACTGTTGTTTTCATTGTGTGGAGCGTTAAAGGAATATAAATCTATGCATGCGTGTAAGTGACCATGGCGCAGCGTAAATAATAAGAAACTGTTCAGATTTTTAATCATATTTTATAATATTAATTAAATATAGAATAAGTTTGTGAGAGAAAAAAATAGGTTTTTCAGTTAAAATACATTTTTTTATGAACCTCCACTATCTTTCTGTACTTTTTTTTATTCTGCATACCTGGCAGTTTTTTCGTCTCTTATTGAGAATCTATCGTACTAACACACACAAAAAAGAATCATCACGATTCGACAATTCTGTTAAGGCTGGTTATCATGCGACTAGAGGTCCTGGATAATAATTGGCATTCACGATTTTAATTTTTTGTTCAAGATTGGATAAATGTCTCGGAATATAAATAATGCGTCGAATTGTTACTATTTTTTTTATTTAAACTGAATTGCTCATATTTCTTATTTTAAAAGATTTATTTGATTTTAATTTTAAAAAGTCCAAAATTAATTTTATTTCCACTTTTTTACTATGCATACAATAGCGTTACCTCATTTTGATTTGATTTTAATTTTAAAAAGTCCCAAATGAATTTTACTTCCTCATTTTTACTAATGCATACAATATAGTTACCCTATTTCTTTAAGTGATATCCATACTAGTTATTTTTTTAATATTACTACACTCTACTATTGGTATATTGGAATTTATTGATATATCGGCTATCAGTGGTGCCATTGGTAAAGTGATTAGACATTCAACTAGTCAGGACTGTCCTGATTTTAGATTCTTTGTACCAGCCAGGGAAATTATTCCGGAATTTTTCTTCTTGATTTTGAATAAAACATTCAGAATTAACCATGTTTTTTTAAAACTTTAAACTGACTGTTCATATTAATTTTTAAGAGGATTCATTTGACTTAATTTAAGAGAAGCTGCTGGATTTTACTATACATTGAATACAATCGACCTTTTTCTTTCTCGTATATACGGGCAAAGAGACAATATTTCGGTCGCCAAAAATTTTGACCTTGAGATTGTGACATATCTCCTCGTTTAAGACATGCCCGAGTCGAAAAAATACATTTTTTAAAAATTATGTCTGGCTATGAACACAACAATTCAAAAAAGCCTTGAGATAGACAGATGAAATTTGGTATTTGGTCTTTATATCAAATATGTAAATATTTATCAAATTTTGAACGAAATTTGTACGTCGAAAGTTTTTTGCCTGTATGCCAAATGGATGTGTTAAATACGAAATACAAGCAGCCAGGTGAAACAAATTTGATTCACAGTTTTAGCATTTAAATTGCAGATTTGATCAAATTTTGAAACAAATATGTCATGAGATGGACCGTTTGTACAGTTTCATGCATGTAAACATGATACTTTAAAAACACAACTTAGATAAATGGAATTTGGAATGTGATCTTGTTTCTAAAATTTTAGCTCAGTGACAAAATTTGCTTTCAGTCGGTCGAAAACAAGTCACAAAATGCACACTCGGTTTTCTTCGCTATGCTACGAAGCACAAAACGCTCATGTTCTGAGACACTGAAAATAAAAAATTTGACGACTCGTGGCGTTCATGGCTGTGCCCAGGTACATAATTTTTATGCTGGGGAAAGAGAGAGATAATACATTTTTTTTAGAAAGTGTTCTAGAAAATTTCGGGGAGATAACTTCTGTTGGTTTATTTCATAGAGTAACCCCAGTTTCGTATCTTAATTTCTTAGAATAGTTCTAAAATAAGTTGCGCAGGCGCGTGCTGTCAAATCGCGCAACGTGTTTCTCATCAATTCAAAACATGACATACTGCAACATATATTGACGTGTTCACTTGAGTAATGGAACAAAGAATAGAAAACAACAGAAAAATGTTTTTGATGTGACTATAATTACATTCTGGAGGAAAGGATGAAATGATGTCAGAATTTCTTTTCAAATCCCGATATCCAATAAATATATACATCAACTGGATATAAGAAAATACAAGTTTTAGTAACGGAAAGAGGGATTTATAAATATTAATTATAATTAAAATATTCTTGTTTTATATTGCTAATATAGATATGTGTGTAAAAGATTAAAGGTCAAACAATGCTTTTAAACTTTTATATAGAACAAATTACATATGGTTGAAACTGGAAAAGAATATGCGTGTTTTAGATAATGAGGATATGGAAAGTTAAACATAACTTTTTAACATTTATTGTAGGAAAAATTAAAAAAATAAATGTAGCAAAACGAGTAAGCGAAGAAGTTGACATTAAAAAGAATTTTTTTTATAAATCATAGATTTTTAGAACAACAGTTTTCAGAAATTTTCTCGTCTGCATCCAAGTCTTTCGCAGTAATTTTTATATCTTTTATTTTAATGCTTTGTTCTCCCAAAAGGATTAGAATAAAAGCCGGAACGGATCAGGTTACTTCCATTGAAACCAAGAGAAAAGCACTTTAGCCTTGGACCAGGCCACCTTTCAAAATTCAGTCCCTGAATGACTTTAATGAGCAGTTAATCCAGAATAAGATTTTGAATTACTTTTAAAGCAACATTTATGCCTCACTCTGTCATGTAAAAAAGTTTAAAAATTAATAAATATATATTTATATGAAATTATGATAGATAAAATAAATAAATGTATATGAAAAATGCAAAAACAGTTTATATTCAGAAGAAAAATGAATGAAAACGATTAAAAAAAACGTAAAAAGATTCTTTAAAATGCCTTTTTTACTTAGCTTAGCTTTTTTTCGCTTGATTGAATGGATCGATGCGGTTGATTGCGCAATAAATTACAACATTCTGCATTGTGCTTTCAATTCTGCTAAATGACTATTACCGTTGTGTAAGGCAAAAAAAAAAAAAAGTAATAAGTTCTTACATTTTTATGAAAGTATCATGTAAATATTATTTTTTGATGGCTCTATTCAAAATAACAGACAAATATTTAAATAAAAACAGTAAAACTAAAAAATAAAATAAAAAAAGATTAATTAGTACTACAAAAATACGAACTACTACAAAAGGTTATTACTACTTCAAAAATACGAACTACTACAAAAGGTTAACACTATTACAAAAATACGAATTACTGCAAAAGGTTGCTACTACTACAAAAGATTATTATTAGTACAAAGATACTTATTACATTCAAGATCCTAACAGACTTTTTAATTACTCACAAATTAGCAACTATCCCTAAGTTTAACAAATGCGCAACACATCAAAACGTAATGAATTTCCCTCATAGATACATTTATCTATTTTTAAGATATAAATAGAACTTTAAAATATTCATAATGCCTAACAAACTAAACAGGTCTCAAATTTACTGATCGTAGCTTAAGAATATCCCATGCTTTGCCTTACCCATTTAAAGTACAAGATAAAAAAAAATCGTATGTGTTTAGAATCTACCGGTTAAGATCAAATGAAGGAGGGAAAGGTTAATGGTAGGATGATATATTTTTCGCAAGTCGTAAAAGATGTGGAAAAAAAAAATCGTCTGTTTTTTTTCTTCCCTTCATCACGCAAGGCAACAAGAGAGAGAGAGAGAGAGAGAGGAAAAAATACAGTAGAAAAGTAAACAAAGAAAACATCTGTGGGCTATCTTTAGTTGTCGCTGTATTAAACCAAATTACTCTCGATTCAGCAATTTTAGCTCTATCAGAGCAATCATGTTTACAACCTGAGCAAATATTCATTCATTATGAGTTTGTTTAAATGTCATAAGGAGTTTCTTTAATTCGTCTACAAGTGAGTTGGGTAGGGATTAGAACATAGTTTCTTTCGATTCGGTTTCATTGAAAAACGATTTGTTACTTCATTTATTACATAGATCTATGCTTGTTTCTTAAAGATAGTGACATACACTATAATCATAGAGATGCTGAAATAATAAATGATCGTCAGTATCTTGTTATGGGTCATTTTCCTGTCGTGGAATATTTCTAAACACTTTAATGCTTTTCTTCGATTATTATACAATTTTATTTAACTTATTCACGTTCAAAAGTAGGAATTTTATATTTGATTTTATACTTATTTTCTACTGGATTAAATTTTTGAATTTTGTACATTCATGTATTTTCAACGATAATATACAACTTTAATATTTCCAGAAATTAGCTATCATTTAATTGATTACTTTACTTATATTCAGATTCTATACTCATAGCGCCAATTGCTAGAGAATTTGAGGAAACGTGATTTCGTTTTCAAAATAATTATAAATAACTGAAGTTTAAAAAGTAAAAAAATAAATATAAAGTGTGTTTTAAAAATATTATCTTTTTCATTTATTTTTAGAAAAATGGACAGTAATTTTGATTTTTACATAAAACTCGTAATTCATAGGTCAAGAGAAAATGGATGATCCGACTAATCAGGGGTGAGATGTCCTGGATTAGACCGACAATCAAGGTTTTGTCACAAATGTTAAATATTTTAGAAACTACAAACAAAAATTCAAGCAATATTTATGAAATCACGTCAATTAAAAAGTAAATCACGTCGTTTAAAAAGTAAATCTTTTTAAAGTTTAAAGAAAACTTTAAAAGGAAAGAACATTGTGTTTAGAGCACCCTAATGCTGCTACATTTAAAATACCATGAAATTAATCAAATTAGCGAAATATAAAGTTTAAATTGTAAGAAAATGAAACCGGAATGAAGACTTTATCAAGGATCATCTTTAAGCATGGATTCAAACCAAGAACTTTTTCTGTGAGGGATTTGACTTTCGGCTAAGTATTGACCCCTCGTGACTCGAAAATCTCAGCAATTTCGGTTTTTTTTGAGTGAATGAACACAAAGCAAAGACATTAAAACCAGACAGTAAACAAAATACACAACACCATAGACAAAATTATTTCAAAATTCCAACCCAGTAAAAACACAGCAAAATCAAATCAAATCAAATCAAACTACAAAAAAATTATCAAACAATAAAGTCAAAAATCATCATTAAGAATAAGATCAAATACAGAGAAAAGAAAAACATACCATTTGAGTGTAAACAATTTTTAAAAGAAAAATGAAACTCATTACAGTAGACCACTATACTTACACCCCCCCCCCCAAAAAAAAATGTTAAATATTTTAGACTATTCCAAATTTCACTTATTAGCTGAAATTAAAAAAATATATATATTAATTAAATTTAATCTTTAAAAAAGTTAAATGAATTTTCCCAGCTTTAGCTGTGCTTTGGCAACTAAATGGTTTGTATTATTAAGACCAATCGTGAATTTTGTCTCTTGCAACGGATTGAAAAAATATATCGAATATAAATGCCTCGGATTAACACGTCTCTCACTTCTCAAGTGTTTATTAAGAAAAAGGTAGTCTGGGATTTTTTTCTTCGAAAATCTTTTGAAGAATTCTCTTCCTTAACTTCCACTAAACATGGAATAAGGTCATTTTTTTCTAGAACAAAATGGATAAAATAGCTTGAAGGAAAAATGTAAAACTAATAAAAAATATAACATTTATGCTTTTTTTATCTCTTCCCACTTTTTAAAAAACGTTTGATAATTAAGTATCTTATGGTTCTGGAATTTTTAATTTTATTCAATTAATTACATATTTTAAATTTTGCCTAATATTCCCCTTCCTTCCCCGCAAGAAGTTTAGAACATCCAACTATTTCATTCATAATACATTAACCCTCTGGCTACGTAATTCTTTAAAATCACTATTTAGATGCGATGTTTGCAAATAAGTTGAAATATTTTTCAAAGAACTGGTACTATATGTTACATGATATTAATATAATATAATAAAATTCTATAATCGTAAAATAAACACTCTAAACTGCTAAAAACGTGGAATGCAACAGAAAATGGACTGATTGACAATCCGCGGAAATTGCGGGATGTGCAGGTTACGGGAGGGTTAAAAGTAAAGAAATATGTAAGAACAGTAAAAACGGCATACTTTTATAAGTGCACTAAAATGTAGAAACGTTTTATTTAAATTATTTTCTAATTTTTAATTTATAATGCAATAATTATAAATATTACAGAATCTTAGAATTCATTTTACTTAAATTCACTTCCAAGTGGTTCAACTAATACGAAATCAAAATTTAAATAAATTAATCAATAAACTTGTAATTAAAGCCTGAAATATTAAAGTCGAATATTTTCATCGAGAACACCCAAGTGTACAAAATTTGCAAATTCTAATACATGAGCAAGCGAGTGAAATTTTGATTACAAAATTCCATTTTAACAAATATTAAACTAAATAAAAATTCAAAAATAGCTTTTGCACAATACATCATAAAACATGCTATTTAGTATTATTCAACAGTATATTACTAATTTCTTTACATAAACACTATAAAAGACTTTTTCAAATCTATACAGTATCATTCTTCAGAAGTTACAAACTATTTACAGAGAAAATATGTATTAATTTTCAACAAAATGTTCCATTTATTTGGTATATAAGTCTATTTGTATCTGAGAAATTAAATTGCCTACTGGTAAAATATAAATAATCTATCCACTTTTAGTATTAATTTATTCAGAAGTTCAAGTATACTTTAATAGCATCAATTGTAAATAATGATTTAATATTCAAAGGTTTTCGAAACAGGGAAGTTCAAAACATTTATTTTCCGCGTCAGCAAACTAATAAATAGTATTTTAATAAGATCGGACAGTTTAATTAAATTTACCCTGTAACTGTCAATTTTTGTAAAATAAGTATTTAGATGCAAAGCTTACAAGCAAGTCCCCATATTTTCAAAACGAAGTGAACTGTTACTTATATGCACCGCTATAACCAAGGGTGGATTTAAGTATTTTATGACTCTAGACAACGCACATTATCAGGTCCCTGTTTTAGTACATTAACCTCATTACATTAACCTCATTACATTAACCTTTTAGTTAACTTTCATACCTCAATACATTTTTAACGTTCTAATGATTTATATTAGCTTAATATATTTTTCATTTTATTAACATCGAAGATTTGCATTTCTTTTTATTTACTTGTTACGACTCCACGTTTATTAACATCATTATGGAAACAGATGCTCTGTTTTATAAATATTCTAATATCTAAGAACATTTGATGAAACATATGGAGACTTTAATTATTTTACTTGTTAAAGTGTTAATATTATTTAATATGCTATGACTCATACGATCTTACAAATTTATTTGTCAAATAGGAAAATAAAGATTTAAAGCGAGGTGCTTGTGGTTCCCTCTTAGCCGAGCACTCCTAGCGTCTGTCTAATTGGTAATTCTCCACAGACTATAACTATATAAAAAGTAAGCGCACTAACCAGTAGAAATAATTCTAATTTCCAATCCGTTTAAATAAAGGGATATAGTATTGGAAGATTAAAAAAGATATTTGTAGAAGCTTAGGTTTATTCATGAATTTGAACTGTATGTATTTTTATTTGTTTCGTATTGCAGAATGAACCCATCTTTTAAAATCTAGAAAATTGCTTAAAAAATTGAAATGGAAAAAAAGGGTGTTGCCATTCGAAAATTTCAAAATTCTCTCACTGTAACCGTGAACCCTGTGTTGTTTAGAATCATCACAATCTCCAGCGCATACCTTCAAACAACCATGTCTGAAATTTTGGTTCGGTTGGTTGAGCGGATAGGCCATTCAATTCCATTCGGTTGGTTGAGCGGAAATGGAATTCTTTACTCAGTGAAGTTAGCTCCTATTAAGCCTTAACTAAACGGTGCTTTTTCTTTGGTTAGAAATTCAAGACCACTCCACGCCATGTTACTCCACATCTCTCAATTTTTTAAATCCTTCAATTTAGTAGGGGCACTGACGAACGTGCCGTGTCAGTCTCCCCGATTTCGTATTTTAGAGAGAATCAAGCATCCCAAATTTCCCTACCACACGTATTTACTTCACACCGTATTTCTACGTTTAAGTACGCACACTGAAAATGGAATATGAGAAAGGTTGAATATTCGGTGAGCCATCCGAGACCTCCAATTGTGTCTTGTTTCCACATTCACATACAGTTTCAGAGCGATAGCAAGCCATATTAGTGGAATGAATGGTTGCTTTCAATGAATAAGGGCTTAATTTAGTCATATTAACATCCCTTTTGAAAGCAACGCTAGAATGATTTCGGAGCGGAACCGGGGTTCTAATTATGGAATTAGAGCCTTGGTCAGAAAACGAGGACGACACCTGAGCTTGCACCCTCCTCTCCAAACTTCCGCGCCACATCAGTGAGAGAACAATTGGCCTACGACTTCAGATTGAACTTGAACCAGTTCTGATCTAAGATCGCGATTCTGGCCCTGATTTCGAGATTTTACCACTAGGTCACAGCGGCCCTTCAATGAATGTGAATTATAAGTGCTGCGAGTTAGACCACTGTTAGATTTTGACTGGTAATCGTTTGCACAGAAAATAAAAACATTTTTTGGTGTGGATTTTGCTTTTTAGATAGATTCTTCAGCCTATTCTTGTTTCGGTCTGTTGACAGAAACACATAGCATTTCTCTAATACTAATATTCGAAAAAGATTGAAGAAAAAATAAAATTGTCTGTAGAGAATTAGAGAGCCAACAAACAAACTACGGGAAAGGAATGGGCGATAAGCTGATCAAATATGCTAAAGACTGGATTTAAAATCAGGAAATAAGCATGTTTTTCTGATAAATTAAAATTAACTTTTCCTTTTGAGTTCTTTTGCAATCGCTTTGACGAATCCTTAATTTATGAATGCATGAAAGAAAAAGACTTTGGTTTGAAATAAGTAAATAAGCCATTGAAATTCTAACAGTAATCCATTCTAAAATAAAAGTTATGATACTTGACGAGGTACTGAGGAATGAAAAAGAATTATTAGTATTCAGAATCGCGATAAGAAATAAACATACTAACAGATTTTAACCTTGAAATATTCTGCATAATTTTCATCGTATCATTACAGGAAAATCTACTTTCGAAAAATTTCCCTACATGTTTCTTCTCATTTTTTTTTCTCATCTTAGACCATTTCATAATGGCATTTTTCATTTTTCATGGGTTGCGCCTGCAAATTTCGTGTCGGGTTATTTATACTCTTTGCACGAATCACCCCCCCCCCCCAAAAAAAAAAATGCATTTTTACGCTCTTCCTGAAGAGCCGTTAAGCCTACTTTAGGTAAATTTAGAAATCAGTGGGTGAAGGACAGACAGCATAGTTGATTAATGAGATCTTAATTACCGAATAATAGTCTTCACACCTACGCTTGTCGGCCGAAAAAAAAAAAAAAGGGCGTTCATGCGGTGAAACTAGATTTGCAATTACGGAATCACTGACTCTATTTAGGAAAATGTGAATCCATTTAAACTAAGGTGAAGCTTTGTTTGCTTGATTGGCTTTCAAAAACTCAAAATTAATGATCTTCTTTTTTTCAGTTAAATGACTAAAAAAAATAATAAAACTACTAAAGCGAGAATGTTATTCATTTTTTTTTGAAGTTCTGGTGAGTAATGATTATATTGCATAGATTACATACAAGAATAAATGAAGTAGAGTTTAAAGATGATTACATCTTTAAAAAGCATCATCTTATCAGGGGGTCAAAAAGACATAATTGCAAGTACGGTCAATGGAGGTCAAATTCTAGGAGAGGGCAAAAAGAATTGGATAACACAATTTTCTGCACAGAACGGTTCTGGATAGAATTTGAACCGTCCCGGTTTGAACAGGAAAAAAAGTAAGCACCATTTTGTTGTGGCTAGGGATTGCAATTCTGGTATACCGGGATACCGAATACTGGTATTTTGAGCCATTTGCACAATTTTGTAATACCAGTATTCACAAGTTTAAATACCGTTTTTTCGGTATTTACTAGAAATTTTTTTAAATTGTCTTGACTATTTTGTTCAGGAATCGCCATCATAGCAAAATAGTATACGTTTTTGTTTTTATGCCTGCCTAACGGGCGAAATTGATTAGACTGTGAATACAAAGTTGCATCGTACAGTCAAGAGAAGTGATAAAATGCCGTTTGACAACGGATTCTAAAATTCGTTAGGATATGTTTAATTAGACAAAATAGGGATGAGAGGAAAGATGAAAGGAGGAGATGTCGGAGGGATTTTAATTTATTAACAGCTAATGCAACAATAAATTCCGTGTGGCAGTCACTGAAAGAACAGCACACATTGCTATCTGAAGAATTATATATTACATTAAAAATTGCACAGAAGCAAGGCATACCGAAATAGAAAATGTCTTACGGTATTTTCATAATTATAATGATTTTAAAAATAAAAATGAAAAAGAAGAAAAGAGATTAACCAATTCAAATCTGATCAAGTTTATAGAAAATTTTCTAAAAAATTTTTAACCACAAACCTATCCACATTCAGAAGAATTCGGTACTGTTATCGAAGATTATGATGACCATAATGTTGAGAGTGGAAAGGAATTGTCTCTTGGACAAAAATTAGAATTAGCGATAAATAAAAAAAATTTCAACAAACCAAAATACAATACAGAAATCAGCTATATCCAAAACCATCCGACGAGAAATCGATTTATTTGAAGATGAGGGATTTAGAGGTAAATACTTGTAAAAAGTATATCGCGCATTGCTAACATTACCACCAACTAGCGTAGATACCGAAAGAGCGTTTTCGACAGCCGGTAATTTTTGCACAAAATTACGTTCCAGGCTTAATGACAGTACAATTGATGCATTATGTTTTTTTAAGATCGCGTTTCAAAAATTTGGAATAGTATCACAGATTGAATAGTGATATTTCCACTTTTTTGTGATTTAAATAAATAAGATATTCCTTTACTTTTTTTGTGATTCTTTATATACTGTTATAATTTATAAGTTACAAATTTTTTTTGTGTGTGTGATATTTACACTCTCTAATAAAACTGGCAAATAAAAGTAAGAAACGCCTGTGTTTTCTTTGTTTTTCAAAATTTCTACTATCGGTATTAAAACCGGTATCCCGGTATTAGAATCTAAAAAATACCGAATACCGGTATTGAACTTTTTGTCCGATATTGGAATCCCTAGTTGTGGCCGTCGGCGTTATTTTCTTAATGAGGAAGCTAAATAGAAGATTCGATCTTAATTAAAGCATGAGATAGAAGATTTCAACAAGATTTTATCTCCAACGATGAAATTTTTAAAAAAAACAATCAACAAAAACGAAGTAATAAGGATCAATCGGAAATATTTAATTTTAGAATGAAGCATTTTGAATCCATTTTTGCAGAACTGTTCTTCATAACTTTTCACTTAAGCTTTTATTGAAATAAATTATTTCTTTACATACCTCTTTCTGTGTTTCATAGAATTGGTTGCAATTTGTTCTTTATTCACTGTTTCATCCTTATGATTATTAAAAAAAGATCTTTACTCACGAAATAGAAAGAAATTTAAATAAATTTATGCAAAAGTGATATTTGATCACTGGATGCTCTACTACAAAGCGCAAACAACAAAATCATTTCAAAATTCGTGTGGCGGATGCTTTGAAAGCCAGCTGATTTTTTATTTTGATCTTCATAAAGCGAAACATATGCTGAAATTAAACAACTATATTATGTTGTAATCAATATTGATTAGTATTCTGACGTCAAACGTTGCAGATATTACCTCACAATTTTTTTTATCGAATCTTTTTTCATTATCTATGATCCTGTAAGTGTCATACCGATTGGATACTGCCGAATGACAAGCTTTTTACCCTTTGGACATGATGGGGTGTGAGAAATAGAAAATAAATAAATAATGGAATAAAAAACAATTAAAAATCCATCATTGGTTATGAGCATCTACAGGCATTGGAACTCATATTTTCTGAATTTTAATTATAAGCTTCAGCACTCAGTAGAAAATGAACGCGAGCAGAATGCTTTTTTAGTGGCTGCCTGCAGGCCCGGTTCACCCAGTCGTGCAAAGCATAAGTTGCCAGGAAGAAAAATGGGCAAGTCGCAAAACTTGAATTTGGGCAGCTCAAGTGCGCACGCAACACATAAATCAAAAGTTTTTGTTGCCTCTTCAATCTTTGTTAGTCCTGAAGTCTACAATATGTTTGAACGTCTACTGTAATCCTACACCGCTTGAAACTGTATTACTTCTTTAAGAGAATTAACACTATAATCAACACTGAATTTAAATCTGAAATTTCACAGATGAATTAATTAAATGTATCGCTATTGCATTAAAAACACAAATCAATCTTTTTCTTTTACGAACGGTGAAATATTCTTTAATTTTTTTGACGTAAAGGAAAACAGGAAGATTTTTTAAATTTTTAATACACTGTCTTAGAAAACGAGTGAAAGTATTATAAGATGTGGGAGAGGTTGAAATTAAGTGACACGATTAAGGAACCGGATCTAGTTGCTTAATTATATTTGTTTTGCTGAAGTTTCGACCTAGACATTTTATTCTTCAAATGACTGATTTTGCCAAAAGAAAAACAAGTATATGGAAATAAGTCGAGAGACAAAATCAGTAATCGAAATCAAAAACAAGTACACAGAAATAAATCGAAAGACAAAATCTGCGATCGAAATAGAAAATTAGCTTTCCAGCCAAATTTTATATGGCGCACAAGTGAAAGAAAATACACTATCTATTTGAATCGTGTTTCATTTATAAAGATAAAAAATGATAAAATATTCCGTTCTCCCTTTAAAATCGTGTTACAGAATTCTTTTTGCTCTGCTTATTAATTTGGTCTCTATTCATGTATATTTGTAATTATTCTTAATTAAAAATATTAATATTATTTCAGATTTTTAATTTTTTTTATTTAAATAGAAGTCAAAATATTTCTGCTCAGTATTAAAAATTCAGTTTTTTTTTCAAATAAAAATATATAATTCAACAAATGAATTATAAAGATAGGTTTCCAAAGACAAAAACAACAACAAAAAAAAACCACCCTTTCTTAAAAAAAATTGTGTTGTTGCGTTTTAATATTGAATTTTTGCTAAAATTAGAGTCATGATTTCTTTAAATAATCTATACACCAGACCGAATGAGAAGAAAAAAAGGAAAACCAAAAAACTAAACCAAAAAATTCGTAATCATTTAATTTTCGGAATTCTTTTATAGTAGCGTTTCTCAATCTGTGGTTTACGCATTCCCTAGGAGTATGAACAATGGTTTCAGGGGATATCCAGGAGGAAAAGGAAAAGATGTAATGGCAGACACTGATAGAAATGTAATAGATATTAATAATCATAAATCGCATGGATTGCATTCAAAATTTGATAGAAATCTATAAATTTGGTATAAAGACCACACATCAAATTCATTGTTCACAGAAAGACAGACATAACTCCAAAATTGTGTTCTCCGAACTCAAAGGTCTGAAAAGTGGAGATTCGTCAAAATCTGGAATCAAATTTTTTGACGATTGTGATACTTTGTCAACAAAAAGCAAAAAGATGGAACTATTATGCAAAAAGGTAGCTTCTGAAGAATTACCTTTCACAGTACGTTGCTTAGAATAATACAAAATATAATATGACCAAAGGGAATAAATCAGCTTGAAGGAGAAATAGTAAAAGAAATAAGAAAAGGCTTTTGCTGAATTTTTTTTACTAACCTATTGTATCATTGTTTCTTAATCTTTATTTTATCAGTCTTTTCTATTTTCACCTAATATCCCCCCCTCCCACCCAATTCTCACCAATTGTCTTTTCAAATTGTATAGCGTCCCAGCTGAAGTCAGGAAACCTAATCTATACTTATAATAAAGCTCAATGTGTGTGTGTGTGTGTGTGTGTGTGTGTGTGTGTGTGTGTTGGCGCTCTACAGGCCAGACCGTTTGACCTACAGCTACCAAATTTGGTACATGTATACCTTGGAGGTCGGGAATGTGTACCTGGGGTCCCGTTTTATGAATTTTTCATTAGAATTTTAATTATTAATTTGAAACTAACTTTCCCGCCAAAAAATTCCTCAGCGCCAAATGAGTAAGACTTCAGTTTTTTTCCTACGCTAATGAGGCTACGCTTAACATTTTTCGACCAATTATTTCAAATGATTCTGTTTATTTTCTTAATGTTTGATGCATTTTAAATTAAACATTGTTAATTAATCAATCTTTTACATTCATTCTGAAGTACTTTGGAATTAAAATAGAACAGAATAAAGGAAAGTAAAAATTTCTAATCAGCATAGCGTTACCCCAACTGGTGAAGAAAAATTCACTCATTTGCGTTAACATAACTATAGTTGAAAATTCACGCATGCGTATTGTGTTCTGATTGTTGACAACTATTTTAAACAGATGCGGACTTGATTTAATTTATTTTTAGATTGTTGTATGCTTTTGTAATTAAATTGTATTTATATTAGTTATATATTTTTTATATATGCTTAAAGCATATTTTTTAAATAGTTTTTTTTAACCTGCTTTCAACCTATTATTTTAAACTTTTCTGTTTATTTTCTTAGTGTTTGATGCATTTAAAATTAAACATTGTTAATGAATCGATCTGCCCATGAGGAATCTGCTCATGAAATTTTGTTAACAAATTCTTCAGATATTATATAAATTAAGAAAGATATTCTTTAGTGCCCATAAGGTTTAAATGCTCAGTGACTCTGTTTTCAGTAATCATATTATAAAAAATGCTTTGTTTCAGTAAAAAAATATTATTATATTAATTGCAGATTAATCATTTCCTTTTTCATTTAAAGCATAAATTCTACGGGAGCTAACAGAAAATTAGGGAGATAGATATTACGGTATGGCTGAAGGCCCTTATAATATTATGAATAAATTATATGACTATCAAAATTTGAAGTTTTAAAATATTTTGATGAAGAAGCAATTAAAGTAGGAATTACATAAAATATTTAATTATTAAAATTTTAACGAGCATTAAGATTGGCGAACCGACTGGTCGCCAAAGGCGGCTAGTAATTAATAACCTAGTAACTTACTCTGAAAAAGAGCAATCTGCATCTAGTACTAGTCGGTCTTTATTTACAACTATATAATTTGAATGCTTCAATAGTTTTGATAGTAACTAACTAAGCATATAAATTACATTTTTATCTCTCTTTTTTAATTTATATGAAGTTATAAGAAAGAGGAAATTGTATTCACCGTTTGCTGCTTCATTTTCGTTGTATTGCTTTAACCCTGATACTGTATCAACTTGATATTTGTATTAGGTACATAAAAGTATCAAATACACAAAACTGATACAAACCCAAAGTATTAAGTGTTCGATATCGATTCTTGGACTCGACTGATACCGATAAGTAATATCTTCGACCTCGTTTGTTTGTGGGTGAGCAATAATGTATCAGTCTGATACAAAGTAACAAGTCGATTAAGTATCAGTCAGCCATAGTCCCCCATTCGGCTTTGGCGATGTTATTAGCGTACATTATATTTTTATATTATTATTTTTGACTTATATGTATTTATTTATTAGCACTACATGAAACAAAAGGTACTTCAGGCGCATTTTTTAGCTTATTCTAGTAATGATTATTAAGAATACAAGTTTGATGAGATTTCTCATGAATAAATAAATATATTTTGCATTAAACATTTTTTTTTATTCGAAACAAACAGGTAATTCAAGCAGAATTATTATGAATAAAATAAACTGATCACAAAAATTATTGTTATCAGTCTTATTTTTTTATAAAAGTGTTTGCTTTGTAATAAGGCAAAAAAAAAACTATACGAAATTAGAATTAACAACCAAAGCTATAGGTTATGACCAATTTGGTTACAGATATCAATCATTAAAATTAGTAGTACATAGACTTAATTTAGTAGCTACGGGAAAAGGAACAGTTATTGGTTGTATCAGCTACAAAAATATCAAGTAAAAGTATCAGATGCCATCGTGTATCACTATCAACTTGTACCTGATTCAGCAAAACCTAATATCAACTCAATACTATAATCTTATAACTTTAAACAAGCAATTCTTGTCTATATATAAATTTATTTCGCGTATCTAGGAAGCTGCTCTAATGATTTAGATCAAATTTTATATTTAGATAAGGTTTTGCTTTTTAAATTTATCTATATAGGTGTCTTTCCTGAAAAAACGCGACTTTACACAAAAAACAACATATTTTATAACTATTAGAGCCTTTTTCTATCTGCTCTCAGGCTGACAATGTCATATAGCTCCATCTCGTAAATTTTTGTGGTACTTGCATTGGTGCTATAAGATGATAACCTACTGGTACCTCAAAATTTTGTGAGATGGCGCTATATGATAGTATCCGAATACGATTACGTTCGGTTCATATCCAATAACAACAATGCAGTTATTGTATTAACCAATTCGAATAACATATTAAACTAAGTGCATTAATGATTTTTTTTATTTAAATGACCAGTTCATATGTAGATAAGATTGAAAAATATTCATATGTAATCTGTATGCGATTCGTATCTAAATATTTTCTCCAAAAAACCTGATTTAACAAAAAAAAAAAAAAAAAAAAAAAAAAAATGCCGAGAAAAGCTTTGTTTCCCTGGTACTACTTTCAATTATAGATACTCAAAGTGTATATTGGATACTTCAGCATTTTAATTATTATCATGAAGTTTGGAAGGTTCAGAAATACTTAATCTTACAGTTATCTTAATTTTTCTTTGAAATGGTAAGCATTTAAATTCCTTTCAGGTAATATATTTTTATCAACTTTTATAGGAATAATAAAATTCGCACTTTTGACAATGGTAAAAACGCATGCATGCATTTTACAGGCTGTTATGCTATCCATTGAGAAATCTGTGAAGACATCTTTATGATTTCCTATACATTGTGTAGCGATTTGTATGCAGGAAACATTATTCTTGTTCCTTACACTTCAGTGTATTCATCTCTCCAACGAAATAAAGAACTAGTTGACATTTTTATCGATGCGATTATTTAAGAGACAATTATACTGAACTATATCTATCCTTTATCATAATTAGAAAATAATAAATATGAATCCCCGCAAACATATTCTGGTTTGGGTCCTAACATGGATCGCATACTAAAATCAAAAGGAAGCTAGTCCGTCAGATACATCGATAAAGGTGTAGTCTCAAAGATCTTATACAACCAGATTGTTATTACTTTCACGAACTCAAGTATAAAAAAAGAATAACGAATAAAAACAACAAAACACGCCGCACCATGATTCTTGAAACAGTCTAACGGGTTCAGCGATCTCACTGTATTGCGTGATCAGCAGTTATAGGTGGAAGATGTTTTGTGGCACAGAGAGTGAAGAACCGAGGGTTAGGAGTGTGCACAAGGGTTGCAGATTTCATAACGCAGTGATGTAATTCTATTTCCCAGAAAGATGATGTCAACCCCATCAATAATATTCAAGAACTTTCTTCTTTAAGGCGTGGAAAATATTGTGATGAAACAACAAGCGTCAGTGCTTTGCTTGCATTTTTACTTTCTTTTTCCCTTTTTATTTTTAATTCTTCTCCGGAAGAACTTGTGATGAAATCATTTCGTTGGAGTATGGGTCTTTCGCTTGACCTACTTTTGTATTTGTGAAGGCCAAAGTAGAGTGGATGACTTCACCAGCTTTATTGTAATCTGTAATGGATTGAGTGAGAGAAATGTGTTTCAGGGTAACTTTTCTTGCTGATTTTTTTTTCTGTTCGCAGTTAATTATGATTTTTAGAAGAGATTTGTACTATCTTTCATTTCAAATAAACAAGAATGTAGATTGTTTGCCTTGAATTGTGATCTTGCTGTATGCTGTGGATTTTTATTAGAACTCAACAATGGAATTTAAATAACTCGAGAAAAGATTTTTTTTTTTTTTTTATGGAAATCAAACTTCATTATTTCTTACCAACAGCTTTCTCATATTGACCATTTCTACACCGCTTTATCTGGTATATGTTGAATTTGGAGATTTGAGATGAAATACTACCTCTATTTCCCAACATAAAATCAGAAAAATTCGTTGACGTCATTCGATAAATTATAAACATGGAAATTAAGATGGCTGCGTAATTAATGCTGCGAGGAAGAATAATTGTTTTCCAATGAACAAATCTTTCATTTTAATTTTTAAAAAACTATTTTTATATACTAACAGATTTATGTACAACAGAACAGATTAAGAAACAAAGCAAATCACCAAGTTTTTGAACCAAGCGTTCGTACATATGGAAGAGAAAAGATGAAATCATTGATTGTACTGTCGAAAGATTACATCTGAAATTGGAGTAATTGAGTTCGCATGCTTGGATTTTGGAGGCAATTCACATGATGTAAATTGCCTCCAATACATTGGAATACAATGTAATTACCCATGTATTCCTGGGTATAATAACTGCATATTGCCATAAGCTTGTTCTGTGATGCCATGTCATTTTTACCTTTGGCAAAAGGCTAGATCAAATATCTAATTTAATCAACGCTGTGTACTTGACGAGTATCATGTGAATATGGATTCACATCGTATTAGGATGCAAAAAGATCTAATCACAAGTTTGTAAAAAATATTATTCTAACTAGCCATTCTTAAGAAATCATCTGTCTTCAGATACAAAGTACGAATTAAAATATTCTCTATTCTTTTTAACTGCTTCTTTGAAAACATCATTCCTGCTTGATATAAGTTATGTGGCTTTATGGTTTTACTGTATAGGTGTTCTGCATGCCTTAAGGAATAAAGAAGTTGATTGAAAAGACAAACTCTTATTTTTGTTATATCACATGGTATATCTTAGGAATAAAGAGAAAGAGACAACTAAGTTTGGTCAAATGGATATTGGTTCAGAACGAAATCTAGAATTGTGGAAAGCCTATTTGAATGTATCCTAGTGAATAAGGAAAAGTATTTCTATTGCTCTTAGTATTAGTAGCGTAAGGTTCTTACGGCCAAAAGATAAATTGTTGAATCTGTTCTATTGCAATTATTATAACCGAATAAAATATTCCATTATGCTTTGAGAATTTTGCCTTAATTAATTGTTTTATGCTTTTCTTATTTATGGATGCACTTACTTCATGCTGAAAATCGAAAAAAAAAATGTAAGCGATTATATTCGTTTACTCTATTTTAAAAAAATATTCGTTGTTTAAAACACAGACTGTAAAAAACAACGGGAAGAAAGTGCTGCGGAATATGAAAATAGACTAATATGAATGATAGAATAACAATTTTCAAAACTTACATTTTTCGAGGAACGGCTACATTGTTAACAAGACAGGAACAACAATACTTTGACCTGTGAAAAGAAACAAACGTTTATTTAACGTATATATTGATGTTTTGAACAGGATATTATTTTTCAAGAAAATATCTCTACCACGTATATTAATTGCTTATACAAGGTATCTAACTACATTTATACATAGCGAAATTCGTTCAATTGAACTAAGAGTATTGTAGTAATGTATATTTATTGTAAAGAGGTCATGTCAGTTGTGGATCATGAACTCAGAAGTAAATGATAATGGAAAAGATATTTCGAAACAGAGTTTAAATTTTAAAACATTTCAAACGGATTAAATCTAAAAGTGGAAAAACTAACAATATCAATAATTCTTTTTGGATATTTGTTATTCAAATGTGCTCCAGAAATTAATAAGATTTTAAATTAATAACCGGAATGGCGTTTTTTACACGAAAATTTGTATAGCAGTATTACCAGAGATAAACTCACTGTTCTGCAGTTGGAGTCTACGGTCGAGTTTGAAGGTCCATATTTCCCTATAAATGATTTGTTAATTTATAACGAATTGATCCTAGCCTTTTACGGAAAATGCGAATGTAAATTCAAAGATGGTTGGTAAGATGAACAAAGCATACTCAGTGACTTCGTTTCGTTCATATAAGCTCTAATTTCAATAAATAAAATCACTAATTTGAAAAGTAGAGGGCACGGACTGACTAGATTGCATCAAGTTGATTGGCACGTTACCATTTATCAGTAACTATAAATGAAGAAGGAAGATTTTTTAAATTATAATTTATAAGCAGGAGTATTTTTAAAGATCCGCCGTATCATGTTTGTGAGAATTTTGCTGTGTATTACGATAGAATGAATTCTTCATTAAGGCAAAGTCTGTCCAGTTTGATTCTTCAACAAGGAGCGTTATTAAAGAGCAAGCAAGCTGCTTATATCAGTTTGCTTTTCGTTTATTCCTAGAAGAAATACATTCAAAAAATCGTTGAAAATTTGTTTAAAATACGAGAACTTCTTTCAAATTAGAATTTTTTTTTTGTTCAAAGTTCTTTGCTGAAAAACGAAAAGAAAAAAAAATCTTTGATATTTATGTTTTAAAATATTTTCTGGGTCATTCGCCAATAATTAATAACAAATCCTCAGTATTATTAACTGGATTTTGCTTGTCTGAATTGTTATAAAATGCATGTACTCGCACACTTACAACTTAACATCTTGCTGATCATAAATGCCTTCATAGAGTGGCATTCTCGGTAGTTATCTCAGTAAAAGCCCTGGCTGAAATGAATTGATTTAAATCAACGAAATAATCATTTTAGTACAACTACCAATTGAGTGGTAGGCGAAATTCTATTTGTCTGAACCATAATTGAAAATCTTTAGTTTCTAAATGGCTACCTATTTTTAATGGCAGTTAACAACATCCTCAAAGATTACTTCTTATCACGGATGAATCTGATACCGACAGCCATCTGTTATTCCTTTCTTCTTCCTTTTTTTTCTTCATAAAATAACAGTTTCCAGTGGTAACTGTCCCATTTCGATTTGGCAAGTCGATCCTTCATCGTACTTCAAGCCGTGTTTTAACGGCCTCGGGATCAGTTTCTTACTATCAACTTGGCAATATTATACGATGTTCGGTCACGTTTGGAGCCTCAGGTGCAATTACTTTCCCATCTCAGACTGAAGGATGTGTATGCAACCTCAGAGGATAAAAAAATTGCCCTTTCAGTCATCGGTTTCATTGAGACATTACTCATCTTATTTGGCGCATTAACGTCTTTATTTATAGATGTTTTAATGGATGTAATAGTCTTTAAGGATGTGCTTACAATTTTTATCAAGCAAGGAACGTGTTTTCGGTTACCTGAAGTCCCACTGAATAGGATGTTGTTTATCCAAATCATTGCCAACATGACTAAAAGTAATGCCCCTGTACCAGGGTGTTTAAATTTAGGAAAGGCCGTTTACTATATTTTATATGAAAAAATTTTCATACAAAAGATAACTCGCTGGTGACCATCGTTGCAACATTTTTATTTTATTCAGATTTTGGCACTTTGAATATCATTTAGTTTTTTGAAGTTAATGACAAAATTTCGGAAATATTTGTTTGTTACCCTATAACAGATTTTCAGCTACTTAAAAATAATTGCGTAAATACATAAGTTTCAAAGTTTTTTTTTAATCAACACGCACAGTTCTATAGGCTTGAAAAGTGACAAAATTTAGATACCCAAACAGTGCTCATCCAAAATGATTGACAATGAAAGTTGACACTTTGGCAAAATATACGCTGTGCATCATTGGGTCCAAGTATTTAGTTTTAAATACACTAGAGAAGTATCTGAAATTAATTCAGAGATTTAAAGAGAATACAATTTCGAATAAGAATGGTATAATAGGTAAAGAAACTATATTACAAACAAAGCTTGTTCAATTACATGAAGATCTTTCTACAGTTCTGATGCTGTCATTCACAGCATTCTATGCGCTATCAGCACGAGTTATTGCTGATAATAGAATAAATAAAATTTAACCACAACGAAAATAGTTTAATCCTTTATTAAGCAAAATATAAGTATAACCAATAATATAATATTCATTGAGTAATTAGTTACTATTTATTTGCAAGTTGTTTTTTTTTTCCATATAGCACTATGTTAAATCGAAACATTTATTCTAAAGCATACTGAAAGTCCTTAAAAAATATATGTTTTTACCATCCTGTATCTTGATTTGTCTTTATCGTTTGTATAATTTGCCGTCATCATCAAGGGCGAAACATTAAATACTGTCACCTCGAGCGTCGAATTACATTATATTATTTTAGGATTTATCAAAAAGTATCAGAATGTTGAAACAAAGGGATAGTAATCAATTTATTTTGAAATATTTATTACCTCGCCTTCAAAATACCTCTCTGGCTGCTATGTACTTACAGTACTGCTATGTCCTTTAAACAGGCTTTAAATTCGTTTTCTTGGAGACTTTTCAGGGTTCGAAGTCTAATTTATTGCCTAAATAATTACCTAAATATTCTCAAAACGGTGACCACAATCGTGGAAAAAAGAAGAAAAAAAAAAAAAAAATCACGCGATGCTATATTTGGTGAATACGGAGTTTGTGAAGCTGTATTTATTGAAATTTTTAAAAAAATGCGAATAAGAAAGAGATTGTGAGGAGGCATATTATTGTGGTAAAACCATGAGGTATGGCTCCAGAATATCGGTCGTTTTCGATATAAGAGCTTATTCAATAATATCTCTAAATGTTTAAGGATAATCACTAAACACTAATTCTCTGATCTAATCCTCATATTAATGATTAGACGAAGTGGAGGATCTACAAGAGAATGATTAATATATGCCGGATTCTCCATCTTCTTTTAATATATTTTATGCCTTTGTTTTCGAAATATAGCGGAATTGAAAAGATTTTTGCACATTTCAAATATTGTTATTACAAAATTTGCATTGCGGAAACACATTCGATATTTCGGAAAATATACAAACCTAAAATTCTTTAGGTTTGTCTATTTTCTTAAAACAAATTAATTTTCAG
This sequence comes from Argiope bruennichi, assembly GCF_947563725.1. Classification (NCBI taxonomy): domain Eukaryota; kingdom Metazoa; phylum Arthropoda; class Arachnida; order Araneae; family Araneidae; genus Argiope; species Argiope bruennichi. Next base: position 57,833,052 of record NC_079162.1, read on the forward strand.
ACGATAATAGGAAATAAAACTGTGACTGTTATCAGCTATTTATAAAAATCGTGAAAATGTTTCATAAAAGTTTGCAAACGATTAAATGAAGCATTCCCGACACTTTTAAATCAGAGTAATAAACATATCAATTCCTTTCGTTTTAAAATCGTTTGGACGAAAGAATTTGAAAGTTGTTTAAAGTGCTATGTAAAATAATTTTGCATTTAGAGAGAGAATATGCTTAATAAAGAACATCGTTGAATTATTGGTTCGAAAGAAGCTAATTAAAAGACAATAATGCACTGAAAAAAATTAAGGGCTTTTATCTGATAATCGTAAAAGAAAAAGGCGCATTAAGGCGAAAATTTATTTCTTAACTTTTATATTTTCATGAGGCATTCATTTCTCGTGATGTTATTTTCTTTTAGTGTTTTGAAAATGCACTCGAAATCTGTCTACAGAATGACAATTTAAACGCTGATGCTTACAGGAAATCTTGTTAAATTGATATATATTGATAAATTGCGTAATATTTCTACTTCATATAATCTACAACTAGATAAATTTGCGTGGAAACAAAAACTCCCATTTTTAAGAACCGATTAAAATTTTCTCTTTAATACTTCTCTAGAAATACTTTCCAGAAATAAGTCATTTTCTGTCGTGATCTGAAACATGGCAATCATCCAAGTTCTTCTGATAGGAAAGAACATTGTAATTCTTCAAGTCAAGGCTATCAAAAATACGCACTTTAAATATGCAAGTATAAAAACTGATGGCATTTCTATACAAAAAAATACGTCGCAGTCGCTACATAAGTTAGGAATTAACTGCGCAAAAAATATTGTTTCGATAAAAAAAAAAAAAAAAAAAAATATGAATGATTTGGATGGTTATTTTCCGGAAATTTCTTTATGAAGAAAAGTAAGGTTGTCCGTGTTTCTGCTTGTTGGATAAATACATTAATGCTAAAACATGCTTCCTGAAATTGATACAGTGTTAGCTGGCTATTTACATAATAGATTACATTCTAGTTATGAAACTGTAACCTTTTCCTTATGGTAGTCAGATAAGCTGTGACAGTAGATCTTGTCTGTCTAGTGTCCGAATCGCACAAGGAGAAGAATTGTGACTGTTAAGAAATTTGACCTTGAGGTTCGATGAATTTCCATGTTTCAGATGGTTTGTTTTTTTTTGCGTCGGAAAGAAATATTTTTGGAATTTTATCTATCTGTCTGAGAAAGAGCGGGATAGTGGAATAAATTAATTATGGTCTGTTTTAAAAATAGTTTTTAAAAACACACCATATTAATGCATCAAAAGTATTTTTTTTATTTTAATTATTACAAGCAACTGGGAATCTTGAGGCAATTTTTTTTTCTCCCATTAACTACTAGACGCCGCTATCACTCTTATGGAATCAAGATTTATTTAAATTATTTGATTAACTAGTAATTAAGTTGAAAAATGTTGCAATAATTTATTACTATCAAGAAATCAGAAGCCTTTGATCTATAAAATAATAATAGTAAAAAAAGGATTTTTGAAGAGTTGCTTTAGTGAAATGTTAATGAATATAACTGTAAAAGTACGATTCAGAAAAGAAATATGAAGGAAATAAAATAATTAGTATATGAATGGATTAAATATTTTAATTAGATTGAAATATAATGCTTTTTTTAAAGAGATATTTCAAATTATGAAAGTCAGTTTTCTATTTTGAGATTAAATGCGGAATGAAAATGTTCATTGCTATTATGAAACCTCAAGCTATTTAATTGTTATTTTTCGTTATTATTTATTGTTTATCTAGACCTATTAGTTCAAAATTTTGTTTAAAAAATAAGCTTTGCTAATATTTTATTTATCATGACTGCCAAATATTAATTATTCAACTGAAAATAAAAATTAAATTATATACTTGAAATATATTTTATTATTAATTTATATGATTATCTGATTTTGAAATGATATAATTCAAAGCATATTAACTACATTCTTCTATGCAAATTGTAGGAAGCAGCATTTTTTTTTTCTTCAATATTTCACTTCAACACACACACACACACACACACACACACACACACACACACACACACACACACACACACACACACACACACACACACACACACACACACACACACACACACACACACACACACACACACACACACACACACACACACACACACACACACACACACACACACACACACACACACACACACACACACACACACACACACACACACACACACACACACACACACACATTCTTTCTTTAGAATTATCACTATTAAACCGTAATGTATGTTTCGCCTTTAATAACTGTATAAAATAAGTCCCAAAACCTATTTGCCAAAGTTTTATCAAATATAGACAATGAAATGTCCTTTCTCTGAGAAAAATTGCACTACTATACAGATGCGTTTCGTGTAAGAAAAATACAAAGAACTTTTGTTAAATATTTAAAGAAAAACATTTTTCCATAATTACGTTTTTCCATAAAATATCACTTATTTTCATATATGTAATTCTTTTTGAAATATAGTAATTTAAAACTTGATTAATTTGTAATTACCATGTATTTCATTTTGGTTTGATCCCTTTCAGATGCATAAAATTAAATACATAAAGAGAAGAGAAAAAAGAATTATTTAAATTAAATATATACAGGTTGATTTCTAATAAAAGTTTTTTCTTCTTAAATGATTGACTTTCTGTCACACGGATAGAAAAAAAAAACTGGATAAAATAACCTTGAGAAAATATTATTTTTTTCTGTCTAATTTGATTATAAATGGTTTTTTTTCGTTACCATGGATAATATGTTGAGTTGAGTTACATAATAACAATCATTTGCTGAATAACCATAAAGTTCTTCATAAAAGTAGAACACGAGGTATGCATCCGTAATCTCAAAAGTACTGAAATTCTAATAACTCGACTTTAATTATTTATATTTGCAAGTTAGATAATAAATATCTCTTATGTAATTCTTGGGTTTGTTACCTCTCATTCGAAAAGCGGCCTTTAGTCATTTAAAACACCCACACAAAGCAATAAACGTAATCTTTTCATATCAAACGCCAGACGATAATTATATTTTTTAAAGGCTCCACGCAGTTGTAAATATATTTTTATGAAATGCAAATGATATTTTTGGTATTTCATTCAAGAATTATTTAAAAATCGTCTGTGTTGTAATTTATAAGTCATTTTTTTCGGCTGAATTTTCTCTTTTTTCTCACTGTAAATAATTTTAAATATTAATGTCTTGGTTATATTTCAATAAAGTATCTGATGTTCATTAAATGATTAATCCATTAATAGTTATTCACGTGTATCTTGCGAGTATCGAATTGTCGTTTCTCAAACTTATAAATCATTCAAAGATGCTTTATTTTGATATAAAAATTACACATTATCTACAAACACTATAAGTGTTGTCATCTAATAAGAATATGAAAAAAAGCAAAAGAGTTAAGGGGTTACAACATGAGACGGAATATCTGCTTTTTCTACATCTCTCTAAAGAGTGCTTTACTATTACGTTAAAAAAGTCCTGGACATTTCATAAAGTTCAAAAACAAATTGGATTCATACTGCAGGGCCAGAAACGTCATTGGCGTGTCTTGGTACACAATGGAAGCAAGAAACGAACATATATAAACAGAGCACTTTTTGAAATGAATGCGAATAAAACGCATTCATTTCAAAAAGTGATTATTAATGTTTTTATTAATGAATTATAAATGAATTTAATTAATGAATTTTATTAATGAATGAATAAGTTTTTATTAATGAATTTTGCATTTATTAATAGGCATAGTTGCGAAATGCTAAGTTCTTTAAGGAGGCATTCAAAACTGTGCTCATAAGCTGATACAAAGTCGCATCTCCTGAATGCGATTCAAAATTGCATTTGAGTTTAACCATTGAAAAGCTTTCAATTCCATAATTTAATATCATTCTACTCAAGTTTCGATTGATATGTTAATAAAAGAAATTAATTTTAATTCGGTATTGTGTCTAAAAAAAGTAAATTCATTAAAAATAAGAATTTAATTAAAGCCTATTTTTTCACAACTTAGGCTTCAGGTTTCATTAGACAAGTGAATATAAAAATCCTGCTTAACAATTTTATTCATCTACTGCATCTATTTGAAAAGAATATTTGCTGTTGAAGTTTTTATAAAAAACTCCGTCTCTTATCTGTGGAAACTTTCAGTGGCAGTAAAAATAAAGAAATATTCCAGACAGTTGAGTTAAGAGCGAGACAGTAAAAATAAGTCCATGTTATCCAAGAAGCTTAACTTTCGTAATAAGGTTTAGAGAGTCGGCGACATGTGAATTAATCTAACATAAACCATTAAAAGTTATATGATCATATGTCTAGCCCATTATATCATACCCAGCTGGGCCAGACATATGATCTTATTATGTTACCTGTCACAATCAAAGCTCAAAAGTTAGGGAAGATAGAAAACGATTTCACTTTTTTTTAAATCATTTTTATCAGTTAATTCTAATCAGTAGAAAAGAATATTAAATCACAGCAATAAGGAATGTTTATTCGTTTAATTAAGTTCATTTACACCAATGTCAAGCTTTGAACATTCCGAGGGCTATTTTGGGATGCTCTTGCAATTTTGGCCAGACTCTCTAAAAGGATGGCATCTGAGCTAGTATCGTCCTTCAAATTTCCTTATCATACAATGAATTAAACATTATCAGTACCACATACACAGTGAATTAGGGATTGCAATATCGAACAAAAAGTTCAATACCGGTATTCGGTATTTTTTAGATCTTAATACCGGGATACCGGCTTTAATATAGGTAGCAGAAATTTTATAAAAAGAAAAGGAATATCTTATTTATTTAAATCACAAAAAAGTGGAAATATCACTACTCAATCTGTGATACTATTCCAAATTTTTGAAATGCGATCTTAAAAAACATAATGCATCAATTGTACTGTCATTAACCCTGGAACGTAATTTTGTGCAAAAATTACCGGCTGTCGAAAACGCTCTTTCGGTATCTACGCTAGTTGGTGGTAATGTTAGCAATGCGCGATATACTTTTTACAAGTATATGCCTCTAAATCCCTCATCTTCAAATAAATCGATTTCTCGTCGGATGGTTTTGGATATAGCTGATTTCTGTATTGTATTTTGGTTTGTTGAAATTTTTTTTATTTATCTCTAATTATAATTTTTGTTCAAGAGACACTTCCTTTTTATTATCGACATTAGTGTCATCTAATCTTCGATAACTGTACCGAATTCTTCTAAACGTGGATTTATACGTTAAAATTTTAAGAAAATTTACTATAAATTTGATCAGATTTAAATTGGTTAGTCTCTTTTCTTCTTTTCATTTTTAAAATTATTATAATTATGTAAATACAGTAAGACATTTTTTATTTCGGTATGCCTTGCTTCTGTGCGATTTTTCAATGTAATATATAATTCTTCATATAGTGATGTGTGCTGTTCTTTCAGTGACTGCAACATGAAATTTATTGTTGTATTAGCTGTTAATAAATTAGAATCTCTCCGACATAATGCCTCAACAGCCAGTTTTATTGGAACTAGAGCTGATACAGTTCTGGATATTAAGTCGAATTCACTATCTGAAAAATTAATTTGCAGGTCTAAATCGATTATTGCTTTTTGGATTGCATTTCTCAGTTCAAAAATCGTTCTATCATTAGGAGTAAACTGTTCCAACGTGTTTTAGAATATAATATTTACATATATTCTGTTTTTTTTTCAGTTAGTATATATTTTTGTAATATGGCATTTTTTGTAGGAGAAAGTTTAAATATCTTAACAATTTTTCGAACTTTATCGTCATATAGGAAGCAATTCTTGATGGGTTGATATTTCATCCTCGTTAGAAATATCTTCTTCAACAATTACATTGCATTATCTTCATTGTAAATATCACTCTCACTCTCTTCAAAGTCGAAATCCGAAGTTTCTGTATCCACACTATTTGGATTCTTCAGTTCTTTATTTTTTTGGTATAATACATCGATTACTCCTAATTAAATTCCACTAGCATAGCACAATTGCTGATTTTCACCAAACAACTTTCCAGCTTTTTTCATAACTGTTGCTCCATCAGTCGTTAGGGATACAATATCTTCTTTCAGGGATAATCCATGTTTTTCTAATTTAAATTTAAGCACCATCACACATTTTCGGCTGGCATACTTCCAGAAACATGTGTAAGTCCTATATTCTCAAATTGTTTTTTTCTGAATGAATATTTATATTTAAATAGTGTCTATTTCTTACACTTGTCTATTCATCAAATGTACAACTAAATTTTCACCATTTACTTTTAATTGTATTAACTCGTATTTAAAAGAATTATATTGTAAAAAAGTAATTACCAAATTTTAAGAACAGAAATTTTTCATTATTCTCCATAATTTGCTTATGTCCCTACTCTGAAATATTTTACTGTGCATTAGTACCTTTTTCCTTCTGTATTACTAATTATCTGTAATGTTTGTGTCTCATAAAACCACGAGTCTTCATTGTTAAATGTAAACATCTCCTCCTTTCATCTTTCCTCTTACCCCTATTTTGTCGAATTAAACCCATCTCAACGCATGCGCAAAAGCGCGGGAGGTTTTACAATCCGTTGTCAACCAGTATTTTATCACTTCTCTTGATTGTACGATGCAACTCTGTATTCACAGTCTAATTAATTTCGCCCGTTAGGGAGACATAAAAACAAAAACGTATACTATGTTACTATGTTGGCGATCCCTGAACATATAGTGGAAACAATTTAAAAAATTTCTAGTAAATACCGAAAAAAACGATATTTAAAATTATGAATACCGGTATTACAAAATTGTACAAATGTCTCAAAATACCGGTATTTGGTATCCCGGTATTGCAATCCCTACAGTGAATCTTATATATTTGGGCCTCGAAATCGCAATGTCGAAATTAAGATTTGGCCACCATGGCACAAAGGGGAAAGCACAAGTTGAAAGAGAAAGGCCCAAAGATAATCTCTATGCATGATCAAAAAATTTTTCAGTTCCTATAATCAAATTAAATAATAATTATTTATTATGAAGTCTGGTTAAAAACTTCTTTCCTTTGATCCTTGGGTGCTTTTATTGAATTCGCCTTTTTCTTGTTTGTAAATAAGGAACTTAGGATGTACTCAAGTTCAGAAATTGTTTGCAGTTATGTGTTTTCTATGAAAATACATTCTTTTAATGTTTACAGAGTTTGATTATCAATTAATTGTTAAATTAAATTTAATTTTGATTCCACAGAAGCAGCACCATCTAGTGAGTTTGAGAAAACATGAATTAGAACATTTTATAAAATTTGTAAATTCCATAAAATGAATTAGGAAATAAAGTTTAAAAATTATTAAAACTCAAAAGACGTTTTCTAAAAGAACGTTTTTTTATTAGTATATTAAAAATAGAAATTGTTTAATTTAATCAAAAATATGAAGCTTAAAACGTAATTGTAAAAGCGTGCGATTTTGAAAGAAATAGTATAAAAAAATTACACCAAAATAGAATAAGAAAAAAATTCTCAAAATTCGTTAAAAATTTATAATTGATACAAATGCGATAATAAAATTACTGCTTACTTAAAATATTTCTATCAGAGCCACTCGCTTTTATGATTCCGTTTTGACTTGCATATTTTAGATAAAAATTTATTTCCAATCTTTTAGTATACACTAGTAAAATTGTGTTTTTAAAAACTTTATTTTTATTATTTTTTAGATTTTGAATCCAAGAGTATGTCCAATTATTCGCTAGTTATATCATGTGCCAAGATTTTGAAGGAACAAAATATTACATATGAAAGAACTGCACTAAAATTTTAGGCACATGCATGCATTTGAATGAATCAACTTTTTAAATAATCAAATTTAAATGCCTATGCTTTTTCTCATATGCACAATTCCATGAGAACTGATTGTTAGGAATTCTAATATCAGACTTATTGATCAATTATGGAATGGGCAATGGGGAGTTCTGTACCGTAATCCCACTCATCGTCTAGTAGTCTGGATCACTATTATAGTTTATACTTACTAAACTGTTGATTATTAAGAAACCCAAAAATATTTTAAACCTTCTATTAGCCACAGTTATTAATTAAATTTAAGATTACGTAGATCTCGTCACCATGTACGCGAAACTTTCACCTGCCGTTAAATTAAAATGTTTGTCAAACAGCCACCATCTTGGATCTTGGGAAAAATTTGTTTCTTTCGAAAAACATTCAATTTCCGTTTTGTAGAGATGCAAAAAAAATAATAATAATAATCTTGCATCGTTATATCTGGGGAGTTATTGCTTGAAAAAAATTAGAGCTTAGTGACCATTTTATTGCGCATCTATTAGGTAATAGAGGGCAAATCATGCTTGGGAAAAAATGACCAGGGGAAAGTGGCTGAAACCGATTTTATACTGAATTTGTAAAGGCCAGAAATGCTTTTCTTTCGGTCGTATTGTTTTTTTCACAAGTTTGCTATTTATTTAACCAATAATTCATTTTCGAAATTCTTAGCCTACGGAATATTGATGTTCTCCGTTTCCATAGTTCAGATATATACACACACGTCATTTTTTTTATTCTATGAGCTCTTTAATTAAGTGAAAGAAAAAGCAAAGGTGATTTATAAAAAAATTTTATATTTGGAAGCTGGTCTTTGAGTCTATCCCTCTTTTTTTGCACTCTGATTTGCAAATTTGTCTGTCTCATGTTTCTCAGATTAGCGTGGGTTTCTTTGTTTTGTTCTTTTGAATAATCTAAATTTCGCGAATTTTCTTTTCATTTTATTCGATAATATTTGGGATATTCTATGATTTATTGTTTCTATATTTGGGATATATTTCTATGATGTTTGGGAAATAGAATCTACCCATACTAGTATCTTACAATCATGAAAAATAGTGTTAATATGATTTTATGCGATGGAGTTCATCAGTGTAAGATACGAGAGATCATTTCTAAAATGCGAAATCAGTTTCTACGGCCAATAGAAAAAAAAAAATCATGAATTTTTTTAAATAAAAGATATAAATTTAATGACTAATTCCAGTTTAGGGAAGTCATTATAATATATATGGAATACTTATCTAGTAACTAACTACCCTTAACTATAAAATGATTCCTAAATAAATCATACCTCTAAATGCGTGCTTTAAATTAATTATACGTTTCTTTTCACCTAGCGCACGCTTTCAGAGGCATAAAATGAAATCACGAATAAGATTATCTCAACTCTTTTAATTTAACCTTTAACTTCCGCAATTATATTCTTTTAATAGAATTTATTCAAAATTTTCACGTTCGGAATACCGAATTGATATGCTTTTGCTTATACGAACGAGTTTTATCTGTTATATAATTATATATTTTTACATAAAACATCCACTTCTATAATTGATGATGTACGACTCATTTGAAATTTCACTTAGCAGAAAAATAATAAATCCTGCATCAAAACATATTTTTCTCCTATCCTTTTAACCACTACCCTTATCATTTTTTTTGAAAAAAAAATTGCAAAAAAAAGTCATCATGCTTTTTATTCCATTTTTAAATATGAGGAACTGAAAAACACAAACACACACACACAGATCATATGGATTTTAAGTGGGATTTTTAAATTTTTTACAGGTGTGAAAGCATGTAGTGTTTTCCATCATTTTACTCTCCCTGATTATCTCGGGCAAATGAAATTGTTAGTCCTCTATATTCGCTTTCATAAGCAATAGCCACTTTTTTACTCCTTTTCAACATAATTGTCGTTACTTATCAAGCAGTCAAGTACATACAATAGAGCAAAACTCGTATCTTGTGTTTCCATCTAACGGCAAAGCTTTCCAACAAAACTAAAAACTCCAGTCAAAGTAAAATGTTTTATATCTTTTTAAGTTTCAGGCCGAGTAAAAATGTCATAAAACAAATCGTATTGACAAATTCTTCTACTCCCGAGTTTTCTTGGGATAGTAATTAATCGCAGTATATACGAGCCCAAGTTTTTTCGCGATAGTAGTTACTTGCAGTATATACGAGCCCGAGTTTTTTCGCGATAGTAGTTAATTGCAGTATATACGAGCCCGAGTTTTTTCGCGATAGTAGTTAATTGCAGTATATACGAGCCCGAGTTTTTTCGGGGTAGTAATTAATTGCAGCATATACGAGACCGAAATAAATCAGAATAATCAGAGAAGCGATTATATATGTTTAAATTACTTCTATTTATTGTTCTCCCGTTATTTTTAAAGATTATTTTTTACATTATAATTTTCATAAATTTATTACTTTTGGCATTATTACTTTTGTACAGTTTATAAATAATTAAAGAAGGTTACACTTTTAATCGATACTATTGTTGTTGCTGTACTGAAGTATCAACCCTTTTTCATTGAGGACAAGGTCAATAAAAAGAAACTAGAAAAAGTAGCAAAAAAAAAAGTGATTAGAATAACCGCAGTTTTGTTATATAATGCGTGGAACATTTTCCAAGTTCAAACATTAAGTTGATATTTTGCTTCACAGAAAAGTTATGCTATCTGCCAGCAACATGTTTTTCTCCCTACCTTTGAAATTACTTTGTATACACAGTTTCCTCTAATTTCTGATCTTTGGGAATTTTAAAAAGTAGTTTTTTTGCCTACATATTCATTTTCATATTTTATTTACACTCCTGATATTATTTTTTAAACATTTAACGAAGAAGATCGCAATTTTAATCTATTCTTCATAGTAATTTCAACATTGAATGCAAGCCAGCTGAAAGAGGCAGCAAAAAAGAAATTAAAATAAACACATTTTTGTTATGTAACGTATGGAATGTTTTCCGAATTTAGATACTAAGTTGAAATTTTGCTTAGCAGAAAAATAACTCCCATCAACAACGTGTTTTCCTTTTATGCTTTTAATTGTGTTTTAAATTATTTCTTTCGAACATTTTCGAACATTTCTCGATTTTAAAATATGTTAAGACGTTACTTTTTGGATCTCGATCATTTTCGTAATTTTTTTTTATACTTTTGATATTAACTTTAATAAAAAGATCGCATTTTTATTCAAGGTCTTAATGAAGTTTTCTATACCGATGACAAGGTCAATAGCAAAAAACAGTAAACAGAAGAAGGAAAAAAGTAATCAAAATAACCACAATATAGTTACATAATGCATGAAAGATTTTCGAGTTGAAATACGAAGTTGTTTAAACTAGTTTGCAAAAGGCGGAAGAGAAAAAAAAAAGGGTCTAGATGGTAAAACCTTGCAGATCTGATTATAGAGGCGAAAACAAATTAGTTACGTAAGTGTAACTAACTTCAGTTAGTACTAGAACTTGCTTGAATGTGTGTCGGTTTAAATAAGGAATTCAACAAAGCAAAAACTTTCTATTTAAAACCCGGTTTTATGATAAATTGTTATTAAAAATAAAATGAGTCGATATCGTGGGCTACTTTTTAAATAAACGAATCTGAAGGTCGTAAAGAAAATTAATGATTAACTGAAGGATAAATTTCCAATTCAGGTTCTAATAAGAAAATAATATTTTTAAATTTTTCTAACGAGAATAAAGAAAATAAAAGAGGAAAAACGTAGCTATTTTTAAATTTCAAAATAAAATGTATCATAAACGTTTCAAAACGAAGGGTCAATTGAAAATGGTGTGCACAGAATTACTAATAACAGGTCTTTTACTTTAGTTTTTTCTGAGAATTTTCATTCATTCTCAGAAAATTATAACGGTGAATTTCCTATAATTTTCCTATAATATATTCTACTTATGAATGCAAGTTTTGTTATTTACATACTGCAACACTTTAAGAACATGCTATTTATGCATTCTTAATTTTATTTTTACATATTTAGGAACGAAGTCCGTATCATCCTGTATGTTGCAAGGGGTTCAAAGTGTTCTTCTGCTGGGTTCCCTCACACATTGGTATATCAGGAAATGTATCGGAGGGCAATCTAGCGAAATCTGCTACCACTATATTAAATTCTCCTATTCCATTAAAGGATATAAAAAACCATGAAGCCGGCGTCCTGGCATAGGGGTAGCGCGTCTTCCCCGTGACCTGGGCGTCCTGGGTTCGAGTCCCGGTTCGGGCATGGTTGTTCTTCCTGTTCTATCTGTGAGAGGTGTGAATGTGCCTCCCTGTAAAAAGGGGTTGTGCAAGCGAATGTGATGCGTGAATAGCTAAGACGTACTCTTGTCCCTAGTTGGCGCTACTAAAACAAGAGACGCTCCCTTGGCTTAAAATCACTGACTTCGTCAGCGAGCTTGTCCATGGCAAGTGCCATTATAAACAAAAACCATGTTAAATCCAGTCTGTATTTAAAATGGCAAACCCAGTGGAACCTTAAAGATGCAAACTTAAAACAGTTAAATACCTCATTGACTGTTGGCCTTGTTTGTCTAATAGAAAACTTGACAATTCTTACCAGATAAAGCATTGGCCACATACGATTCACATATTAACATTTGCTGTTGGAGGCACCGCACCCCGATGAACAGACGACGGTTCTTATGACGGTTCAACGCATTTTAATAGAATGTCCACAATTTAATAATCAATGCATCAAATTAAAAGGCATTATTCATAAAGTTCTCCCTCCCCATCTTTTTACCTTTTTAAAAATGATTGGCTTTTACTTTTTGATCTGATTCTTAAATAATTTTCAGATTTTCTTTCACCATGCGACTATACTTTTAGCAGATTTTACAGGTTGATAGGCCCTGGAAAATGACGCAATTTAGAAACAAGCTTTTAAAGTAAGATTAACTCTCTCCATATGTTTGGCGTAGTTTAATCAAAATAATTTGCGCCAATAAACTCCATCAAACCAAACCAGACTGTAACATTTGTATTACCCGGCTCTACTTTCTGTATCAATTTAGCCTACATTAACTTCCCATAGTGATATTTCTAGATAATGTTCAGAATTTCAGAATGAAATGAGTACAAAATTAGCATCAGAAGACGCTCTGTAGCAACCAACCACTGCGTTTCTGCCTGTATATTCTTATGATTTTTTCTTTTAATGAAATATCTTATCTACCTTTAAGACTTGTCGGTATGGTATTATATGGCTTTCTGGCACAAGGTTAAATGATGGATAAGTTACACTAGATGTAAAGCATATTAGAGATTAGGGCTAAACGCAAGAACAAGTAAAACAGAAATTCAAAGTACAATTGTATAAAAACTACATCAATATTTAAAATAAATGAACGATTTAAAGCAATTTGAAATACTAAAATTTCAGATGTTGCACAACAAATCAAAGACATTTAGACATTCAGAATTTTAGGATGGGGTATTTTTAACAATACGTCTTACAATTTTAAAACAGATATTGTAAAGTGTGTCATACGATGTAGTATTAGTATGATCGGTAAGAACTGCGGTGTGCTACTGACAACACCACAATTCTTGTAAGTGTGCGAGTGTGTGTGTGGTGGTGGAGGGGGTGGTCGTTTTCAAAGCAATAAATGTCTATGTGTATCTAGCTTAAGGTTTGTCGGCACTTTTTTTGAATCGCCCTTTAATAATTAATTTTCTTTCAATAAATAAATAACTATACTACATCACGAAGGCCAAATTAATTATTAATAACGAAAGATATAGAAACAATTGTACTAAAAGCTATTATTCTAATTTTGACCTTTTCGTATTTTAGCCGTATCTTAATATATTTAGTATTGAAAATGTTTATGAAATCAAATTGACGAGTTCTTTTTTACGTTGAAAATAAAAGAATAAGCCGGATCACATTAAATACTTTTATACAGATTAAAACCTATCCAATGTTTTAAACAAAAATTCCCAACCTGAAATGATGAAATTATTTTTGGAGACAGCTAGTGAGTTTCTCTTAGTTAAAAAACAAAAGTTTTGCTCAAGTTCATTATTTATTTAATATCTTCTTTGCAGCCGACCGCACCGTATAATTACAAAATGCAATGCAAATCGCGTGAAATTTATGGACGAAAATTTTGATAAGATAGTTAATACAGCTAATAGATGATACAGAAGCAATGTCAATGAACAATTCATATAGAACCAGACAAACAAAAAGCTAATTACAAAAAAAGAAATAGAAAAGTATAAATATCGAATGTATAAAATATATTGTAGATAAACGCGGGTGCCGTATATTCATCAGCCAGCTTCAACATGCTCTACCTAAGTCAAGGCAGATGGCACCAAGCATAAAAAAACATCTGCTCACCAAAACACTTGTTAGCTGTTGTCATGAATTAATCAGACACGAAACTTTTCCATTTCGGAATTGATTTTTATCTCTCTTGATATCGGTTAATTTTTTTATTTAATAATTCTGCAATATTTTTAACATCTCAAACACTTTTGGTATAAATGTGTTCATTTCAATGTTCAATTAATCATATTTATTTTATTTCTCGGTGTTAGGCGCAATTCATTATCTTGTGAAGTGCGGCGTTTTTCGTCCCAAGCCTGGGTCATATGTTTGACTAATATAAGGTGTGACGACTTTGATTGTGTTTCAGATCAGTGCGAATTTTCTGAATAATATCCATCTGTTGAACCGTGTAATACATTATAAATATTATTAAGTGACAATGTAAGATAAAAATTGAAATATAAAAAAAACTTTCATAATGCTAATGATGCGCACAAAAAAATGAAGGAAGAAAAGGAAAAGACCCATACCGACATATTTGTTAGATTAATTTCTTAGAGTTAAGATAGCTTCTGCTGCTGGAATTAAAGATGGTGATTCTTCAACTTTTATACCAACTACATTTAAACTTGAAATCAGTAAACTAAGAGTAGCAAAAAAAGAAATCGCAGAAATATCTAAAATTAACAACGACAACGAAGTTAAGATTTTTTAAGAATCATTCAGAGCGTTAAATGAGTTAACTGCCCATAAACCCTTTGAAGAATCGAATATTAAGCCAACTAAGAGATGATGAAACTTGGAGTCTACTGAACCTTGAGACCATCAATTACGTTAAAAGGAATTTATTTACCAAAGAATTTAACAGAAGTTAAAAAAAAAAAAACACTAATTTTTTATTTCGATTACTTTAGATTTGCAAATAAACATATATTTTTCAAAAAAAAAAAAAAAAAAAATAGAGTTGAAAGAGAGAGGTTGAATGATGTATTCGAACACAAAAGAATGTGCATAATGCTTATTATGCAAATTAGTTTTTGCAAAAAGATTCTTCTGCTGATAGTCTTAATGATAGGTGAAAATACAAGAATTGTAGAACACGAAAAATGTACCGAGTACAGGGACAATGTAACACCCTATATACTGAGAAGTAATTCTTTAGGAAAAATTGATTCCGGAATATTACAGATATATAAAGAAGTACAGTATTTCAAATTTGATGAACATTTTGGATTTTTGTATGAATTGTTAAACATGCAAGATGATCAAATTCCAGAAAAGTGGGACTTATCGAAAGAGCTTAGTAAAGAATGCATTAATTTTAACACTTGACCATTTGTTAATGTACTTGAATAAGAAGAAAAAGCTCTCAAAGTTCCCGGAAATTTTTTAAAACCAATCTTGAAAAATAATTACAATGTCTTTCCCCAACTACGAATGCATTTGAAGAAAAATTTATAAGACTTTAAAAGAATAAAGAATTACCTGAAAAGCTTTTCAACAGACTCTCAAGTATAGAGTGCTTTTTCTTCTAGCTCCAAAAGTGTTCAAAGTGCTGATTTCGATTATGTGACTGAAGATTTTGCTGCTTTAGAGGCGCATTGAGTTGAACTATAAGTTGATAATTATTTATTTATAATATATCAGAATATTAATTAACCATTTATAATGGTAAGTGGATAATTAATCAAATTTAATATATTTGTAATATATTGGAATATTAATTAGCCATTTATATTGGATTTTACTTAATAGGCCCTGAAAATTAATAATTTTCAATATTACATTTATTTGAAGTTTTTTATCATTATATTATCTATTTTAATAATTAATTCTTTTATTTATATTTAAAGAAATTTTTATCTAATATTTAGTTATTTTTGTAGAAATTTATTACTTTAGCAATTTTTTCCGTGTATATATGTATTAAAAATAAATAAATAAATCATATTTACGCAAAATTACTATGAAGAAAAATAACCTAAAATTTAATTTGATTAAATTAAAAATCTGCTGATACGTGAAATGAAATTGAGCAACTAATTATAGGGGAGGGTCTTTACGATCTGCACAGCACAGAGTCGCGAGATGCTTAAATCTACTACAAACAAGATCTATCCTTTATTTGAACAATTGAAGTCTAAGAAGAGATTGATCGAAGCAACTAATAATAAAACAGAAAAGTTGCCAGAAATTTCAGAAGACACAATATCGATAAAAACATTTGCCTGACATTGCATAATTTCTGATAGTTGTATGAATTTTGGTTCGGAAATAGTTGAATCGCAAGATTTTCCTTACAGATATAAATGCATGAACTGCCTCGAGAAATTTTTTTTCATACTTCGAATTCAATAAAAAAAAAAAAAATGATTTTTTTTATTACATTTTCTTTATAAAATTACTTGCGTTTTCAATCGAAAATTCCAACTGAAATTTAGTTCTGATTTCAAATTTTATTTCAATTACCATTTAAAATTTAAATTTAGTAGGGTATTAATATTGTTGATTGTAAGTCAATGAGAAATTTTCATGGAAAAAAACAATTGTAAATAGAAAGTTCCCTCGAATTTTAATTAGATGAAAAAGAAAAGTCCGTTATTGAAACCATTTAAGTTACATCTAGCATCAAAGCAAACAACAACATTCGTAAACACAACAAACCATAAAAAAATTTAAAATTTCAATCAAAAACGGATATAAAATCGCTTATATAAAAATCCAGATTGATTCTTCTAGGTGTAATCGGCCAAGAATGACCTTCGAATAGAAATTACATTACGAAGGTAAAAAAAGAAAGAAAATTAATGATAGCTTAGATCTTACACGCCTTGATACGGAGCGTGAAACGAAAAAAATAGGTTTTCTCATTGCAACATTATTTGATTCGAATCTTGTGATCTCTGTAAAACGTAATGCGATTGCTCTTTTTCATCAAACTACTGCACACACATGATTTCCTTGGTGGGTCGCAGTTGCCCTTTAAAAAAAGAGCACGTGATTTTTGTTCCCTCGTGACTGGATTGAAACCTTTTTTTTTTTTTCGTCTGCCGGCGCATATCGTTTTACTGCTGTCAGCCTTTTATGGGAATTAAGCCACTGAATAGGCTTCTTCTTAAAGAGAAACTAGTGTTGATCACGCGCTTCCAATGTGACGGAACGTATTTTATTGTTCATTATTTTGTGACAAAGCCGAGAAGAAGAGAGTTGTTATATAACGGTCACACTAGTTCGACTTCGTACAAAATCCTTTTCTAATTACGTAACGCGAAAATGCAAAATGCGTGATTATTTACATAATAGGTCAGTTGAAAGTTCGCATGGAAACAAGATTTATTATTTTGTTACTGATGTTTTTATTTTACCAAACGATTTCGATAGATGATTTTTTTTCAAGCTTTTTTGCTTAGAGTTATTAGCCTCGAGTAATATGATTTACGATATTTAGTCCGACTTTTATGGGTCTAGAAATTTATGTTTAAGCAGCAGGGGATACTGATTAAGTATTAAAAAAACCTGAACTTTTAATTGGAATGAAATAATTAAGAATCACATATTTTTATGATAAGCTTTTGAAACGCATGAGTTTTTTTTTCCCTCAAATGATGAATATATCGAAATTATTTTTATATGAATCTTTATATAGATTTTATTCACAATGACATTTATTGCTTTTAACTTTTCATTTGATAAAGATTAAAATAGCCTACATTGCCTACTAATTAGGAAATGCTTCTTTTTTGTAGCTTACAACGTAAATAAAGAGCGAATTTACTTTCTTTAAAGTTAATAAGTTATATATAAATTAAGATTAAAATGCTATTTATAATATGACGCGCTATGTAATATCATGACAAACTTTTCTCAATAACTATTAGCAGAGAAGATTTTATTAATATTAAACAAAAAAAGAAATTACATCAAATTTCTAAATGTGATATAGGTAATAGATATTACAATAAAACTGCGATAAATAATGTACAGCTTAAATTATAAATAAGTTCCAAATCTGCGATAGTAAATGTACCTGCGAAACAATCACATGGACCAGATAATACCAGAAATATGTGTCTCAATATAAAAAGTAATTCGAATGTTAAGCTATTAATCTCAGAATAAGAAATTAAGATATAAATATATTATTTATTTTTTGGTTCCAATTAAATATATATTAGTTTTCCATTTATAAATTATTTCTAGATTTTGTTAGGAAATCATAAATGAGTCATTAAAACTACATTTACAGTTATTTCTAGATTAACTCACTAACACATATCATCACTATTACATCAAATATCTTGATTCACAGTAAAGGATACTAAATTTTGACATAGCAGCTAGAATCACTTGCTGAATATGACATTTGATGAAATAAGTTATGGCATATAAAAATTTGAGAGCAAATGTAGCTAAACGGCACATTATATTTTGGAAAATGAAATGTTTTGACAAATGTGGTATATCATATTTTGATATAATAGTAACGATATGTTGTCAACATTTCACAAATCATTACATTTATTAAATTTTATGTAATAAAATAGTAACAGTTGCATTTAGTCACGTTTAATTTTTATAATGTAGTTTTAAACAGTTGCCACTATTTTAAATTATGAAATTTTTAATCTTAATTCTGAAATAAAAAAGCTATGTCAAGAGCAAATGTGTATTCGCCAAATTTATGATTCAATTTTATAACTATAAGCGAGTAATTCTTGTCTGTATATATATTTCGTGTATCTCGGAAACGGATTTAACGATTTGGATAAATTTTATAATCATATAAGGTTTCTCTTTTTCAGTTTATCTACATAGGTGTCTTCCCCCCCCCCCCAAAAAAAAACACCGCGATTTTACTCACAAAAAGCCATTTTTTATAACTAATACAGCCATTTTTTTATCTTCTGTTATGTTGACAATGTCATACAACGCCATTTCGTAAATTTTTATGGCACTTGTTGTTACCATAGAATGATAATTTACTGGTATCTCAAAATTTTGTGAGATGGCGCTATTGACATGATCCAAATACGAACACGTTCGGCTCATATCCAGTAGCAACAATGCAATTATTATGTTAACCAATTCGAATAACATGTTAAACTAAGTACATTTATGCTTTTTTTTATTTAAATGATCAGTTCATATGCAGGTAAGATTGAAAAATATTCATTTGTAATCAGTATGTGAATCGTATCTCAATATTTTCTCCGAAGAAATCCGATTAAAAAAAACAAAAAAAACCCTGCCGAGCGAAGCTTGATTTGCCATATACGGGTATTTGAAGGCTAAAACTAATTTTAAAAGATTCGACACCTGGATTATGAAATCATCGAATTCGATATAATATGGAGTCTTAAAGATTATGTAATATTATATTATCCAAAAGAATTTGGCTTAGAAAAAAAATATGGAGAATGGAAATCAGCAATTTATTCTGAAATTTAATGTATATCGCGAAATTTTGTGTTAATTTAGCTATCATCACCGTTCTACTTATATTATTACAGTAGAACCTCTCTCAACAAGCATAATTTATTCCCGAGCAAAAAAAAAATGTTCCACAGGCGTCTATGTAAAACAATGCAATGCGTTTCACTAAGAAAAAAAATCCCGAGCAAATTTATAATAATGCAATTTATTATTTATAATGCCTGCTTTTGTTTAACAAGAAAATTATCTAAAAAGTAATTTGGCGACTCTTCAAAATGTGGCGAAAATTAGACATAGCATTATCGTTAAATGAACTTTTAGCGCATACAACTATTGCCATAGGTGATACTTCATTGCAATATATTCTCATGCTTTCAGATATTTCCTTATTTCACAGAAAGGTTGTTGTTTCTACTGAATATTTTATTTTCTCAGACCAAATCTCCTCCTCATCGTTTTGCTGTGACATGAACTGCAACTCCATGTTTCAACAAAAAGTGTTTTTTTAAAGATTCAATTAATTATATATTTTACAGTTTGGTGTCTAATTTTCAAAAAAAAAAAATGAAGATAACAACAAACAAGAGTTAAACACAAGCTGAGAAAAACAGACGAAATCTTGCGTGTGATGTCACTATGACACTCCTTATGTTCGTTACCCTAGCACTTGAGCTCCATAGCTCGTTAACCGTAGATCAGGGGAGGCGAACCTTTAAGGATCAACGTGCCATTTTTTCTAAAGAAATGTTCAATAAGGTATAGACGTGCCGTCAAATAATTTTGACTTGTGATTATTGGGAAAATAATAAAACTAAACACTAACAACTCAAAACTCTTTATTTACTACGAAAAAATACATTTTGCACTGTATAGTAGTAGATGTTTTAGTTATAAGTGTAATTCAAATTAAAGTAACATTAGTGTGGCTTCTGTTGTTGCAGATTAGATGACAAATATCTTATATTAGAATTGTAAGGTATTGCTTTTAGCAGAATGCCTGCTGAATTGGGAGTCATCTGCCAAACGTTTTCTAAGCGAGTCTTTAATGTTATTCATCTCTGTAAATAATGACTCGCTGGAATAGGTTGATGAAAATATGGTTAAAATAGCATGAGCCAGCTTCTTCAAACAGTTAAATGTGTCTCGAATCGAATTCCATGTTTCCAAAATTTCGTTATTGGCATTTTTACTTATATTGCTTGTTAATCTTCCCGTTTCAATCTATTCCAACTTTTCTGTTGTTTCAATAAATTTTTAAATCCATATTAAATTAGATATCCATATTAAATAGATATTAAATTAGAAATCCATATTAAATGCTAACCAGGCTTCCTTCAAAAACTCGACCTCTTGTAAAGGCATACTACAATATTTGCTAATATATTTAATCATAGACGTCGATTGTTTAATTCTGTCTTTTATTGCACTTGCAGGGAATGGGAATATGCGCACCGCGACCGATCACTAGAGTTGTTCGTAATACTTCATAGTGAACTTTGTAATTTTGAACTAAAAGGCAAACCGTTTTGATTGGTGACGTGCCCAAAATATTCTGCCGCATCAATGGCATGCGTGCCACTGGTTCGCCATCCCTGCCTTAGATGCATGACTATTTTTTTTTTTTTACAATTTATATGTGTATGCATATATTTTGAATAGCTGCATACAATTTAGGAAAATTATTTGAAAATTAATTATTTTTCCATGAAATTAAAAAAAATTAAATGTGTCAAATGGCTACATTATGAATCAAACAATATCCCAGAGATATAAATCAGATTATAATAATTCTGCAATAAAAACCCCTTTTAACTAACATATTTTCACAATGAAAAAACATTTTCATAGTATTTTTAATGGTAAAATTATTCGTACAACAGCCATCTTGGTATTTTTCCTGGTTTCCTGTTTAAATCTAATTCTAATGTCTCTATTGTTTCTACAAATGTTTACCAAAAATCGTTTAAAAAAGGATTTCCATACACTCATTTGGAACTCGCCGATGGAAGAGTCACGTGAAGCTTATAAATGGAAATAAAAACTTGTAGCCAAATGGTGTCAATTTTTTACAGTTTGGTTTCCTTGTTATGCGAGATCCTCGTAAAGCGAGGTTTGACTGTATTTTTAAAGTTGTGAGGCCTTTTTATGATATTTTAGTAAAATAAAACGTAGAAAGCTCTTATGAAATGTTAACTTAATATTCTTGATATAAGCGATTTTTGTATTCAGCACAGTTCTGAATCGGTTTAATGCAATTTATATTTTTTTTCTCATTTGGAAAAAGTTAATTTAATTCCTCAATAATCCTGATGAATTAAAATTTGTTTTCAATTAGAAATTTTTCCTAAAATCCGTCAGGATTTAAAAGTTTTTTCAGAGACAAGGATCAATTTTTTTATTTAAAATGTAGGGTATATTTCAGGAAATTTCAATACATTTCAAGTTATTGTTACTGTAACTTAACTAATTTAGTTAAATGCAAAAATAATATTTTAATGTACACTATATTATGAAAATTTCAGCCCATTAAAATTGTAACGAGAAATTTTCAGATCGCACACAGACAGGCTATTCTTAATTTGTTTATATGGGCTATGTTAAATAATTCATTTATATCTTATCGTCGAAAATTCATTGAAACGGTCTTCGTATTTTTATATTCGATGAGTGAAGTGATTACAGTGCTAAAGCGATAACATATTATATACGTCATTACTTTTTTTAGTAAGTGCTTATCAAGTTTAAGAAAATGTTATAAAATTTACTTTTGGAATTATATAAAAATTGCTGACAAAAATTTTTTTTTTTTTTTTTCCAAACATTTTATAAAGCTAATATTCAAAAAGGCATGAAATGCTAATACATTTATTAAAAACGATTTATCTAAGTAATTTTAATTATAAAGCTATAAAGGAACATCATTTTGTTTTAATAAATTACAACAAGATACATAAATCTTTAAAACTTTTTTTTTGTTTCTAGAAGGTACATTAAACAATGATTAGGAATAAGTGATATGTATGTAAGGTAAAGAATGAAAAGAAATTTATATATATATATATATATATATATATATATATATATATATTATTTAACGAATGATTTTCCAGAGATAAAAATGTATTTCAAATAAAAATAGGAAGAAAATCATATGAACAAGAACGAGTTTTTTTTAATAGTAGAATGCGGTTCATCTTCAAAGTACACTAACACTGATTAGGAATAAGTGATAAGTATGTAAAGTGAAGAATGAAAAGAAACTTAAATATATATATATATATTTAACGAATGTTTTTCCCTAGATAAAAATGTAGTTCGAGTAAAAATATGAAGAAAATCATATGATCAAGAACAAGTTATTTTCACATTAGAATGTGGTTTATCTACAATAAATAAAAAGTATTTAGATAGTAAAATAATCTTGCAAACAAGATTATTTTATGATTTTTATTTCAATACTTACCTTATTTGCATTGCTAAAAATTTCACACAAAGCGAAAGTATAGAGATAGCAAACGAGATTTTTAATTACAACAAGCTACAAATATTCAAAACAAAGCTTTCTTAAAATGTTTTTTTGTTAAAAATGGTTACTTTTCTTCTATTCAGTAGCATGATTTTCATTTGGAAAAACTGCAATTTATATTTAATTTTCTTTTAGAAATAATATAAATCATAATTAAGCCATTTTAGTGAAGTACATAAATGAACTCAGGACCAATTATGATTTACGATTGTAAGAATAATATAATAGAATTAAATTCACCACGCTCATTGAAATATATAAATATCAAACTATAATTAAAAAAGCCCCTAGTAACTCAAAATTTAACGACAATTCACTTCAGAATGATCAGTTTAATGAATATCATTTTCTTTTTCCAAGAAATGAACAAAAACTAGGTAATTTTTTATCGATACTTCTAATTATTGATAATCACTTTTCCAGTTTGATAATGAGGATAAAACAATCGATGATAATAATAAATAGGAAAAAGAATAAGTCCTGTATGTGACCTAGAGCGATATAAATATACTACTAGTGGAGTGATCGCGTCTTATGTAAAAAAGGTAGAGGAAAAACGGTTACGTCATGGAATCGTACCACGGCGAGCTAATTTATATAACAGGACTTTAAACCAAAGCCCTCGACAAAAACAAGAATTATCCAAAGTCATGTGAAGAAAACCTCGTGACTTCGCAAACTTGAAAATCTACATCTACTTAGTAAAGTGAGTTTTTTATAGAAGAGTTCATTTGCAAAAGATTACATTAATACTGCACCTTGCAAATGCGTCATGCTATTTTGCATCTGTCCTGAATCAATTATGACGCACAGCTGTCAGGATATTTTCAAAAAGAGAAAAATAGATACTAAAAATTCAGTAAACAATAGCACGAAAGGATTCACTATAAATAAAAAGAAAAATAGCAGTTTAAAAGCAACATTGCGAAAAATAATAAATAAACGAAATTTTGAATTTTCACATTCAAGACTTAAGCAACTATTGTTAAGATTTTGACTTTTAGAACCTAAATACAGATATAAATTTAAAAAAAAATTCTCGTTTTAGTTTTCTTATAGGTTATAAAACATCTGTACTAATAATAAATCATTGAAAAATAAATGAAACAAATAAAGCATTTTTTGTTTGAAGGTTTTAACTTTGAAATTCGGATCCCGGATCGAAATTTGTGAAAGTCTATAATAAAAACTAACATTACACATAGAATTTTATCACATTGGAAATATTCGAATGAATGCAATTTTTTCTACAAATAGAAAGGATTTGCACAGAATTTCATTATATTTAGGGAAAAACATAATAAAATGTTTTACATTTTATAAAGATATACATGGACATTCGTTCTTGCTGCGTTTTTTGGATGATTCCATAAAGTAAAAAAATTTATATTTTGCTTCGTTCTATTGTGAAGATAATAGAAATGCATTTTGGAATAATATCGTTGGCCAATTTAATTCAAAATTTGATGCAGTTCTACATTTTTAACGTAAATATAATATAATAAATTTTATTCGTCTACAATTCTGAGTTATTGCATTTAAGTGCACACGGACCGACAGATAATAAAGCATTCTTTGATTGATTTAATCGACATTTGGCATGGATAAGCTATTTTAATGTAATGATTGCATCCAAATGTCATTCATCTAGCTTTTTTTATTTCTGAGTTATCGTGTTGACATACACACGGACGCATATACAATTTTCTTTTTAATGAATTTGTCCGAAAATGTGATAAAGATATTCAAATTTGATTTTATGATCATACACGAATTTTCATTCATCTTTTATCGTTTTTTGAGTTATTATATTAGCATACTGTCGGACATAATTCCAATAATGATTTTTAGGACTCTGAGAGATCTGAAATATGGAGATTTATAATTTTTTTTATGATTGGAATACATTTTTTTCTTTGCGTACTTTAAATAAGTGATAAAAAAGAAAAGTTAAAATAAATTAGATAATTTTTTTCCCAAGCAAAAGCTAAATATGAAAATCGTATTTCTAAAAAATAATTCAAATTAAAAATTGACGTGGGAAATTTGCATTATTAAAGGAATAATTTTTTTTTTTTTTTGAAAAATGAAAGAATATTGTCTCTATTTATCATAAAGATGCCGTGTTGGAAATCAAAACATGTAAATAGCCATGTTTTGTTCGAAGAATCTTACTTATATGAGGAGGTTGAAAAATGCCGCAATTGCGATTAGTACGACAATTTCAGAGATTCATTTTTCATGATATTTAAATTATCATAATCATGGAATAAAAATTTCAATATTTCTCCAGTAATTGATATTACATATAACAACGTTAACTTAACTAATCAACTAATCATAAAATCATCACTCTTCTTAGCATACATTCATGATATAGTTTAGAATCTGATAAAGCTTAACAGATCTGTGTTATTGTCAGAGAGGATAGCAAGCAGTCATTCTTTTCCCTCGTGACTGCACGAATTGCGGTCATGTGATATTCAAATTACCGGATGCATAGACTTTGGACAGAATATCTAAGTTATCTGCATATTTGGCGAGCGAGATTAAAACAATCCATAAAGTTAGAATACTCTTCAAGGTCAGCATTACACCTGCGCATCTAAAAAAAGATTGCGCCTTATATAATGTCTGAATAAAGTACAATTAATGGTCTTTGTTTGAAAGATGCAAAATAAGATGCAGGATTTACTGTTACCGTAATTATTACTGCGTAAATATTAATGAACATTATTTCATTGATATCCGTCATTGTGAGAATAATAATATTGCATGTGATTCTTCTAAATTTAGAGTACGTTCTGTGCGCAGAATTCAAAACAACATCCTGCATTGTTTGGCTGATACCCATTTTGTGTTTAATTATTTTGTATTTTTAAGAAATCTTATGTAATTACTGTTTAAAAAAGTGCGGTCCTAAGTTATTGCTTAATGCTATCACATATTGTTTTCATATGCTCGAGTTATTATTTAGGCATGATAATAAGAAATCCAAATATCTCATAATATTGTGCTCAGAATTCAATGTGAAATTCTCTCATCCTTGTCTGGGAGGATTTACCTCCTTCTGTAACATTTTAGAGTTTAACAATTTGTATTTAGAAGAATTCTGTTGCTAATTTAAAACACTAGACATTCTAAGCGCTCCTGTGTATTACTTCAAGATATTTGCTGTATAGCTTAATTACAATGTAAGAATCCAA
Organism: Argiope bruennichi; assembly: GCF_947563725.1. NCBI lineage: Eukaryota > Metazoa > Arthropoda > Arachnida > Araneae > Araneidae > Argiope > Argiope bruennichi. The sequence goes on from NC_079162.1 coordinate 57,859,409, forward strand.
ATAATTTGAATTTGAAATTTATTTATTTGCACATCAAAACGATTCCTATCTACAGAAAGTCAGAAGTTCGAGTGCCTGTCAGATATTTAATTCATAGAAGCATCTGAATCTTGAAATTAGAAAATTAATTTTAGATGTTCTTATGTTACAGTACAAGCGCATAAATTTTGGGACGAGGAACGCCTCTCAACATATAATATATGCAATGATATCTCTTAAATAATTTAAATCCTAATTAATTTCCTAATTTTTATCTTCATTTAACCCATATTAATTTTGTTCTAAAATGTCCTTTTATTTCCTGTTCCAATTCCACTCTTTTATTTAATTTTAAAAAAAATGGAATTGGATCAGGAAATAAGAAAACATTTTAGAAAGAAGTTAATATGGGTTAAGTTAAAATAAAAATTAGAAAATTAATTAGGATTTAAATTAGATTAAGTTAGATATCATTACTTACACACATATTTAAATTATTTTTACTTCGATCATAACTGTAAGCTATTATACTGCTGTAATCAGGACAGCCTTTGTCATAATTCCATGTTTTCAAAGCCCCATTTTTTTTATGTTTTATTAATCGGTTTTGAAAAAAATTGTGTTCTTTAATTAAACTGTCTAAAACTGCAGAATTGGAAGTTTTATTTCTTTGTTTGTCAGAAATTAACAGAATGCAAAAGGTCTAATAAATTCAATAACAAATATATTATTTTTTACGAGTAGCACCTGGATCCAAATTAAATATAAGGGATGAAATAAAAGGAATTTGTACAGTCCATCAAAAAAATATCCGCACATTTGTCATTACTCATAATCTATAAAAGTTAATTTCAAAGTAAAATGTCATACGATTTGGAAGAATGTCTTCCCTAAAAATGTGTAAATTGCATTGGCATAAGGGGCCATTTACATATTTATGCATGAACATTTTCCTATTGCAAATCCTAATTTTTCGTCTTTTAACTTATTCTGCATAATGAGAAATCCTCAGATATAAAATTCTAAACAAAAGAATTGGAGACATTCGAGAAAAAATATATGGGGGTTGTATCAATATATGCAAACGTAACAAACAGGTCACCCGATTAATACTTTCTTTTATTCGCAAGTTTTCATTTCAAGCATTCATACAGTAACTTTGCTGTAAGAAGAATAGATATTTTTTTCATGCATAACGTTATTAGTAATGAAAGAAGACTAAATAAGAATTCGAAATTCGTATAAGATTTTTTAATTTCTAACAAGATATTCTAAGCCAGTTAAAATGCAAGCAAAATTACTCTAGTTGTCTTGGTCACAAGACAACATGGGCAAAGCCTTATACGCATCATATATAGATATAACAGTGGCACGATAGCACATTTGAGAAAAGGCCTACAGTGCCCATATCTGCTTATTTGGCGGGGGCCCTGGGGTGCAAGGCGTATGTCCCGGTTGGGTGGTCAGCCTAGCGCGGAACCCCCAGTGTTTAGTTCCCAAGAATGCGTGGTGCTCAGTTTATCGACCCATTGAAGGAATGAAAGGCTGAGTCGACCTTTCCCAGCCCGAGGATCTTACCTCGGACCTGTGCGTTAGGAGCTACCGGGCTTCATATATAACTTTTGAATGAAGGGTGGTTTTGGATTCTGCGGACCATGATCGGTGAAGAACTGATGACATTTGCCCGAAGTCGTGTTATGAGAATCATTGCAATAGGTAGTCTTCTTATAGGAATCTGCCTAATAGACGATGCAGGTTATTTTTATTGGCTTGAGAACCTCCAAAAGTTCTGGTTTGGGCTCAGTTTTCTATAGAATTACACTGATCAGACTTCGTTGACTTACATAAATGTAATTTTAACACATCCAAGTCGCATCTTGACTGTTATTTTCTTATCAGATGAACAATGAATGATTCAAACTACGGCTTTTATTAATTGTAACGTTTTTCTATTGAATTTCTATTAGAAAGAGTAAGTGACATGGTTTGCCACAAAATAACAGGATGCTTTTCGATGATTTAGCCAAATACCGGAATTAACCAAAATTAAGCATTCTGTTATAGGACGGAATAAAAAGACTATAGCAGAAATTTTTTTTCCCATGAAATTATATTTTCTTATTTAAAAATGGTCTCTCTTATTGAGGAAATAGTATTAAACTTTTTCATAGCACTGACTTATTTTTTAAGAAATAGTGGTGTTGCTATGATTATGATCTAAAATCATCTCGAAATTAAACTATCTCATAACAATATAGAGAAAATCTACATGCAGTTTTTTCATTGTAGAATGTGTTGTTCATCAGTGTATTTCATAGACATTTCAATGTGATTTTACTACATAATCATTTCAATTCAATTATGACAAACAATTTTTTTTCGAAAATATATATATAAAAAAGAATTTAATCCTTCTAAATCTTTTTTTTTTTCGTCTGATTTTTGGAGTTAGAGATCTCACAATTTTAATTTTCGTTCTATTTCTTTAACCTTTTGCTGTTTTCTTTTCATAGATATATTGAATTAGAAAGATTAGTCAAACGTGGAAAAAATACATTTTAATTTTCAATTCTTTTTAAAATCTCTTCCTCGGTTTTTTTGCAGAAATATCATCTCTACGAATTACATTACCTGACATAACTGTTAAAAACACGAAATGTCACACAAATTAACGGGAATTTAACAAGCTTCAAATTCCTTATATTCTTACTTAAATTCACAAAATTTTCATTTCTAGAACGAGAATGAAAAATCTATTCATTGTCGTGAAGTGCTTCCTTCAAGCCTTATTAAACCATTAAAACTTTTCTCACGTTTGAGCCAAATGTGTTGTTTTTCTTAATTTAGGTGAAATACCGTAAAATATATTTACATAATTATCTCATTTGTTTAAGGTTTGAAACAGTGATTGCTACCATTAAGATTTTTCTCAGGTTTTGTTTTAGAAAGTGTAGGTCATACTTCTTGTGGTAATTTTGTTTTTTGGCTGAAGAGAAATATTGTAAAGAAATTAACGTAATTTTCTCGCTTATTTTATGGTCCAAACCAGAGGTTAATAAAACATTCAGCAAATCTAATGTAAAGTTTTTGATTTTGTTGTGCATTCTGCATGAGTATGACGATTGACCTTAAAATGTATTCTTTGACAACTGAGATCTGTAAATTTTGCTTAACATCTAGGCCACGAGTGGCGAACCTTTATGAATCAACGTGCCATTTTTTCTAAAGAAATGTTCAATAAGGTATAGACGTGCCATCAAATAATTTTGACTTGTGATTATTGGGAAAATAATAAAACTAAACACTAACAACTCAAACCTCTTTCTTTACTACGAAAAAATACATTTTGCACTGTATAGTAGTAGATGTTTTAGTTATAAGTGTAATTCAAATTAAAGTAACATTAGTGTGGCTTCTGTTGTTGCAGATTAGATGACAAATATCTTATAATAGAATTGTAAGGTTTTGCTTTTAGAAGAATGCCTGCTGAATTGGGAGTCATCTGCCAAACGGTTTCTAAGCGAGTCTTTAATGTTATTCATCTCTGTAAATAATGACTCGCTGAAATAGGTAGATGAAAATATGGTTAAAATAGCATGAGCCAGCTTCTTCAAACAGTTAAATGTGTCTCGAATCGAATTCCATGTTTCTGAAATTTCATTACTGTCATTTTTACTTATACTGCTTGTTAACCTTACAGTTTCAATCTATTCCAACTTTTCACCTCTTTCAATAAATTTTTAAATCCATATTGAACTTGACTGGAAATCAATCATTTGCATTTCAAATTCTTCAATTTCCAACCAATCGAATTGCACAAATTCAGTTTATCAAATGAAATCACATCGGGATACATAATAAACTTCCGATAATTATTTGAACTGAGAACATCTCGCTGAAAATTCTTTGATTGAAGAATCAATTACGGAAATAAATTCTTCAATATCTTTTTCTTCGTCTGGTTTCTCATGTATATCTAAATTTGGTATATAATACTAATATTCTTTTTCAAGTTTGGGAACAGATATTTTTTTTCAAGTTTGTAGTTTCTTGTAAGAATATCTTTTCTGAAAATACGCAATTTAGCGACAAAAGTGGAAGAGAAATCCATCATAACGACAATTTTTTTTATTTGTGCCTTGAAGTTTTACGTTCAAAATTGATTGAAATTTTGACATATGTCTATAAAAATCAATTTTAAAAGCCACATAATATCCAACAACGGTAGGTATTGTTCAATTTCCCCCTCATTTTGCAGAAACAGTTTGATTTCTTTCAAGCAGTCAACAAACCTTTGAAGTACGTTCCTGCGGCTTAACCAGCGAACATTATTATACATTAGTAAGCCATTATACACCGAGTTGACTCCATCTAACAAAGCATCAAACTTTCGTTTATTTAAAGCCTGCGACGATATGAGGTTGACTATCTTTGTGATTAACGACATTACATTATCAAAAGATGTTAAACCATTCTTAGCACAGAAGGCTTGTTAGTGAATAATGCAGTGAAATTCCAGAATTGAATGTCTGTTTGAAATAAACTAATGAAACCATTTTTTCCCCCACCAATATTTGGAGAACCATTAGTTGTTACTGAAACAATTCTTTTCAAACCAATTTCTTTCTCAGCATACGATTTTTTAACATCCTTACAAATATCTGTGCCCTTTGTAGTTGTTAACAACGATTGTTATTGCAATTAATTCTTCCTTAATGACGTTTCCTACAAAATATCGAGCAAAAATAGCTAAACGTGCTGATTAGTGACGTCAGTACTTTCGTCAAGACATTGCGATATAAAAGGAGCTGAGATAATGTCATCTGTTACATTTCCGGCCAGTTTTAAGATTCTTTCCTTTATTGGGTTTCTTGGTAGAGGAAAATCTTTGATGCGCTCAATTATCTTACGTTTATCATCAAAATCCTCAAAAAGTGAAGACACGCGTGCTGACCAGGCTTCCTTCAAAAACTCGACCTCTTGAAAAGGCTTACTATGTCGATCAATGACATTTCCAGCCAAATAACTTTCCGCACTCATATGACAATTTTTGCTAATATATTTAATCATGGACGTCGATTGTTTATTTCTGTCTTTTATTGCACTTGCAGGGAATGGGAAATGTACCCCGCGCTCCACGACCGATCACTCGCCTTTGATCGAATTACTTCATAGTGAACTTTGTTATTTTTAACTGAAAGGCAAACCGTTTTGATCGGTGACGTGTTCAAAATATTGTATCGCGTGCCATCTCTTAAGAATTCAGTTAACCACGTGGTCTTCTTGGGCGGAGTTAGCTGTCAATCATGTAAATACCACGTGGTCTCACTGTTGCTGTTAATATTTTCTTTTCCAGTAGAAGCGACCTTGACTGATGTACTAGAGGGAATGTGATCTCGGCACCCTCCCCAGAAATTTTATGTGTTGTTCTCTAAGTATACTACATGTGTCTTCAAGTCATTTCACCCATGGAAATATCTTCACTATCAAATAAATTATTGTGTAATCAAGAAAAACAATAATTTTTCACCATCAATGGCACGCGTGCCACTGGTTAGCCATCCCTGATCTAGGCAGATGATGTAAAAAATTTCGATATAATAAGGAATTTTAGTTTTCAAAGAAAAAAAAAATCTACTTTTGACAAATGTATCCAGACTTGAAAATCTGGTTTCTAAATCGGAATAAATCTACCTAAAAGCGGTTTTTTTTTAAAAAATCCACTTTTATTAACATATTACGCGAAATTTTTAAAATTTTTTTGGTCAGATAAATTATATATATGTGCACAAAAAGTTGCGCAATTGTATAATTATATTTAAATTATGATTTGTTTTGAAAACATTTGATAGTTTTGAAAAACGGTATCGTTATAAAATGAGGAATAAAATCATTTACAAAAGACTGAGTAAGCAACAAACCATTACTATAACCTCGAAATTACATATTTATATATGGCATTTCATTATAATATAAAAACCAAACCAAAATTATAACGCTTCAAGTATGTCAATTCTGTTCCGTACAACGTGCAAAAGAATTTCAAATTTGTTCGCTTGTTGTAAAGAAACGAAGGACAGAATACAGGCACAGACGAAGGACAGACACACTTTCTACTACAAACAATATTGACTGATATATATATAGAATGAATCTAAACTATCTACTGTTAAAAAAATATTTTAAGTGCCGAGTGGTGTACGTAAAATTCCAAAATCCACAAATGAGGATTGTGGCATTTAACAAGTTAATGTATTAAACAACAGATGTTTTATTTGAATTATTTTCTACTTTTGAATCTTGAGAGGAGTGATTTCGCAAACTCATTATAATATGGCGCTGCTGGCATGAAATCACAATTTAATTGATCATAATTTGCTACAGGATTGCGACGGAAAAATTGTCATATAACTAATTAATATTTTCTAAAGTCTTTTTTCATGATGATTAATAGAAAAATAATTGAAAAATGCCATCAAGTGCAGTTTTATCACAAATTACATGTCTAATGTGAATGGATTTTGAATGTTTAAGAGAAACGTAATAGTATTTAAATCAACTCATTAAAATATTTATACATTTTAAATAATTATTTTCTTCATATAAATTCTATCCGAGAAATAATAAAGTTATTACATTTCTTTCTAAATTGGCAAGTTATTATGAGCAATAGAACAGTCAGAAAAAACAGGTTCAAACAGGGTCAAGTCTATTGATGTATGTTTGCCCTTTTCTACCACCTTATCAACCATTTTCCTACCCCCTCATCAATGCTCAATGTCATTCTCAGTGCAGAGTTGAATACGTGCAAGTAATACCAAAGTTTCAATAGAAGTATATTGTTAGTGTTGCGATTGAGAGAAATGGTTTCCTGAGAATGAGTTAATTTATCCAATTGTTTCTGTTACATTGTGGTATATATACATAAATAAACATCAAAGAGTTTCATATTTTGCGTGTGTATGAAGAGGAGTATATTCTTTGTTTTGGTAAGAAATTGGGGGAATCTAGATGAACTTTGGTTCCACCTCAAGTGTTATTAGTGCAATGCTTCTATATGAATGAGGAATGCACTTTGATTATTTTGGTATGAAACGGGGGGAATCGAGATTAACTTTGGTCTCACCCAAAATATTATTAATGTATTTAACAAGTTTGATTAATCCAATAAAGAGTTTACTTCAGCCACTTAATATAGAATTAAATATTATAAAAAACTGTTAAAATATTACCAAAATCAGAAGAAGGCTTCAAATCACTTTGTTTGATTTGCAGGACCTGACCGTCAGGTTTAGCTTGTAGTTTTATAACACAAGAACCAGTACCTAGGTTATACTACGTCAAACAAGTTTTTTCCCTCTTCTAATTCGAAGCTTAGCACAAAAACACTTTCGAGTAAAATGATGCAAAGTAATCATTGGTCAAGTGACACTAAAATCCAAAAGCTATAATGAAAAGGTCCAAAAATGAGTTCAAATTACGTCATGAAACCCTATTGACTTTAAAAAGGCTGAAAGGTTAGCATGTACATATTTACCAAGCAATATTGGCAGAATCACTGTTATGATATCAAAAAAATGATGAAGAATGAAAATTTTAACTCAGAATGGAAACGAACGACAGAAAAGCGCCAAATGAGTGACGTGACTTTATAATGGGACTAAGGTACTTTTTCCATTTCTATTCATTGGGAACTACTAGCTGCGATTCTTCAAGTGGCTTTAATACAATAGAAGCTAACCTTTGTTTCTTCCGACCGCTGGTATTACATTTCCCAGCCATCTTTCATTAAACATCAACAGAGTTTATTACAAAAGAGGTAATACAGAAAAATTATCTACTAGCTGATTTATCTTAATAGCTTGAGTGTATATACCACTCTATACGAAGAAAGAAAATATATATTGGTAAAGCATTAATCTCACTTCATTAAGGAAAAGATAAATAAAATTTTAATTGTTCAAAAATTCTCAACACACACACACACACACACACACACACACACACACACACACACACACACACACACACACACACACACACACACACACACAAATGGTTTTGCGATATTCGATAGGAGGTCTTTCAATATTAAATGCTTTCAATTTCAATTATTTAATTAATCGGTATTACAGAAAATAAAAAAATTCACTTAACAGCATTTTCAAGTGCTTTCTAATCTCTCTTGGAAAAGCGCATGAAACAAAGAATTCATAAGCTGGAGAGTCGTTGATAATGAATGGAGAATGGAATAATATGAAGATCAAAGTGACCTGAAGTATCTATAGAAGCAATCTCATTCAGTTCTTACATATTGGGGTAGATTTCCTGGCCAGACTATTTTCAGAGAAAACTGGCCCACATTTGTGTTTCCCTAGTAAGAAATTTCGAGGAGCCAATCCTCCCATAACCAACTAATTCTTACTAAAGCGTACATTAGTATATTAGTTTTTGAATAATAATGATTAAGGGCACAAACAAAGGGCGGAACTGTAGCCTTCCCCTTCTATTCATGTTTTTCACATACGTCATGCCATGCCTTAAAACAATTTCACCAGTTTAAATACAACCAGCGGTAGTGATAAGCCAGAAATTTTCTCGAATACTACCAAATAAAGATGTTATACCCGCCTTAAAAAAAACTGTGCACTTCAGGCAAAACCGTTAACGCCACACGTACTCAGATTTTTATTTTCACAGGCCCGCTCATAAGTGTTTTGTGCATCGTCAGTCATAGAAACAAACCAGTTTGCACTTTGGATATATTTTTTTCGACTGATTGATCTATAATTTTAGTAACAAGATCCCATACCAAATTTCACTTATCTGAGTAGCTATGCTTTGAGTTATCGCTTTTACATGATTGTGAGTGTACAGACCGACAGAGAGCCAATCCTTTGATAAATACGTTTTAAAATTTGACATGGACCAGCACTGGTACTAAATTTCATCCATCTAGCTCAAAACGTTTTTAAGTTGTGTTCATAGATAAATAGACATTACTCCAAAAATATTATTATTATTGGATTAAAGGAGGTGTAAAAAGTAGAGATTCGTCAAAATCTCGAGTTAGGATTTACTATTATTATTATTACAATACTTCCTTTTGTATACTTCGTACACGCGAAAACATGAAAATAGAATAAAAAGACCAGAAATGCATTTTTCGAGATAGGAAAAATGATGCCTCATTCATTGCAAGGTTTCTTTTCATACGCACATTATTATACCATAATTGATTATTATCGGATAATTATCAAAATTATTCCATATTGCCTAGTTATACCCCAAAACTTAATTTCCCAGAATATATAACCTGTATAAAGTTGAGAAATCATTTTAAAGGATCATCTTTTGATGATCATTTACGATTCTTCAATCCATTCATAAAAAAAAATAATAATAAAATAATAAACAAAACAAAAAAACCATGGAGACTGCTGGTAGAATCAAAATCAACACTTCGTTTTCTCGTGATTTATTTCCCATTCTGCTGTGAAGGCTGTTTCCATTCTGCTGTCTATTCCGAACATCCATTCACGTGACCGAGTTCGTCAATTTTTCAAGTCTACTAGCCGACTTCCCCTACCTCCCGTCTCTGAATAAGCCACCAGCCAAGTGACAGCATCCATTTGTCATTCACGTACAAGTGTGATACGAAAAAGTGCAAGAAAAAAAAAGTGCTGAAAAAAAAAAATCAAAACAAATAAGGAAAGCGCAAAAAAAAAAAAAAAAAAAAAACGTTTGATTGGATAAATAGGTAAGGGAAGAGCTGCTAAAAATAAGTAATTTTTTTCTGATGGCCATTTAGATTCTTTTTTATCAACATATATATATTTAGCGGTATGTAAACAGACATTTCCTTTAAAGAAAGTGAACCTTCTTTTATGTAAGGTATTTATTCTATATAACTGACTACACTGTTCGGTTTTCTGTGCAAACGATTTTTATTTCTTCGCGTTTATAAAGAGAAAATATTGTAATTATCAAACTATTTGATCCTGACAATGTGATGAATCTCCTTGTTTTAGATCTGCTTTGGATTCGAAAGAAATAATTTTAATATTATGTTTGTTTATGAACGTAACTCAAAAACACAATAGGCTTGATAGATGAAATGTAATAATTGAACTTTCCATCAAAATTTTATATTTGCTTTAAAATCTAGAGTACGTATGTTTGTAAATGTGGCGACTCAAGAAAATAAAAATCTAGATAAATGAAACGTAGCATATAGTTGTATGAAATTTAGGCCTAAAACTTGGATCTTACATATATCTAAAAACTTTACATGTGGCCTTTTCAATAAATTTGGATATTCCTATCTAATTTTGGATGAAATCCTTCTGTGAGAACCCTGTCTAATTTATCCATCCATGCCCATGTGAGCAATATAACTCAAAAACGCGCATAGCTTGGTGAATAAAATTAAGCATATAGATTTATCACTGGTATTTTAGTCCTGTATCGATTATTATTAAACTTATCAGTCTGAGGGATGACCGTTTGTCGATTTGTACATTTGCATTTGTACACGATTATTTGAAAATGCAAAGATTTAGACGAATAAAATTTGAACGTTGTTAGTCACCAGTAATGTAGATATGTATCGAATTTTTTAAGTCAATCGGAAAAAAAAGATATCCAATATAAATACTTATATTCCTTTATAGTATGAAGAAGACATATTAGTATACTAAATTATAGAGAGGAGTTCAGTTCAGTTATATTAACGTCCCGATTTTAAAGCAACACGAAGGCTATTTTAAGACGGACCTCGTCATTTTGAACCGCCGTCAAATGACGAAGACGACATCTGAGATGGCACCTCCCCCACCGAACTTCCACAAAACACCAGTGGTAGGATTGGCGAGAATAAAACACTCTCGCTGGTTTTACTTTTGAATGACTGCCCTTAGTTTTGGGATGAATGGACCACGACCATGAGTTTTGTTCAAAATAAGTATTAAGTTTGAAGTTATAATAAAATTGTTCAATTTCAAGGTTACTACCAATCTAAAGGATAAAATATCATACAATAGTTATTAAAAGAATAATCTATATATTTATAGAAGAAATAATAAGAGTATGCAAAGTTTTACATAAGAGTATACAAAAAAGAGTAGCAAACAGCTACTGCGTGATAAGTTTTGTGCTGAAATAGTAACTTTTTAAATACTTTAACTTGAATTGCTTCATGCTTGTAAAGATCAAATTTGGAATTTATTTTTTACTCACCTCATTTATCATTTAATCTTTAATTAAATTAAATACTGATTCTGTGCTAGTAGTGGCACCTGGTAGTAAGTCTGAGAAAAGCATTTATCTCAAGATTAAAAATAGCAAATAATTAAAATAAAAATTACTGTTTAGCACACTTGTAGAAGTGTTTTTAAAAACTGTTTTAATTAAATTTATTAATGTTGTGACTTTCCTATGTGGTTCAAAATTACATTAACCAGTCATGAGTTTCATAATTTGAATTTCTTTAAATTATCATCTTTTGGTAATTGCATTTTTCAATAAAATTTATTAAACTAAAGATTTATAATACCTCCTTGATCCTTTTCTGAGAAGAAACCTTGAAAGTATTGATTCTTCGAAATTTATCATCGGTTTCTGAAGACCTACTAGTGCTACAGCTATTTTGTACGGAGACCTTTTTTCTTTAGTGCAAACGTTATTTGATAATAGAGAATTATTTAATGCAATATTGATTAATATTGTTTTTACAGTATTCTTCATGGATTTGCTCATTTTCTTAGTTTTGATGTTTTGCATTCAATTTAATTATTTGCTCATTTTGAAACGTGGCAAAATCATACATAGACTATTTTTTGATCAAAAGGAAATTTTTCAAATTAATAAGCATTTATTTTATTTTTAATATATTTGTGTAGTAAATATGCGTATATGAAAAACGCAAGCTGATATCAGAGGTTTGCAGAAGTTACAATTTATGCATCTAATCAGGTTCACCAGGCGAGTTAAACTTAATCAGGAAAGCAAATTTATGATCAAATGATAGCCATCAAATGTATTATGTATGTATTTAGAAATTCACTTCACAAAGACAAAAAAAAAAAAAAAAAAACGACTTTAAAGACCTCCGAAACTTTCTGGCATACTCTCTTATATAGGCATTACCCCTCCCCCCCCCTAGAAATTAGGCAACTTGAGCACGGTTGTGAACACCAAGAACTTTCGGATTTTTATTTTTAGAATGCGAGTTTTGTGCTTCGCAGGATAATGAGGAAAATCAAATATATACGTCTGTTTTTGACAGATTGAATCCAGAATGTGACACAGATCTGTGACACATTCACAGAATGTGTCATTGATCTAAATCATTATGTTTTTGAATTATCACGTTGACATGCTTACAAATGTACAGATCGACATACGACCAATACTTGGTACTGATTTGGTTCAAAAGTCTTTACAGATATTTATTCCAGATGCTAAAACTGTGTACAAAAAGTTGCACGTAGAGAAGAGAACGTTGTATCTCTGACCGATTTTCAGTATTAATTTTTTATGGCTTGGTATGCAAGTTCAAAATTATGTTGCTTATGCAGATCTTAATTCTGCTTAGCTTTGGATTCATTATATATTTTAAGAAACTAAAATTTTCTATTTTAACTTTATTTTTTTTTAGAAAAATCTTTCACACTTGTCAAAGGTACAGCATAGAGCTGTAACATTTGATTAAGGAGTGTTGTACATTTGACCTGCATATATTATAAAAAGAAGCTTAAATGAGAAAATGAAGTTTAATTATATAAAATGGTAAGAGTTATTTTTGATTAAATCGCAGATTTTAATACATAAAAGCAAGTTATATATAAAGATTCGTAGTTTTTAAAATGTTTATTCTTTTAAAAATATATTCATCATGTTACACTTTAATGAATGAGAAAAATCTTTACTGAACTTTATAATTTGGAGAAAAAAAGAGAATCATGTTTTCGGGACAGAATCCTGTTTTAGAATCTACAATGAATGAATCGTACATGAGATATGGATGAATCTTCGACTAGTCAGCTACAGATAAATGTAGGAAGTCGTCACTAATAAAAATATTCTTATTAAAAGAACAAAATCTATAATCAATAATAATGAACCCTTCCAATTATTTGGAATTCGATTTAGTAACCCAATTTAGCCACATCATATATGATAACAAATTTACTTCTATTATCGTATATTCCTTAATGTTAATATCCATTTGTTACAATGGATGAATCATGCATGAGATATGGATGAATTTTCGACCTGTTAGCAACAGATGAAGATAGAAACTCGTCATTAGTAAAAAATTAGTCACCTCATACCTGGAAACAATTTTACTTCTATTGCTTAATGTTAATATCCAGTTGTATATTGCCTGGTTGTAATAAGTTTTTGAAAGAGCCAGTTACGAACGTCGAAGAAATGATTCGCATTCAATGATTGTTGTGAGGATGAAGAATCATGATGATAGCGTCATTTTTTATGATATCAGTAGCATGAATAGTAGCATGAGTTTCATGATTGTCAAGGAATAGCAGGGAAGGATTTTCAAGATTTGTTCTGATATGATAGATAAAGTGCTTATATAATCGAAGAAAAATAGTTTTGTAAAATAATTTGAAAATCGAAAAGTAATGTAAAATTGATTACGAAATTCTATTTTTATAAACATGTTTCATGTCAAGTTAGATAAAAATTTACGAAAACATGTTATAAGCATGCATAAAAATCGTTTCGGCATTCCTTTTCTCTACAGAGTTCTCATATTAATTGGCAAGAAAGATATAAACATCCCCAAAAAATCAGTATGATTCACATGATCTCCATGATTTCTGAGAACCAAAAGTTAAATTTTTTTAGAGAACCAACTTTGAATCAGAATGATCGTTTTTCATAAGGGAAAATATTTTAACATATAAAAACTGCATGAAGAATCGTGTTGGTATTTGCGATGGTGCCTTGAATTAAATAATACACCTTAAAATATAATTTACCTCTCAGTCATGAAATATTCTCATAAGTTAAGAAACACCCTGATTTTTTTTTTTTAGTATAACGCATCCAAAATTGAGGATATTGTACGAGGAGAGTATACGAATCTACCATTTTGAGAAAGAGGATGGTGGGATTAACTTCATTCCGGTCATGTTCACTACATAAATATTCGTTGGTGCTTGAGCTTGATTAATTAGAGTTTTCTGTGCGTTATATAAGGCTCAGGTAATTCACTTATTGGTTGATTTTTTTATGCAGATAACAATCTCGCAATTTTATACAACGTTCTAATGAAAATAAATCTTTTCAAAACCTCATTTTTTTTCCAAAAGCAGAGAGTGTGTGTTAGAATTCAGTTAATAAATTACATAAAAATTTTGCATTAAATTTTAGAAAAAATAAAGGCAGATTAAAGAAAGGATTTTTTTTTTGTTTTACTTGTCGAATAACCATGCCTTTTTCTAAAAAAAAAAAGTTGATAATACTGATATAAGTAACAATGCAGATAACAATCTTGATTTACAGATAATAATCTCGCAATTTTATGCAACGTTCTAACGAAAATAAATCTTTTCAAAACCTCATTTTTTTCCAAAAGGAGAGAGAAAAAGAGAGTGTTAGAATTCAATTAATAAACTGCATACAAATTTTACATTAAATTTCAGGAAAAATAAAAGTGGATTTTAAATCATTTTTTTTTGTATTACTTTTCGAATATCCATGCATTTTTTAAATAAAAAGGTGAATCGTCATAGTTTTCTTGAGTTTAATATTACGTTTATTAAGCTTTTTTTCTATTTAAATCTCATTTAATTTAAAATGAATCATTATTTAAATCACAGGAATCGGAGATTATTTGAATAATAAATATTTTTAGCGTAGAGCAAAAATTAAAAACTGCCTATTCTTCTTGAGGCATATTCTGTTTTCTTGTAAAGTATCAAGTGAAACTAAGTGAAGTCCCAGATTTTTTTTCCCTGTTGATACTTCAACTATGTTCATTTTTAGCAAAGCTTTCATAAGGGAAAACTGATCTGCTTCATAAAAACTCTTAAATTTAATAAAGTGTTTGTATAGATTAACAGAAATTCAGATGTTTTATAAGGGCGCGGTCAAATATTTTTTAAGAGCTTTGTGTAATATTACCATTTTTTTTTTTTTAAAGTGGAACAAATATTTACACACATCTCCATAACATAATAGGTGTGGTAAATTCAATTTATCCACGCTTTTAAAATAAATGATTTTTACCTGCGAGTTTCAAAGTTTAATAACTGTAAATGCCTTAGCTTATTTTTCTCTGCAGACCAATATAGAGAACCTCATTTAAACTACAGATATAGCAATTCCTCAGTTTACTTTCCAAATGAGGGTAACTTTCTTCTGAGCTCATAAAAGCTTAGATTGCAATGCCGATTGCTGCTTTTCTATGATTTCTGTTTGTTCACGAACATATAGGTTGCGTATCTTTAAAATCAGTTATATATTAGATAACCTGAAACAGCATTTAAGTTTAGCTTAATTTGCAATAACTTTTTCTTAATTAAAGATATTTGTGAAGACTTCAACAATAAAAGTTTATTTCGTATTACCATTTAAGATTGAAAAATCACTTTAACCCTTTCTAGGGCCGTGGGAAGTATGCTTCCCACCAAATTTATCAGTCTTTGTATGAAATTATGTAGGTTGGCATAAGTTCTGACAAATTTTTTTAGTAAGTCAGAAACTTAGATGCTTCAGTTCTTTATCTCAGACAAAATGATGCGCCTTGATTTGTTACTTAATTATTAATTAACCAAATTAATTAATTAATCAAATTAAATTTATCTAATAAGCTAAATGAATCCCTTTTATTATTCTAATTTCAAGCCTAAAAATATTTTAACATAATACGACTAGAAAAAAATGGCCCTTTAAAGGGTTAAATGATTTCTACTAAATGTGTTATTATTTATGAAATCATTCACAAGCCGCCAGTAATTAAAAAATTAGTAAAACATTATTGTTTGATTGTTATTAAGTTAACATGTGGGTTTTTGAAGTCATTTTAAGGAAATTTCCAATTCAGAAAGTTTGCTAAAAAACAAGAGAAAATTTTTCATCTTTTTAATTTTTTTAATTTTTTTTTTTTTTTTTTTTTTTTTTTGTATACGAAATGTAAAAAACACTGAAATCTTCGATAATTTTAACCTGCTGATTTTGTTGACTCTCCACATTCTAGACTTCTCAAAGCACCGAAAGACCATTTTTGTAAGACCGTAAGAATAATAATTGTGGGCAGAGAATTTGGTATGCGACCTTTACTTCACATTTTAGATGAAATTCATCTAAGGAATAATAATTGTGGGCAGAGAATTTGGTATGCGACCTTTACTTCAAATTTTAGATGAAATTCATCTAAGGAAAATCTCACTATGTTTTTGACCTTCTATACGCATGTAAACACGATAACCGAAAACTGCAACGGATACAGCATGTTTACAATTTGGCATGCTGATTTATCATTAGAATTGTAAATCAGTATCCATCTGTATGAATTACGAAAGAAGATAATATTTCAGAAAAATTAAAATGATTAATTATTTTAAAAAACAAGCCGTGTTCATATTGTTATTTCAGTGCGCATATAGTATGTGTAGTAAAATTTAGACGGAGAATTTTTAAGAAGCATACTTTAAAAAATGAATAATACTTTTTAAATCAACTTTCTCTCTCTTTTTTTTTAATATAAACTATTCATCGGTATGCGCGAATCGGAAGAGCGTTGAATGTTTAATTTAAATTTTTGGCGTTTTCAATCTGGGACATTGTCAAAAATCGGAACCATTCCAGATGATTCGAAATGCCGAGTCATTTTATAAGCATGGCGGAAATTTGAAATTTTAGCTTTTTTTATTATGCGATGTTTTAAAAATCCAGTTTAATTTTTGTTTATTTGAGCTATATAATTACAAATAAAATTCAGGATGATCCAGAAAATTTAGTAAATATCCTTGAAAAATCAGAGACACTTTTTTGATCGGTACAGACAGCCAATATTCGGGCTGTCATTAACTCACGATTCCCACGGGGTGGGAGACAGTCACTTTACTGCTGTATATTGCAGTTTTTGAGGGATAATTTGTTTATCTTTTACACATGTGAGTCATGTTATTATCGGTAGTATAAAATAACAATTCATTTTGTTTTAAAAATATCTGAATTTATTCGCAAACGTTACATCTAAACAGTGATTTAGAAAAGCAGCAATCATAGGATTAAACACAGTTCAAATTTGCATGATAAATACCTCCCTAAGAAAGGTGAGCAAAAAACAAAGGTTATCAATAATATTTGCTTGTGAGAGGTAAATGGCGTGTCCAATTTTAGAAGCTGATACGGAAATGCTAATGTCTTAATGTCTAACATGTTTCTCGTCGAAGGTCCAAATATAAACTGCGCACTTAAATGCGTTCTATATTTGACCTTTACGCTCACTCATGTGTAAATTTAAACAGTTAGATTGTCTGGGGTAACAGAGAAAACTTACATGATTCTTGAAATAACTTTTTGTAGGCAACGTCTCTATTTTATATTATGTAATATCAGATTCTCCCAAAGATTTTTTTAGCTTTGGGATAATCATCATTCTTTCAACGTATACGTTGAACATAATGAATAATGATTATATAAGATAGTAAAATGTCCTTTGTATTACAAAGGACTTAGGGTAATTATATTGGATTGGAATCGTAACTATATGGACTTTGACACCTAGCGCGAATAAACTGTATTGCCTTTAAACTGTTTTTGAATACTATATTCCTCGCGTGTTCTACATCCGAATCTCATTTTTCCGAATCTCATCCTAACTTTTTTCTGAATCCTAACCACAATTAATTGAAGCTCCTCATCTAACAATTAACAATAAATTATTTAATTTCGATTAATAAATAGTTTATTAATCGAGATTTCGCTATTTCAACATATATGTAGTAAAGGTAATTTATCCACGCTTCTAGAGTAAATTCTTTTTATCCGTGCCTTTTAAAATATAAAATTATGGGTTTAATTATTTCAGATTGATTTCATGAACCATTCTGTTTCGAGAGCCTCATTTTATCTGACGATTTAATTATTATTTATTTTTACTATCCAAACTATAAGAATTTCTTTTCCTTTTCAAATATATAGTATATATAGGAGCGTTTCCCATGTGCTCCTTTCTAACCTCTCGCAAACATGCTACTTTCAAATGGTTACAGCTCAGATCCACTTTAAATACCATCTAAAGGGTTTAAATTCATCTTTTATTATTTAAAGAAATATATTGTAAGTATAAAATAAACCGAATTGAGGGTCATTAACAACTGTCAATTTCTTATGAAAGGTGTCTCTACTATGTTGCTACGTTTCAAATGGCCATAGCTCAGATCTACTTTAAATACCATCTAAAAGATTTAAATTAATCTTTCATTATTTAAAGAAATATGTTTCAAGAGTAGAATAAACTGATTTGTGAATCGTTAACAACAAGCAACTTTTAAAAGATCTCTCTACTATACGAATTATTACGTGTAGGTTTACACAAACAAGAAACCGAAGGTGCAATCAAAAGAAGAAATATAACAAAATGTAGTTATAGATACATTTTGTAATGCAATCTCAAGACGTATTTTGAAATAATAACTTACAATAAAACGAATTCACAATACAGATGTTTAGATTAACACAATGCAATTTTGCTTGTTTGAATTGTTTTTGCATTTTTATGTAAATGAGCTTACTTGCTTTTACTTACTTCTATATTAAACACTTTTATTTAACTTTGTTTTACGTTTGCAAATATGGAATTCGTTATCGATCATAAAAGTACCAAAATTTATCTTTGTGAATTCTTGAGGACATTATAACATTTTTAAAAATTTTTCAGAATTTAATTATTCGTTAATCGATTAATTAAATTTTGATCCCTTACAAGCCGCACCAAGTGGTTGAGAATTTAAGATAAAACTGATATCACCGATTCCATAATGAATGGAAATTATAAAGTTTGAAAACTTAATTGAATAAGATTATAGATTTATAATGAACGTATAAACTTATAGATGTATGATGAAATTATAGATTTATAACGAATGAAAACTGAAAACTTAAATGCAGAAAATAATGAAAACAAAAATATTTTCTTGCAAACTAACGAAAGTGTTTTAAAAGATTATTTTTGTTGTATTTTATTTGTTTTACGTTTGTAAAGATGGGCTATCTTCCATTCTTTTCCTGATGCTGAAGAGCTTTGAAATTTTATGCATTTGAGTGTTCTAGATGATTATACGTTTTTAGAATATATTATTCAGAACAAATGAATTTAATCAGGGCCACCTATTAATAAAGTTCTAAAATATTTGGTTTTATAATACGTATTATAATGGATTATAAATGATTGAAAACAGTGAACAATGAAAGTAAAGATTTCGCAAAAAGCCACCCCTTTAATAATATAAGAAATAATTTTATCAAAAATATGAGGTAAAAAAATCTGAGTAGCATGAGGTATTAGAAACAATACTATAAGAAAATTAATCCAAGATGAGCGTCTCAGAAAATAATACATTTTCTACAAATTCAATAAAAATTAAACAGACGAAATAAATGCCATTAGTTAAATTACCATTTTCTGACAAAACTGCGCCAAATACATGACAAAATATTTGAAAGTGGTTGGTAAAAATCGAATTTAAACTTGATTTTACCAAATGGTATATAAAAAAAAATGTTATTCACATTGAAAAAGTGGACTGAGTAACAAATGTGATAAAAAAAAGCGCCAGTAGATTTAAAACAGCTTTAAAATCTAAATAAATAGATAAAAGTAAATGGTTCTTAAAAGCAAACTGAAAAATATTTTGGGAAGAATAATTTCCTTCCGTCCCACTAAATGATTCATTATTAATGATGCTGTTTACAGTAAACAAAAACGTTTATTATATAAATTTGGACATCCTATCAAAATATGTAGGACACTAAAAGCAACATGGTATGAAGAACACAGAGATGTCCCCTTATGAAATGATGGATCATTATAAAACGAGCGTGCTCTTTGCGGGAACTGATTAATTTTACATCATTTCCTTCACAGGCAGAGCAGGTCAGTACTAGTCGAATATTTAAGAACATGAAATTTAAAATCGACCTCTGACATCATAATGAATGGCAAAATGTCAATGAATGTCACCTATGAATGAAAAAAAAAAAAAAAGAAGCATCTATAACATTTTTGTCCGCTAGTGCATTTCCGAACATTCCGGCACGATTTGGAACCCAACATTAAGATGTGGAAATTCTTATTCTGAAGAATACACAAAAGAATAAGATTCCAAAAATAACTAGCTACATTTGACACTGCAAATTAGAGATGGTTTGAAAAGAACTTATGCTTTAAGTAAAGATGTAGAGTTTACGCAATGGACAGAAAGGGAAATCTTCTGAAACGTAGAGAAAATACATCAGTGGTAAAAATTGAGCATATAAAAATTGTAGTTATCATATCCAAAAATGAATCTTCAGCCAATATCCACCCGAAATTGAATAATTAAGTTGGTATTGCACTACAGTTATAAGACGGTCAGTAGACAGCGCATGCGCAGAAAGTGACCGATTTATGTCGCCATACTTTCATAAGATAGATTCAGGCATTCCATGCTTGGCTAAAAATTACCGTTTTGGGATCCCTGAATTTTTATTTTTCATTGCGTATCGTATTAAAATGGATATTTGCACAAAAGAACATGATAAAAAAAGGTCAACATATCTAAATTTGGAAAACTATAGAAAAGAAATGGCAAACAAAATGAAAACCTCGTATTAGAAATAACAAGAGCAAAAATTGATCAGAATCTATAATAAGTGATCAGTTTTTTCACTCCAAAAAGCTGTCGAATTATACAAACGCATGCACAGTAAGAAAGAAATACAGTACAGTGACACGTTGTTGTCCCGTCGGGACAATTACTTGCCATCAACCGAACAGCATTTTTCAGCCTTTCTACGAATGCGCTTCCTACTGGCCGTCTTATAACTGGCCGAGTGTAAACCCGGCATTAATATAAATTGGTGTATGCCAACATTATAGATGAGAGTAAAACATTTATAGCAAAGCAATTCATACAGCTGAAACTTGCCAAATTCAAATAAATAATTGAGAAATTAAAACTATTGTAAATTCCCAGTGGGAAGACCAAAAGATAAGTAAGCTGGAGAACAATATCACGAAAGATAGAGCCAAGTACGATATTTTTAGAATTCTGACTGAAAAAAAGCATCTACGAGCATCGTAGAGGGAAGAGAAATTGGGATCATAGTGGTCTATGAAGAGAAATTGTGATAGGTGTTTAATAAATCGGGTGTTAAAATATTTATAATGATCAAAAATAATATTGAACTGAAAGTTTCTTTTGATGCAAATCAAATAGTTGCCGATGAGAGATAATATACAAATTCTTTACTGTAAAGACATGGAGCAGATTCAATAAGTCAAATGACGCTTGCCATCTAGTCTTAATGAAACAACTGATCGGATCAATCCATATCCCACATATCCATAATGGAAACGAGACAAAATGCTGCATTATATTCACGGAGTAGGGAAGAGTGATCCCAAGACATAACAAATAATAACCTTCATGATGTTCAAGATTTCCCACACTTTCTGCTGTTATAAGATATGCATGCGGAAGGAAAGAAAGGATCCGATCACCCCCCGCCCCTATAAGTCGTGCGTCATTAAGAACCAGAATAGTAGTATCGCCAATATAAATAATGGGATCTGTATGCAAATCTCATTTCCTGCAGAAGTGCACGCAACAGCTATTCTCAGAAGACGGAAGGTGCCCATTAGTGTCACTCCAAGCCATTATCTTGTTCACGGTGTTTATTGTAACTATATCTTAATAAAACTCGCTAGAGAATTTTGATGCGCTATTTGTTTATCACCAACATACAAAGCTCCTTACACGGAGAGCGATAAATGATGCAGTAATTGACTAAGAGGAACTGAGAACGTTTCATTGCTGTATATCCTCAGCTTAGAGAAAATTATCAGAATAATAATTTTCGCCTATAGCAAAAACTGCTTGCAGAAAGAAGTATTCCTGTTTATTCTCTCGTGTTCTCGGAGAAGACAAGAGAATAAAAAGTTCTTTAAAAAATAGATAACCTTTAAAATCAAGATTAAAATTTGTTCGCAAATATTATAGAGCCATTCGTGATCCAATACTTTTTTTTTATATTGAAAGTAATGGTGACAAGATGGCTATGAGGGATAAATACATTGGAAATTTAAGCTTTCAGTAGAAAGATGTTATCAAAGGATAATAGTTCTTTTCAAAAATCACTTAGCATCGCGGTATGTATCCTTGTATCTTCAATTCGTAGACTAAGCGGACATTGACCATGCGCTCAAATTGTCTATTAAGATTAACTGCAGGAATGGAATCACAATAGCCTCGCATCATTGTGAAAGGAACTGCTGTTCGATCTATGTTCTATTAAATAAACTTAAAAGTTTGGGAAGAGTAGCAATATTCATTTGACGAAGAATAATATATACGATTCCATATGGACTGGGACAGGTATCAAGAGCTAAAGACAAAGCAATCTAAATTCAATTATCCCAAACTTGTTATTATTGGGAAGAAATTTTTAGGCAGGAAAATGGAAAGTCACGCATATTTTACGATTCTTAGGTTCTATAAAATTTAACTATACAGATCTGCTATGGAGATTTATATGAAAGTATGCAGCAAAGTGTTAGCTACATCTAATGGAGAGAAAACCGTTATATTTTCTATATCAAGAACAGGAAACAAGAATTCTTTGCAAGCACCGTTAATGGTCTTGACCTTCATAATAAAAACTTGCCTGAAGTTGAGGATGTAATCGAAGACGCGTGCTTTGTTCAATATTCCCTTTGACAATGGCGATGAATGCGATGGGCAACGCCATGAACTCCTTTCAATGCAATGAAATTCTCGGTCTTAGAGGTCTTAGAGTATTCGTGACAATTCTAAATTGCTCCCATAATATCTTCAGTATTGACCAGCGTCTTGGAAATAATTCCTAGTTGAATGAAAGTAGCCCAATCTGCTTGCTTAAATAGGTAATGTGGAGAGCAACGAGTCGAACAACACAAGAGACTATAAGAGAAGTGGCTACTATTATAAAGATAACTTCCAATAGCGAAGTAATTGTATAAGAATGCTAGAGAACACATAGCCCATCTCGCAGAATGGCAATTTGGCAAACATGAGTACACCCTGGCTATTCAACTTTTCGGTGATTACTTCGAGAGAAACATTAAATAATTCTCCACAAGTTATAACATCCACGGAAGAATTAGAAAAACATGTAGAGTAACAACCGCGGTAATTGCTGCTAGTGCTCCGAGTTTGACAATTTTTTATGATTGGACATGAGAGGAAACTTCAATCAGTACATCATCCAAATTAAGCTTTCGAACAGATGAAACTTAACTGATGGTTCAACTTATAGTTTCTGTATAATAAACGAAGAAACCGTTTCAAAATATGCTTTCTATTAAAATTTCGTTTGATAAGAAAAGACACGTCAATTATTTTTTTAAACTAGTAATGGAACTTTGTGAACTGAAGGGACCCTATTTTTCAGAATCTATTTGACATGGTGAGAAATTCAGACCTGAAGGCAGCGACCATCACAAAATTCAACAACGAACAGCAACCACAGGTTCTGGTCATTCTCAGCTTCAGCGCTTACATGGTGATAGCTGAAACCTATATACTAAGACTCATCCCAGTGGTTATATCGACCCCCCCCCCCTTCGACCAGACTCTTTCGCTTGATCCCTAGTAAAATAATCACAAGATGTCTAGCCGAATTGATACACTGGGGATCATGGTACACTATTTGCTTAATGAGTCACCCACCACATACGATCAGCACATGAGGGTTTGGATTGTTCGCAAGAAGTAACAAAACGGTAACAGCATCTCATGGAGAGCTAGTCCCTCGCTTGCCGTTGAAGGAAGGAAAGAATATAGCGGAAAATAGAGATCCAAGGGGAGGATAAACTTGATGGGAGCCTCTGGATACATTGAGATTGGAGCACCCCTATTCATCAAAAAGAACTCTGAAAGATAAATATAATCAAAATGCCAATTTGCTTCCAGTATTTCTATCAGTGCCTTATGCTCTTACGATTTTATTTTGACATCTTTAAATAAAAAAAAATATACTTTTATGAACGCAAATAAACCTTTCATGTTTGATAAAAGTATTTAAAAATCTTTAAATTTTTATTATTCGAAGTATTTGTGTCTTTACTGAACGCTATGGTAAACTGCCATAGATGGAATGATAATAAAAGCACACTGAAACTTTAAATTTGAAGATACATTCATTTTGTGTTCATTTTATTAGATGGTGTCCAAGATCCAGCGCAAGTTGAGACGAACATTCAATAACTTGCGCTTGATAAAGTTAACAGATAATTCCCTTTGAAAACAGAGCTGTCTGCACAACAGAAATAAAACATTGCAGTCTGGAAATAAGGGCAATGTTCTCAATCTATATAATCTGTTCTTTTATTAAATTTGTCTGGAGTGCGTCTCAGAAACGAGGACAGGATAGCGAAATGATTGTCGCTTTGGATTTCGATTACCTCCAGTAAGGAAGTAATATTTATTAAGACATTTTTAAGGACTAAAATCAAAATAAAATTTTAAAGCACAAGGTTAAAAATTTGCAAGCTGTAGTTATTTTACGGGTGGAAGTAGCTTTTGAAATTTAAATGCAAACGGTAATTAAAGTTTTAACCGTACAAAAAGTATTTTAATGACAGTTGCTCAGTTTCAGAAAGATAAATTCCTCTATTCCAGACATAAAAATTTTGGTTTTATTGTTCACATTACAGTCATTATTATTGCCAGTACATTACACATTATTTGCCTTAATATTTTGCGGTTTGCCCTATTTCAAATCGTAAAAATTAATGATATATACCTTAAAAATGGAAAATAGTAAAAGGAAAAAAAAACATTCGAGATCTTCTTTGATATTTTGTTAAACATACAAAATTGTGCCCAAAATATATCGTAAAAGTGCTAAAAATATGATTTGAATTTCAGTTGTTAACGATTTGAAGGTCATCGAATGCAACACCAACAATCGTTTGAAAATCATTTTTCAGTGTTGCATGATTCTTGAAAATTAATGCATTGTCTCTATTGAAAATGTTTCCTATTAAATACTGTATCTCCCAGATCATTACATTAATGCGGACGGCACGTGTATGCTATTATGTGTAATCTTAGAGACTCATGCACTGCTTTTCCGTATCGGATTACCTTTGAAATAATCATTAGTATTTCGCAAGGCAATGTACTTTAGATGATGACGGGTGTATTTGAAGCAGGTATAATCGCCGAACTACGCAATTTCGAGTTGCAGAATGTTCATAATGAATTGTTTTGAAAACATTAAAAAATCAACGCGAGTTTTCTCCCCTCGGCTTTTTCATATACTTATTAACAGTGGTGGCTTGTGCAATGTAATCGTGGGGGTATTTAAACTAGAAATAGGATATTTCGCTGAACGGCATTTGTGTATAACTTGAATATCGCCTGCTTTAAAATTAACCCTATGCACTCAGAATGTCTTCTCTCAGTCCACCATTCGAGACGATGCATTATTTGGACATTTCATTGATTTATTTTTTTAAATTTTAATCGTTTAAAATACCTACAGAATGTTAAAAAGATGTCGATTCATTTTTCAGGGAAACTCAATTTAAAACATTTGTATGTATTTATTTTTTGGTGTAATAAATAGGTCCATGTATTAAGTGAATGATGCATCGAATTACCTTTCCAAGTGCGAAGGGTTAATATTTAATAAAAGTTAATAATTTGTTTTTTGAATATGTATATTGGAAAGTTTTTGTTAAAGAAATTTTAAATGAACAATTACTAATATATAATTGTAATTTTAATTTAAAAATAATTTAATATTAAAATGTTTTCAGTTATTTTTTTCTGCATTCCTTGCTTTTATTTTTAAAGATTTACATAACTGAGGTTGCATTGTAAAAAAAATATCAAATGTAATGTGAATATACGAAAATTATTGCACTTATCTACAAGAAAAATCTTACAGCTCAAGTTTTAATTAATTTTCATTTTCTTATTTATTTTGAACTGAGGGCTTAAAAGAAATTTTGACGCAGTATAAAAGCTTTCAAATTCCCGCTTGCAACTTCCTGGAACTATATTTTCCACATTCCTGTCTTCAAACCGTGTTGCAGAAAAAATTGTGCATTGTTATTGCGCGAGTGGAGTAGGAGAAAATTGGGATCGAAGAAAATTTCAGTCCTTTAAAAAGTCTTTTCTCCCTTCACGAAATGAAGAAAGGAATAGTGGGTAACAGCATGCATACCTTTACCCGCTAGGCACACTGTTACCCGTTGCTTTTTACTTTCTAGTAATCGAGGTTATATAAAGAAAAATTACTGTTGGCATCAAATACTCGCTGTTTTCAGAATTCGGACTGCTCGCTGTTTTCAGAATTCGGAAGAGGTCAAGGGCGTTCATTTGTTAATGAATGTAATTATTACAAGCAGTGTTACAAGCAATTAAATTTATAGACTAATAAAATGACGATTCTGTAGTTTCTCAGGGTCTAAGCACAAGCATCACATGTTTTTGCTTAGCTTCATAGCAATCTACGGATAATTAAATTTGCATTCTTAACCTTTTTCCTGTTGACCTTTTCTATGCAAAACATGTCAAATATGAAATCCTTCCTTTCAAACTATGCCAAATACATTCATCCTTCTCGGTTCATTTTCAAGTTAGCATTTTCACAGACACTTGAACAGACATCCCGGTAGACAGTAGATCCTTTTATGGACTACTCCCAAAATTTAAAGCAGATTTAACATTCAAGTTATATATCCCATCTTCAAATTTCCGTACCAATCAGCAGGAGGAAATTAACCCACGACGTCAGACTTAACGAGAACCAGACTCACTGTGACTTCAAGAAGAAAGGTGTTTGAGTAAATAAATTTTAACGAAACACTGAGTCTTTAATTAATTTAAATTTAATAAAGTTTATCTCAAAATTAACTTAATTTTTTTTACCACATTCCTTTTACTTGTTTATAGACATTTATAAAAAAATTGCTGATATAAAAAATAAGGCAGAATAGGATTAAATTCCTTAAATGCTGCTTTCAGTTATTTATTTCAATTTGGATTCTTTGATTTTTCAAAAGTTATCTTTTATTCTTTGAAAAAAGTAAAAGAATAAAATTCACTCAAGCGAAATAACTTTCCTAAATGAATTTAGTTTTAAAAACAAGTGCATTATTTTATAGTTTCTTAATTTTAGCAATTTTTTTCATACATTTCTTGGAGCGTAAAATGATAATTTATGCAGTTCAATCCAAATAAATTAAAATCCGCTCCCTTTAAAGCTAATTTTGATTGTAATTCAAATGAACTGACAGTCCAAACCAAAGTCACCCAACTCACATTACTGTAAAATAACTGAATCAACAACATTTTCTAGAAAGAAAAAAAAAATGCATTTTTTGAAAATAAAACATCTTGATGTTGAGACAACATACTAGATGCATTCGAAGAATTCGAAGTAAATATTCAGAACACCAGAATGAATCCAAAATTGGCGTGAAAAACTTAATGAGCGAAGATAGCAAGATAAAATTTATTATCGATTCAATCTCCACCTTCATTAATTAACATTTCTATTTTAAGTCTACTTCAATATGCACACTGAAAATTCTTCAACGAAGCTGAGTCATTAATTCTGAATGAAAGATAACGTCTTTATAAATAATTAGAATTAATGAACTGTGCTTTCAAATGAATTCTAATTAGTTTTCTTTTTTTCCTTGGTAGAATTATTTTTTTGTATACGAAGAACACAAGGAGAAACTATCGTAATCATTCAAAACTTCCTGAAAACTTTTAGAAGTCCCTGAGTTCCAAACATCCACTTATTTATTTACGGCCAGTTACGCCGTTACCACAGAATTAAGCCGTATAAACAGGGATTCATTTGACTGGGCGTTATGCTCATTAACTAACCAACTTTTGCATAACAGAGCAACGGCCAACAAAAGTTTAAAGAATCTCCAGACTGTTGGGAAAAGGCTACAAATCTTTTCCATCATTTTTTAAAAATATTTTTAAATCTTCAAGGTTCTGTAATATTTTATTAAAATCATCACTGTTCATAATGAGTCACATTATGAACAGTGAATGGATAATGAAAAGTTCACATTATGAACAGTGAACAACATAAATATGTGAATCTTATCTTTAACACATATGGATTAAAGTCACATTAAAATCATCACTGTTCATAATGAGTTTCCCTCGCATTTCTGTGAGTTCGACACATTCTGTTATGTAGTGCTGAATCGAGCCTATGTTATACTTTGAAATTGTTTAAATGCATGTGGACTAAAGATTAAAATACTGAATAAAATTAATTAAATAAAAATCGAAGGAGGAGAAAGATTTAATTGCAAAATTATATAAAAATGATAAGTTTAAAAATTTCCAGAATCTGCGAGTTTTTTAGTTCTTTTAATTTTTTTTTTTTATGAAAAACTTTTTCTTGGAAGTGAGAGTGTAAGTTTGTTTTATTTCTCTGGTAAAACCGGAGAATCGTGTACCAGTGTTCCGACCAAGGAAGGAAACAATTTTAGCCAAATCTCATAAAATTCGCCAACAAAGTAATATAACCAGAATTTAGAAAAGATTAATACATTTGTCAACATATTTTTAAAAAATTACGACTTGGAACCACACGCCGGCATATACCCAGTTCTCCTGTATGGTCATTTCTTCTCTTAAAATAAATTATTTTCTTCCTGACAATACACAAAAAAGCGAAAAATCACTCACTGATTAAGGGATATCACAAACCATTAAGAATTCATTTGAAATTTGTCGGGTGTTTGTTTCTTGGGTAGTAAACTTCTTCAAATACGATTAAATACTTTCGGAAAGATTGAATTCATACTTTACTATCCGAAGAAAATACTTATCATGATGCTGACTATTATAGTGATCATCCAATTTACTATCCGGATGTTAATTATCTTTCCAAAACGTAAAATATGCTATACATTTATAAACCTATTATAAATTTATGAAGTAATTTAGAATTAAACTCATTATTTAGTTATTTAAGTTTACAAATATTGAAGAAGTAGAAAAACCTTGCCTGTTAATAATTGCGATTTCAATATTTTTCAGTGCGTCTAATTTGCCCTCAAAAGAAAAAGGTTTCACATGCTGGCTGACGCATGACTCGCCTGTTATTTACATGAACTATTTATTTTGACATCACCTTTTCTACAACATTTAAGAGATAGAAAAGAAGGAGAGCATCTAATAATATAGAATAATAGGCGTAAACCGTGGTAGGAAACATGTCAATAAACCTTGGTTTAGAGAAATTGTGCCATAAATGATCTTCACCTATTTTAACACCTTAAATGGCATGTCAGTCACCAGTGACTGACACTTAATCTTCCGTTCTGAGCGCGTCAGTATATTATCATTTTGTCCCTCTCCAATCACCAATGACTGATTTCGTATTTTTTCTTCAGGCGTTAATCATTGCTGACTGATG
This sequence comes from Argiope bruennichi, assembly GCF_947563725.1. Lineage (NCBI taxonomy): Eukaryota > Metazoa > Arthropoda > Arachnida > Araneae > Araneidae > Argiope > Argiope bruennichi. Next base: position 57,889,076 of record NC_079162.1, read on the forward strand.
ATACATTTATAAATTATATTCTCGTAATACATTTCAATCTGGAGATCACAAAATAATGTACTAAGTGCATGCAGTTTTATCGTAACTTTAAATTGATCTTTGAATGCCAATATATCAGCGAAATCGGATATCACGGCAAGACGGAAAGGACACTAAAGTAGGTTTGGCGCTTAACGTGCTTCAAATCAGCAATTCGTTAATTTAAACGTCAGTATTCGGTCCGGACTACATCAATAATTCAGCACTAAAACTAAAAACATTTTTGATTCATCAGGTGTTCGATCACTTGGAGCAAGAGAACACATTTAGACATTCCTTTCAAACACGGTAGAAACACATTTATTTAACTTGATGTTACAAGAATCATGTCTTTGGAGAATGCCATCAGTCAGCTTAATGCTTCCCTGTTTCCTTTTTTGGACCCATGTAGTGCCGCCATTAATTCCTTCTGATAAAATTGTCATCGTTATGACTCGTATAACAGTGAGTGAATGAAAAAATTAATTAACCTTATTTGGGAACTACATCACGTACCAAGCTTTGTGTCCCTGTCTTGTGATCTCTGCGAGAGAGGCATTATTTTCCGCTGAGTGTTGAGTAATACTTCTTTGGCCGTCATTGAAATGCCGTAAATTGTCGACTTGTCTTGCTTCGATTTACTACAGTCATGGGAAAAAGGATTAAAAGAATGCTTCTATGCTATCTCTGGTAATAAAGAATGCCTTGACAGTAAGTAATCGGTCTTAGACCAGGATTTAGAAGCCTAAAGATAGTCAAGGCTGTGAAAGGTTATCAAGATTGCATTACACGAAGTGGGAATGAGTTTAAAAGGTATTTTGGTCACAGAAAGGATTAAGCAGAATTATTTCCTAAAATTTGTCGCAAATTGTTGATTTACAATGGGAAACGTTATTATGAACCATTTCGAGTGGCCTCCCTGAAATTTTCTCGCATACTTTCCAATAAAGATCTTATCCTCTCCGTCCCCTTCATCCCACATGAAATTATAGACCTTGGGCAAGGCCTTAAATGCCTTGTATGGCATTATCAAACAGTAGTTAAGAAATATAGATTTTTGGCGGGAATCTAACATTTTTACTGTTTATCTGTCGTGGCAATATGTATTTTGGACGCATTTTTGCAGACCGAATGAAACCAAAATTTGATAAGGAACTACAACATAGCGAATTTCATTGATTTAAGACATTCCGTTTATGAGCATGCAAAAGAACAGAGCCGACAGACAGTAAAACCGTTGACAGATTTGGTTTTGATTATTTGATTAGATTCTATATTTTAAATGCTAAACATATGTACCAAATTTTATCTATCAAGCTCTTTGCATCTTGAAGTTTTCGAGTTCCCTTGTAAATCACATAAACAGCCAGAAAGACTTCTTGTAAATGTATTTCCTTCAAAATTAGATAGAAATCTACGAATTTGGTCGCTAGTTCATATATTAAATTTCATCCGTTTTTTTTCAAGCGTTTTTGAGTAATCGTGTTCGTAAACAGAGAAACATAATGCCAAAAATGGGTTTTTCGGAATCAAGGAGATTGAAGAGTTTGAATTTTTTGACAATTACACTACTTCTATATTTTGAAGTAAAAAGTAAAAACTGATAAGAAAGAGGATGCAAATTTATTAACAAGGATTGAGGAGATTGATGGACAGCGTACATTTGCTCAAAGCATAATAAATCGCATGTACGGAAATACGGCCACAATATTAAGATATCGTCGCTAAAAGACAGTGAAGTTTTATGACGCTTAATATATCAAGCGCCAAGCCCACTTTCCGTCTAGTCCGTGATATCCGATTTCTTCGATATGCTAGGCAACTGGAGATCTATGAAAGGTTTTGATAAGATCGCATGCATTTAAGTACATTCTATTATAATCTCAAAATTAAAATTTTGTAATAGAAGAACATATTTTGTAAACGTATATCACCAGTCAACAATGACTAACGCAGCTTGAATGAAAATTTTACTCTCAATCAACAGCGACTGATGAGACCTGAACGAAATTCTATGGATGGTAAATGACGTGGTTTTAACAGAAACTCTACTATCGATCACCGGTGACTGACGAGGTAAGAAAGGAATGAATATTATCAGTCACCGGCGATTGATGAGATATGAATGGAAAATATACTTTCATCAAGTAGTCACTGAATTACCTCTTAATATATTAATGTATAATTGACTAATGATATAAAACCCAACAAACGCCGTGCTATGCATAACATCAACGTCATACTATTATCTCAGTTGCGCGTCTATTTGAAGCTATTCAATTGAAATTCTTTCAAATTTCGAACCGTGGTTAGATGATGAAGTCGGCATCATGACACTTTCTCTACTAGCCTGAGGGATTTTTTACCAACATTGGCAGAAAAATGCGCACCAAGCTCACATATATTGGGGTGGAATCGAGAATTATACCTGTAATCTTTTGATCTTGAGACATTCAAATTAGATAATTTCAGTCTTCTTTAAAACCGGATATTCAAAGGAAACCGTAAATGCAAAATCCTCTATATTTAAAAGTAACAACATAGTATAGAAACATCGAGATATTTGATGGTTAAATTTGATTAGAAATTGCCATATTTCTCCAATATGAGTACTTAAGTGTTAACAATTTTGTTTTAGTCTTTAAATACTGGCTCATTAATATCTCAATAAAGAACTGTTACTGAGGGAATGTTTTCCCTGTAATAACAGTGATTTACAGCAAAAGTAGTGCCTCCCCCTCCCAGTGGCAAAATCTCGGTTTCGGGACCGGAGGAATTAAGTTTGAAACTCGATTCTACAAAAGATCCGTTGTGCATGCGGGGCCTCGACCACGTTGAATATCTGACGTCGTGGACTAAAAGTGCTCCCGTTGGTGCAATGCTGAAATTTAGGAAGGGCGGGGGGTAACCAGAACAAGTGTCGTCCTCATCATTTAACCAGGGTTCAAAATTGCAAGGTTTATCCCAAAATAGCCAGTGTTGTTTCCAAACAGTGCATCAATATAACTAAATTAAAAGTAAAATAATTTAAAATTAGTCACATTTCTAAAAAAGAAACAAGAGATTCAAAGAGATATTTATAAATATTTACGCTTTTTAATTTTAACAATATTAAGCGCTCGCAAGCTTCCTATATGTAACGAAACCTCATTAATAAATTTAGTATACTTACGCTACGTAACCTACTACTTTTATTTGCTTGCTTTTCTCTCTTCTGTAGGCAGAATATTTACAACAAATTGTGATTAAAATAAGTTATTAGTTTACAAGAAGTATATTTGAAGCTTTTGTTTCATAAACTAATATAATTTTAAAGAAAAATAATTCGTCAGACAATTTTCGGTTAAAAAATTCATATTCAGCTTTTTCAGAAATTTCATATCCTTGAATAGTATTCCAATCTGATTAGAATACCTTTGACCAATTCAACTAAATTAAATAAACCGAAAAGATTATCGCTGCTGTATTAACTGAATAGAAAAGCTAAACCTCTGAAGATAACGAGTGGCTTAAAAGCATTTTGACAGCGAACATTTTAGAAATCAGAAAAATGCACGTGCATTTCGCAATTTTAGTGTTCTTTTTGTTATAATAACTATTTGAATGTCTCCCATTTTCCTAGCTTAAAATAAATGAGCAATAATTTTTTTAAAAGAAAATATGATTTTTTTCTTTTAATCTTTTATCTACATTATCTTAAGGACTTGCCTCCTTTTGGAGTAGCATGCCCCTAACTTGGTCATTCTTCCATCAAACAAAACCCATCTTCTCCATCGGTGGTGCCATCAAATAATTTTTTTTTCGCTCCTTAATATCTTTATCCTTTAACTTATCTAAATTAGAAATTTCTTACACTTTTAGCAACGAAACTGCTTTCTTCGCATTTACATGATTAGCATCTAACCGCTCGAACCATCTTTATACAATTTGTAAATAATATTCAAAATAATACAGTTCGCTCGTATTTACACATTTTTTAAGAATGTGTTGCGATACAATGCATATCGAAGACATCTTAGAAATATATCCACAAAACTCTCAGCATGTTGCACCATTTTTGTTGTACTGCGAAGTATCATGAAACCTTCGCACGTTCTCGGAATAATTTCGCAATCTCGGAAAAATAATCCCCATTCAAACTGTGATAAGGCTATCAGATGTTTTTTTTAAAGGCTACAATTTATTCTTACATATTGTTTAAATTGAGAATGACTTCTAAGTTTTATTAAGCACGAGAAATAAACTTACTGGAGAAAGTAGCCAGTAACAAACTTTAAGATAGAAGTGAAACGACCAGGAGATTTTTTTTAAATACACGTGTAACAAATTTACGAATTTCAAAAAAAAAAAAAATGATTAATTTATAATTTCATTTCGGAATACAAACTCAATTTATCTTTGATGGAAAAAGTTAAAAATAACAGTTGAACATCGAATCCTCGTTGAACCGAAAGCGTTCCAGGCCTTTGCCAAAAGCCGAAAAGCCTTTGAATTGAATAAGAAATAAGAGATTAAGCCTTTGAATTGAATAAGAAATCAGCCAGCCGATAGTCGTTTTAAAACGCTGTTTCTAAAGCGACTATCGGCTGGCTTATCTAAGCATGGAATTAAGGCATTAGACATCCAGAGTGAAAATCTGTCGGCTGATAATAAAGCATCTGAACATTTGTAAGAGTCTTTTAAAAACATGATTGATAAGGAGGGCTATATAAAAAACCTCAATGTCTACAATGAAGACGAAACTGGTTTATACTGGGAAAAAAATACCAACAAAATCTCTAGTTTCTGTGAATGAGATGTCAGCTCCTAGTCTTAAGGCGAGCAAATTACTCATCACTGCTGTGATATGGAAGTGTTATAGAAATGCACAGGTTACGTTTGCTAGTCATAGGCTGAAAATTAATGGTATTTTAAAGGAATAAAAAGAAATTGATGGTCACCAGCAACAATAAAAAAGAACTTATGGATGGACACATGCAGGACAGTTCATTAAAAAATCTTCAGAATTTGTAGATTGCAACATTGAAAACTGATTGGATTGTGATATCGATTATCCTGGCTATTAGGTACTGACGGATGATGAAATCATTGCCAGTACCATCGATGATTAAGACCTTTGTGACGATGAGAAAGAGCTTAGAAACAATGATCGTGTTGGGAAAGAGCCACCCAGTGAGGAAGCTTTTATATATTCGAGATGGTACGATGATGAAGTTCATGCATTAAGCCTCCAGCTGCGTATCCCGCGTGTTTCGCAGTTTAGAGTGTTTATTTCCACGATTACAGATTTATATTATATTATATAATTATCGTGTAACATATAGCATCAGTTCACTTTCTTTGAAATATATTTGAACTTATTTCCAAACATCGCATCTAAATAGTGATTTTAAAGAATTACGCAACCAGAGGGTTAATGAAAAATGAAAGAAAAAGTAATTATGTCTAATTGTTGTCTTTAATTCATTTGCTAGTTTAGCGGGAATGGGAGGGAGACTCATTTGTAAAGGAAACACAATTTTGAACTTCTTTTTCTAAATTGTAGATCTACATTAACGTATTATTACTTTTTGTAAAGTATGTATTTGTAAGACGTGTGATACATAATCTACACTGTTCCGTGTTTAATACTTGTTTCTTGGTTTCTAAAATTAAATTGGTGTAACAATAGGTATGGGTCACGCAATTATGATGTGAAATGTCGAGAAATCAATTTCAAACCCAAGTTGCAATAAAGGGACTAAATAATTTTGACTCGTGTATATTTATTGAATTTGTTGCTATATATCTAGCAAAAATCAGTCTCATGCGCTGTTTGCAGTCACATGGTAGATGTAATTGCGTAAATTATTAAATTTCTAATTTTAATGCGTTGTAATGTCACAGCATTTTGTTTCCAATACGATGCGCAATGGTTTTCAAAATTAAATTGGCGCAACGATATGTGTCACGCGAGAATGGCTTGTGACTATTGAAAAACTGTTTCGATTTCAAGGTCAAACTACAATAAAGTGACTAATTAATTTTGAAGAGTGAATAATCATTGAGTTTGTTTAGATATATAGGGAAAGATTATGTTAAATATAATTGCGTTGGCTCTTTAGATTCACTTAGCATTTTTTTTTTTTTTTTTTGTAACGAAATGCGCGATGGTTTCCAAATTTAAATTGGCGCAACATTTGATGTGTCACGTGATCATAATTTGACTCCTTTGAAAACTCTAACGAGTCCAAGTTACACTAAAGTGACTTACTTTGCTTCGCGAATAATCCGAGTTTCTCGCGTATAATTTAGCAAAAAAAAAAAAAAAAAAAAAAAAAAAAAAATCAGTCTCATACAGGCTTCGAACTTACGTAACTGAATTATATAAAACAACCATTTATACACGTGATAGATATTTAGAGGCAAATTCTGTATTTTACATTTTCAAGGTCTAAACCAAAATGATGTTTTAACTGCGATTGATAATGATATAACGTTGTATTTTCCTAATGGTGAGTTCAAAACTTACAATTAAGATACACGAAATTTTTTTACTTCTTCCTTTTTGCTCACATGCTAATATATTCCATTTTGATTATCTTAAAATCCTCTAACATGCTTATATAACGAATCATCTGATATTAAATATATGATCTTTTCCTTAGGGAACAATAATTTTTTTTATGAATGCACGTATTTTTTTTTAGCATGACGCTAAAAAAATTTAAAGGAAATATGAAGACTTGCGTAACATTATCAAACGAAAAGGAGGAATTAAAAAAATAATCTCGAATCAAATTTAAAGTCCCTTTGTTAATAAAAAAAACTGAATAGCAATTAATTGGCGCCGAGAACTAAAGCATGATGTTTATATAACGAATCATTTGATGTAAAATGAGTGTGATCTGTTTCATAACTGAAGGTACTTTTTTTCGTGAATGTTCGCAATTTATCGGCAGATTTCCTTTTTACTTTATATTAAAATTTTTTTAAGGAAAGGTTTGTACGCTTGCATAATGTCACTAATCGAAAAGGAAAAAGCATTTTGATTATTTTTGTATTTAAATTTCAATTCTCCTTGTTTGTAAGGAAATTAATAGTAAATGATTTGCGTCTGGCAGTAAAGTATTAGCCTCATATTTTTCCCCTTTATAAATATAAGTAAAGATGACAATGTGCAATTTTCTCAGAAATAAAAAGAATTTCTTCTGTAAAAATCTATTGTTCTAGTAAATTAATTAAGCATTTTGAAGTAATTTGTGTTTTAAATGATTCAAAAATGCAATTATAACTGGCAACCCATGATTAATTACGTGCACTTAGTTAGAAAAGACAACTTATGTATTTTTATTTTCCAGAATTTTGTTTATCTATCAATTTAAAATTAACGAAGTGGTCATAATAATAAACGCATTCCTTGGTTTTAAAAAAGTTAAATTATTTTTAGATCATACCACAAAATAAGACATCATAAAGTTTTGATTTTTAGCAACTGTTTCACTTCAAGTACGATATTTTATTTTACTAGTTTTTAACGGATAGTTTCAACATTTCTATCTACTCACAAGAATACAAAAATAGAGCCCAAAGATAATTAACCGTTTATTAACTTTTCAGTTTGATTTATTTTTGCTATATTAATATCCCATTTTGAAGCAATGCGGGGGCTATTTTGAGAAGGGTTTAATTTAGTTATATTTACGTCTGGTTTGGAAGGAACAATAAATTTATTTTGGAGATGCCCTCGTAATTTTGAATCTCAGTCTGACGATGAGATCGACACCACAGCGATAACCCCCTCACCAGACTTTCGTGCCATATCAAGAAAAGGGCATTTGGTCCCAAAGGATTTAACGTGCATCAAATGTTTGATTGAATCAAATTTAATTGAGTCAAAAATTCCACACACCCTAGAGTCGAGACCTGTAGCGTCTCTGCAATTAACAAATTATTTGACTTAAACATTGGACATAGCATCTAAATTAAGTTTCCACGCATCACGTAGCGCTGGCTTTATATTCGTCATTTTCAAACGTTCTCCCGCTAGAATGACGGGGAAGTTTGGAAAAAACGCACCAGTTCGGGGATGGTTCATTTAAAATCACCATCTCCGTGTCAAGATACCCTTGTATGGCTTCGACGCAGATCATTACTCCAAAAAATAGAAGCAATTAAATATATAATGCCGTCCCACTTGTGGGACTTCAGATACTGGATGAGAAGCGGTATAGGTATTTGGTTCTCTCTTCTCGTGTGGGTACAATAATAGTATAGCATTTCTACCTCTATTTCGATGATGATTCCTGATGATGCATAAGCCACACCATAATGGGGGTTATCACGCGTTCACCCTATGACAATTTTAATTTTCATGACTACTCGATAATTCAGATTACTCCAGACCCTAAAGCAGGGCTGGGGGTTGCTCCTTGTGGTTACAAAATTGCTACTACAAGAATCGGTTCAATTTAAACAAAGGTAGAATGGTCTTTCAATCAATCAAATTTTAAACGAGAAAAAAGGTTTCTTATATTTTCTGTTAATAGACGTGAAGCATTTAAAAGAAATGAAAGCAAACTAGAAATAAAAACATGTTTTCTCTCTTTTCATTTAGCTTGAACCAAATTGAGTACATTTTATAGCTGATATTATAATATTGAGGCAGCAGGAAATTCAAGGGATCAGAGAAAAATTCGAATTAAAGACGGGTTCGTATAAACAAACTTTGAAATTAACCAAATTTCTCTACATTTATTAAAATATGTGGTAATAATTTCTCCATTTTAACTTTTATAATTTGTAAATGGTACAATAGAATTACAGTTATCTATATTAATTGGGACCAGGCTTGATCCGGGTAATGGAATATTGGGATAATTGGCGAAAAAAAAAAATGTTACTTCTTTGGGGAAAATAAATTGAGATTTGTTAATGATTTATAGATAGAAAAAAATGTTCGCGATTTATATGTTTACATGATAACTAAATAAAAACATCACTTCTTGTATTTCTGAATCAGAGTCAATTGTTATGCATTCGCTTTCACTCGAGAAGGTTTTGTTTATGGATTTGTTTCCCTGAAGTTCGGATAATTGAAAATTCAACTTTCTTACAAATGGAGAACTTTGAAGATGAAATAAATTAAAATCTGATCAGCAAGTCTGGCAAGAATAATCTAAAGATGTTAAAAATTAAACACAATTTTAAACTCTTCCTTTTTTACTTTCTTGAATACGTAGTATAGAGAAAGAGTAATCGTCAAAATATTCGCACCCGACATTTTGACGAATCTCCACGTTTTAGAACCCCTCAATTCGAAAAACACACTTTTGGAAAATGTCCGTCTGTCTGTCTGTGACAAAGATAACTCAAAAACGCTTTGGACTAGAAGGTTGAAATTTAGTATACAGTCTTTAACCAAATTTGGAGATTTCTATGAAATTTTGAGTAAAATCCATTCAATGGAAGTCCGTCTATTCAGCTGTTCGAATATAAATTAACACGGTAACTACAAAAGTTTAGTTTAGTTATATTAACGACACGTTGTAAAGCAACACTAGGGCTATTTTGGGACGGACCTCGTAATTTTGAACCGCGGTCAGATGACGAGGACGACACCTGAGCTGGCACCCCTCTCTCCACGCCACACCACACCAGCGGGAGGATGTTTGGCATGACGGATTTAACGTGCAACAGACCCCCTTACACAACAGTTTTTTGGTGGAATCGGGTCTCGAACCTGAAACCCTACGGCTCACAAGCCGAGACCTTACCACCAGGCCACCGCGGCCTACGGTAACTACAAAAAGGAGAGTTACATGGATAAAATTATGTACACATATTTAACATCTATAGTGCAGATATCTGCCAAATTTTGAACCAAATCCAACGAGAAGTTGACCATCTTCCGGTCTGTACTTTCAGAAACATGTAAACGCGATAATTCAAAAACGCTATAACTTAAATATGTGAAATTTGGTATAGGTTTGTGACAACAAGTGCAGCTTTGTGTCAAATCTTTATTTGAATCGGTTGAGAAAAACATGTCTAAAGCACAAATTCGATTTTCAGATACTATTAACCGCATGTAAGGGTTTAATATCCAAAAAACTCATGACACAATAAATTCGGTTAAAATGCTAAATTCAAGTTAAAAATTAATATTTCATAACTATTGTATGCGAGTGCCATGAAAGGTGTTCCCTGGCATGACAAGTTTATAAGAATATGCGAGAAAGTTTTGAAGAGACCACTACTGCTAGTTTATAAAAGGAATGTTATAATCAAAATTTTTAATTAGAACAATCAAAACCCGGTGGGTGAGGATAAATCATTTTGTTCATTTCATTAACTATGAAAGATCATATAATGATCTCTTCTCAAGAAAGTAATATATTCCCAGAACGGCCTGTCAAACTGAGCTATAATTATTATAAAAAATATTACGCAGTAAATTACGGTGGTTCTAAATATAGATTCTTATGAATAAATATTGCATTATACAGGCAGGGACTGATAAAAAAATAAAAATGCAAAATTGAAGCATTATTAGCGGCACTTTGACTGTTGCTAAATTAGTGCAACGCAATTGGAAAACGAGTCACGTGTTATCATATATTTACCTAATGATTACTCGATGTTTATATATCACTGTTTGCATAATCTTTATATTATGTGGCAATAAATCTCTTGATATGTCGGGCATAGATTCACATTATCAATGGTGTTAATTCTTAGAAATTTCTAAGGAAAATTGTTAAGCAAATTGATAATAGCTAATCTTGTTAATAGCCTGACAAGCTTATTACTATTAGATTTCAACGCTGCTTCGCCTTCCAAAAATTTATTAATTGTTTATAACTACTTGCTTGTCGCTTTCGTATGTTAAATTTCTTTTAAGACTATGTAGTTGATTTAATTAACAACAAAATTTATGGTTGCGATCTCGGTAAAGGCTTGCCTATTTATATAATTTGAATAAAAAAATTGTATTTGTGCCAACCCATCTCCAAAGAAATTAGAAGTGCTGCAAAAAATGTCTGTCAAGAGATTGCAATTTTAAATAGCTACTTTAACCGTAATTACCCCTAAGAGTTTTAATTTCTAAGTCATATGAAGTTTTTTGCATTTCAAAAATATTATGTAGTCAATATACGATATAAATTGCTTATAGCTTTGTCAAGGAAATAAATACACGTCCAAAAATGAATATCAAATGTGGAATACATGATCTGCCACGTTTATCATTTTTTACATGTAATAAAGAATAGTAGTTGATCCTGTTCATTCTCGGATTCCAAAACCTTCCGCGCTTTTGCGCATGCGTCAGGATGTGTTTATTTAGTCAAAATAGGGGTGAGTGGAATGATGAAAGGAGATGTTTACATTTAACTGTAAAGTGAATTCGGATTATGCAAGCATAAAATCTGCAGCTAGTTTGTAACAATGTCGGGAAAAATACTAATTCAAATACTTTAGAGAAATTTTTATTTACTGTGAGGGATCTGAACATTAAATTATGATTAATTAAAATAAATTATGAATTAAAAGGGCTGCTTTCGTTTCCAGTCAATCAATCAGTTGTGTGCGTAGTCGGTTTTCAATGTATTACTCGCAGACCAGTACCATCCTGGGTTTTCTTAATTGTCGATTTATTACCTGCTTCATTTTTACTTTATAACTTTTTTCCTTTTTCTTTAATCATCGTAATCTTAAAGTGGAAAATGTGAACATAGCAACAAAATTAGATTAAAAACAAACACAAAAATGCAACTTCACAAAATAATTTCAGGAAGTGCTGCAGCTTTGCAGCCCTTATGACCGCGCTGCTCCAGTTATGTGTTTTAAACCTAAAGGATGCATGTGATTTAATATCCCTGCAGTGGCGCCAGTTGAGTTGCGGAAATTCGTGACTTTCGAATTTCCGCAAATATTCCAAAGCCAAATATTTCCAGAAGCCTAAATTCGCAATCATACGTCGTTATTTAAGATTTTCTTCTATATAACGGCTTTTTGAAGTTCACATTTTTTTTTTTATCGCTTTACAAAAAACACCATCTATTTTAGTTTTCCAAGCTTTACACGAAAAAAAAAAAGGATTAAATACTTTTGAACTCTGAAAACTGAAATGAAATATAAAAATACCAATGACGAATATTCACATTTTTTTTCCATATCTCTTAAAAAAATATAGTCTAATGTTCATTAGACTTGAAACAAAAATCAGAAATATACTGAGTTAAATGAAATATCTAATGCAGATTTGTGAGATTCGATCGAATCAAATTTGATCTGATCTCAAATTAAAGATGTTTGATTTTCAAAATGTACTGAAAATAACTACGTAAAAAAAATGAAATTCGTAACTGAAACTTGCAGGATAGCATGGACGAAATGGATTTCAATCGAACAAATATTTTATTTGTATATATATATATATATATATATATATATATATACAAATAAAATTGGTTTCCATACTGCGAGCATCACTGATAATTTCAAAATTGTGCCATTAAGTATGTTTAATATCTATCAAGGGATAACTATTCAAACAATCTAAATGAAACTAATCTCAGCGAGCTATATTTCATCCAAATATTGAAGAATTATAGAGAAATGTTCATTTAAACGATACAAGCAATATGTGTAGATTAAAAAGCAAAGTTATACATACATTAACATGTTAGGTTGAAACAAATTTCTCAAAGCAAAATCTTTCATTTCATATTTTTAAAAATTAATGTCCAAGAATAAAATGTCTAGCTGAATACCTGAGAAATACAACCGACGAAAGCAATTGCAAAAAACCCACAAATACAACTACTAAATTTCGAGAGGAATTCTTAAAGAGTTTCAATTTATACTTAAATATATCAATGATATCAAGAAAAATGGCGTTTTCAAATGAATTAGGAAATAACTTACTTTCATTGAAATAACTTCTAAATTTTGCCTCCCATCCTTGTTGTAAACTTTGAATCATTCATTTTTCACATACAAAGTAAACAAATCATGGTAAAAGTGAATTATAGTGTGCTCCCTGCTGGGCCAACAATGCCAAATCGCCAATAAAGATGGCGGACAAAATAAATAAATACTTCCGCGGAACAGTCACGGTTATCATTTCCCGCCATAAATTAGGACTTTTTACTGACGAGTATTGTTTTTTTTTCCATACTGCCCGGTGCCTTCTACAGATGTAGAAGGTGTGGTGGTAACTTTATAAGCCAGATAACAACTTCCGGAGAGGAGTGTACACTTTTGTCTAGAAGCTTTATTACTCGGCTAGGAACCCTAACGTTGCAAGTATGAACCTCAACTTGCACAAAGGCATCTGTAGAAGCACCGGGCAGAATTTTTTTTAACTTAAAAAAAACAACCTACGGCTTCGCTAGCATCGGGAGCGGGAACCTAGTAGCTTCGCTAGCACATTGAACATAAGGAATGTGTGAATAACAGGAACTGTACATAATCAGTTGAAAAGAAAGAATGAAGGATGTTATACGAACGGATTTCAGAGGAAATTCTGCACATTGAACATAAGGTCTGTGTGGATAACAGATACAGTACATAACCAAAAGAAAAGAAAGAAGCACTTGGAACATTCTCCATACAAAATTTCAAAAAAACATCCCTTTCCCAACTTCATCAACTCGTAAAAAAATATATTCCACTCACCATTCATCCATTCTGCCGGTTCGATATCAAACCATTCTCAATACGAAATTTCAAACAAGCATCCTTTCCTAACTTCATCAACTCGTAAAAATTATATACATATTTCACTCACCCTTCATCCATTCTACAGGTTCGAAATACTCCCGACATAACAAATTCTGAAGGGAACCAACCGTTGGAACACCAAAAGAATTACGAGAACTGCGAAGAATTCCATTGCAGTTATCTTTTAAAGTGAGAGTGCAGACGATTTTTTAAAGCGCATACTGACAATTAAAAATTGTAAAAGAATAAATATTTTCTGTTCGTATTCACATTAAAAAAAAAGAAAGAAGAAAATAACTTTTAATTATAAGCTTAACTTTCTTTATTTAATAAACTTTTAATTATAATAAAGAACAAAATTAAAATCTTTAATCGATATTTTTTTAATGTTTTTAATTTAACATCTTTCATAATATAGTTGTACTTTATGTACAACTCAACCATTGCAAAAAGTAGTAAACAAAACAACATTAAGGTTTCTAGAAGAGCGTTCCGATGAGTTGCAATATTGGCGACAAACTCGGGGGCACACTATTCTTCACTTTATCCACAAATTATTTCACTTCAGTGCGCATTTGTATTACGTTACAAGATAGGAATCAATTACTTCAAGTGACATACAAATTCCAAATTGTTAAATCGAAACCCTATTTGATGGCTGTTATTTATGCCAATATAAAATGCCGTTTTTTTGCTGTGTGGGATGCAATCTGATTCTGTCAGATCTGAAATTGGAGGTGTAGAGCTTTTGGGCAGCTCCACTCTAAGCAAGGATTTGATTTGATCAGATCTTGTAGATCTCAAATTGGAGATATAGATATGGGCAGATCCATTTTAATTGAGGGTTTGGTAAGGTAGTTGTTATTTGAATCAAGGTTAAATGACAAGGATTTCAACTCCACTTTAAATTTCCACCTCATACTAGTGGATGGGCGTTTGAACGTCGAGGGAATTACCGTACACAAAATACTTATACATGCAAATCTTCCGTAGAATGTAGTCCCGTAGTCCCTTAATTAAACAATGAAAGAGAAATTTATTTCATCCCTTAGGATTTAAACAACCACCAGTAAAATCATACTACTGAAATAGTTCAACTTCTTCACAATTTGCAACTGATTATACTAAGTAAATATAACTTATTAAAAAAATTGATCTATCAACATAAAATACTGCCTTTTAATAGCTATGCGATAACAATATTTTAACCCTTTAAAGGGCCATTTTTTTTTAGTCATATTATGTTAAAATATTTTTAGACTTGAAATTAGAATAAGAAAAGGGATTCTTTAGCTTATTAGATAAATTTAATTTGATTAATTAATTAATTTGGTTAATTAATAATTAAGTATCAAATCAAGACACATCATCTTGTGTAAAATGAAGAACTAAAGAATCTAAGTTTCTGTCTTTCTAAAAAAATTTGTCAGAACTGATGCCAATGTACATAAATTCATACAAAGATTGATAAATTTGGTGGGAAGCATACTTCCCACGGCCCTAGAAAGGGTTAATACGCCATATAGGAGGTATACAAAGAGAAGGAATAGCAATCATCAAAGGATTCGAATTCGAAATTTCGTAGAATTTCTCCAAGCTTAAAATCTACCCAATTGTCCAAAAAACACATTTTTTTTCAATTATGTCTGCCTCTCTATGAACATAACTGAAATTCATCATATGGGTTTTCACCAAATTTGTAAATTTCTTTTAAATTTTGAATTAGTAATGTGAAATGGAAGTCTGCATTCATCCATCCATGTTCATATGAATACAATAAATTTTAAATTCAAATTAGCTACATGGATGAAATTAAAGCACATAGATTTATTACAAATTATAGATTTGTATTAAATTTTGGTCCCAATACTTTAAAGATTTGACTATCTGTTTCTCTATATATAATTATATGTAAGCGAGGTTGATGACTTGAAAATATAACAGCTTAGACAAATGAAACGTGGCGAAACATTTTCTAGCCAACAAGGCAGATCTGCATCTAATTTGAGATTCATTTAGTGGAAAAGATGACACCCAAATTCCATTCCGAAGTTTCTTCATTGTACTATGAAGCAGGAAACCGCATTGTATTTGAAAAATTAAAAAGAGACGAAGATATGAACCTCACCGCTGGTAATAAAACGCTTTTAGCCATTGAATTAATGTCTTGCTTACGAATCCATAAAAAAGAAACCGACCTTAAAAGACCTTTGACATATTCCTCATTCATCTTGCTGATGTCATTAACTCCTTTTATACTGCCAAGAAAGCCTTCAACAAATTCTTATCAAATCCTCTCGATCATGGCAAGAGATAATCCGAAACAAAGGAAGTATGCGTGACATGTCAGGGTGACGGTGTACAAAGACAGCGGAAAAGTGATTTAAGTCTATTGGCTTTCAAATATGACTTGATCCAGGATACAGAACAAAAGACCCCTTATTCAATATGAGGGATATTTCCTTTTTTTACTGAATCTAAGGATCAAATTTCAATCATAATTTAGCCTTGAGAAATGACTAACTTAAAAGACAAAATATAAGCCGTTTAAAATCCTTTTATTATGCCTTTCAACAAAGATTTTTATTTTCTTGTATTCTTTCCGAAAAACCAGAATTATTTATCGTAAATGACTGATATTATATATTATGATTCTTTCTGAGTAAAATTTGCATTAGTCTCACAGTAATTCTGCAGATATCAAACTTGAAGGCTACTGGATTGAAGAGAAATCCGTATTAACCCTTTAAAGGGCCATTTTTTTCAAGTCATATTATGTTAAAATATTTTTAGGCTTGAAATCAGAATAAGAAAAGAGATTAATTAGGCTTATTAGATACATTTAATTTGATTAATTAATTAATTTGGTTAATTAATAATTAAGTAACAAATCAAGACGCATCATTTTGTCTGAGAAAACAAACTGAAGTATCTAAGTTTCTGACTTACTAAAAAAATTTGTCAGAACTTATGCCAATCTGCATAATTTCATACAAAGATTGATAAATTTGGTGGGAAGCATACTTCCCCCTGCCCTAGAAAGGGTTAATGGAGATTTATTAAAAATATTCTTTACTAGTAACACCTACGTTTAGTGCTTAAAATTTTATAAATATATATATTAAACATTGCTGAATTTAAATCAATATATTAATATAAACTGACTGTTTACGCCGACACAAGGTATTGTTTGACAACCGATTCCAAGATCCTCCGCGCTTTCGCGCATGCATTAGGATGGGTTTAATTCGTCAAAATAGGGGTGAGAGGAAAGATGAAAGGAGGGGGATGTTTACATTTAATAATAAAATAAACTCGGATTACTCGCAAGCTGAATTAAAATAATACGGTCAGAAATGACACGATATTCACATGCAAGTGAAAAAAAATTGAATAAAAAAGTATCTAATAGGTTGAAAATCAAGGTCAAAGAATGACCAAGAATTCCGGAAATGCGCTCATCCATCCGCGTCTCTCCCCTTAATGAGATAGAATCGTCGAAAAGTGATGGTGTCAGAATACTGAAACGAATAGTAAATGACATCGGGATTCAATAATTTGTTTATCCTTTAACCTCTGAACTCTTCAGCTTTTTTATCATCCAATAAATTAACACCTTTTGTTTCAGGAATGTACTTTCTTACTTATTGTGTTAAGAATCCATAGAATTCTCGAGATGTTTGCTGGTTATGTGTGACCTTTGCATCGGAAGATACATTGTTTCATTAATTTCAGTTTATAAATTTAAGAAGCAATAATTCGATGCATGCATGAAACACGGACGTGTCGATTAAGGGGTTAACATTCCTCACTCTGAAAAAACCGTACTGGCGATGTGCCGGATTATAGAGAAACAGTATATAATGGATTTTTTTTTATTTGTCCGTAATAATTGTAAATTTATCAAATTGAATAAACAACCAGTAAATGTGAACAGGGGATTGAATTTACTAAACATGTTCTTAACAGGAAGATATCTCACATGACGTCATTCGATGACGAGGATGACAATTAGGGATGCAAACCCTCTCCAAACTTCCGCGTCACACCAGAAGGAAGGACGAGCAGTCTTGGGCATCTGATTTAACGCGTATTAGGACTAACAATCAATGGATCTTTTGATGGAATGGGGTTCGAACAAGGAACCCTCTTAATGTCTCCCAAAGATGAGACATAACAGCTAATTTCAACTTTTTAGTATTACCATAAAATACTAAAAAGTTCAGATTAGCTGTTTTAATAAAGTAAAAAAGATAATTAAAAATTCCTTTCTTTAAAAGAATTGAAATTTCAGGATAAAAAATAAAAATGTATTGCTATTTTTGAAATCGATTTTCAATTAATTGATAAAATAAAATATATTTATATATATTGTAAGAGCTTATTGTAATTAATTTATAAAACTACTTTCTATTATTGAATATTAATAAATATAGTAAACAGCTTAAGAAAACAACGTGAGAATTGAGAAGGAAATTTCATCTATTTTATGTTTAAAACTTCAGAATGTACGATTTAAAAAACAAATACCTGTTTTTTAATCAAATTCTTAAAAAAAAACAAAAACAAAAAAAACAAACAAACAAACAAAAAAAAACAAACATGAGAATTGTATAAAATTTCAAGACAATATCTATCTGTTTTGTATTTATCAGCAAGATCAAAAGATAACGATATTCAAATAGATAATTCAAATTTCTCTCAAAATAAAAGAAACCAAATAATTCTTTCATTTTGAGTGGATATACATAACATGAAATTTATAAAATAAGACAGCAAAAATATGGTAATAGTGCATAAATAACACCTTCTCAAAATGCATCCGAATCTTAATTAGATGCTAATTAAGCGTTTGGAACAATAATTACGGGCTTATTCTTTCAGTTCCACGATAATATCTAATTTTCATTTCTATTCCACCTTAAATATTTTAAAAATATTTTTAAATTAATATATAATTAACCTTCGTTATTTATAGTAACGTAATTAGGGAGAAGACTTAAAGTACAGAGTGGTTATAATTAAAGCGCAAGTGCTTGAAGGACTGTAAAAGAAAAACTACTTGGAGTATATTGAAGAAATTTGGTATATGTTATATTTACAACATGGGGAAATAAATTACACAATAAAAAAAAATTAGTTCATTTTTTTTGCAATAGATGATGCTGTAGATAATTAAAACGTTGTTTTTGATCTATACTATGTCAAAATGAATACTACTTCAATTTTAAAATCATTATGATGATAAAAATCATGTATCTTTAAGCTATAGCTATGACTTTGTCAAAGATAGAACGTGCTCTTTTAGTAAAATGTTATTACCAAAAGAATAGCAATTATAGTGCTGCTTTGAAAGAATATCACCGTCTTAAAGATTTGAGAAAAGAGCCGATGTCTGTGAATGGCTTAAAGAAAATTATTAATAATTATTAATAACAGGGCTAGTTCGCTGCACCGTAACAGGCACTAGTTACACGCAAATTTTAGAAAGTAATGTGATGTCTGCTTTGTAATACAAAAACTGCCTCGATTCAACAATATTCATGCACTCATTGTGTTACACAACTACTTCACCAAATTTTTAGTGAGGATTGTATAGCCAGCAGATGTTTCCAAAATGCGTGTCCACCTCATTCACCTGATTTGAATCCTTGCGATTTCTGGCTGTGGGGATATTTAAAAGATAGCGTCTACAAGGACCAACCTAACTCTGTTGTTGCTTTAAAAAGCAGCATTACTAGACATGTCCTAGAAATTTGGCAGTGCTACTGCGGATCTCGCTGTTTTGCGTCTACAGCATTTGATAGGACTTGAAGGATCCCATATTGAACAAATATTGTAATACACTAAGCATTTCATATTTTATCAATGTTATAATTACAATGTATAAAATACTTTCATTAAATAGCGCCACCTATGAAAAAAATTGAACTGATTTTTTTTTATTGTATAATTCGTTTCCCCATGTTGTAAATATAACATATACCAAATTTCTTGAACGTACTCCAAGTAATTTTTCTTTTACAGTCCTTCAAACACTTGCACTTTAATTATAACCACCCTGTATTTCGTCTTCAGATTATTTATGAATCTCTAAATTTAGAAATGAAAATTGAAATATTTTAACAATTAATTATTTTAAATATTTGGCACACGATAGAAAGTAGTTCAAGTATGTTAAGCTTTATTTACAGTAGACAATGTACTTGGTGTATTATTTCTAAGAGTCTATTTATTTCTAATTTATTATTCGTACAAAATATAAATATTTTTTTATTTTCAAGAGAAAATCTAATTATAGTGATCTAGTTATGAAATATAGAAAGACGAAGTATTGGAATTATCTAAACAAAATTCATCTTCGAGAATTTGATGTTCATGACTATACTAAGTCCGAAGTTTAGTTATATTAACGTCCCATTTTTAAAGCAACACTAAGGTTATTTTTGGAGAGACCTCGTCATTTTGATTCGCGGTCAGATGACGAGAACGATACCTGAACTGGCACCCCTCTCTCCAAACTTCCGCATCACACCAGCGAGAGAACGTTTGGCCCCGACGAATTTAGCGTGAATCAGACCTGCTTACGCGACAGTACTCCGGTGGAATTAGATCTCGAGCCTGAAACCCTCTGGCTCTAAAGCCAATACCTTACCATCAGGCCATATCCTAACTTCGAAAATAGTCTTTCTTAGAAATATGTCTGTATATTTCTTTTTGTCTGTCGATACGATTAATTTGCAAACGGTATGAGCAAGAAAGATGAATTTGATACGTAGCTTTTTATACACAACGCAGATTTTTATGAAATTATAAGCGAAATCCTTTCGGAGAAAATCTATTTATTTGTGAGTTTGCATACTAAATCAGCCTGAGTTGTCTGTCCAAAAGTTTCCCTCATATTTTCCATTAACCCATCTTTCCTTCCCCATGAAAATTGTGGACATTCGGCAAGGCCTTGAATACCCCTAACTTTTTCCTTTGTGACCAAAATGTGATATAGAGCAACTATTTTAATAGGATCATAAATTAAATTTCCTTTCTCTAAGTCGGCGTGTTTTTGAATTCTTACGTTTGCATGAATGAAAATGTACAGACAGATAAATTGTAAACTTTCTCGCCGATTTGTTCAAACTTTGGTATGGCTGTACAATGTAGATGTTGAATATATCAACCAAATTTTATGCTTTTATCTCTTTTCCTTTGGTCACGATTTCGTTATCTTGAATTCAGACCGCCGGGCATACTCACTTCCTCAAAATTTGATAAAAACCTAAAAATTTGGTGCAAAGTATACGAAATTTCATCCGCCTACCTCAAGACACTTTTACTTTCTCGTACATGCACTATAGAGAAATGTACAGAAATCGTCAAAAAATTCGAACTCGACATTTTGACGAATCTCCATGTTTTGGACCTCTTTGAGTTCGAAAGCACATTTTTGTAAAATGTCCATCTGTCTGAGACATAAAATACTAAAAAACGCTTTGATCTAGAAGGATGAAATTTGGTATATGAACTTTATATCAAATTTCGAGCAAAATCTGCTCAATAGAAATCTGTCTGTCCTGCTGTTCGAATATAATTTAACACGATAACTACAAAACGAAGAGAGCTAGATAGATAAAATTCAATACACGGAATTAACATCTGTAGTCTACTATTCAAATTTTGAGATAAATCCAACGAGAGAGATAAATCCAATTTTTTAGATAAATCCAATTTTTGAGATAAATCCAACGAGAGAGATAAATCCAATGAGAGAGATAAATCCAATTTTTGAGATAAATCCAACGAGAGAGATAAATCCAATTTCTGAGATAAATCCAACGTCTATTGATCTGTACTTGACTGTAAACTTGATAACTCAAGGACGCAGTGACTTAAATATATTTAATTTGGTATGGGATTTTGTGACAATTGTAGTTTTGTGTCACATTTTCGCTTCAATCGATTGTTAAAAACACATCTAAAACACAAATCCTATTTTCAAATACTATTAACCGCATGCCAGGGATTAATCGCCAAATAACTCACCAAGGATCACTCGACATATTTAGAAAAAATGCTGTATTCGCGCCAAAGGCTGATATTTTGCAACTATTGTAAGCCAATGCTATGCAAGGCCTTCTCTGGGACAACACCTTTATTATAGAGTTGGCGGGAAAGTTTTGGGGAGATCACTCCGATTGGCTGAATCATCATGTTCACAGACAGACATAATTCAAAAAATGTGTTTTTCAGACTCAAGGAAGTTTGAAATGTGGAGATTCGTCTGTGGTGAATAGCATCTAAACCAGTTAACAACTACGCTACCCGATAAATTGCTTTTGTATCATGGTCATGTTACTGGACTGCGAACCACAAGGTCCCAGATTCTATCCCCGCTCGTCGCAATCCGCCACACGTCAAAATCTCTGGATCAAATTTTTTGACGATTGCAATACTTTCCATCTGTATTTCGTATACAAGAAAATAAAAATACAAGAACATAAATGAATTAAATTATAATTATTTATAGCTACAATTATAGGCTTATAATTTTAACATTCGAATCGTAGACGCGTATTAACCCTTTGCATTCGGATGTCTTCTCTCAAGTACCATTCAAGACGGTGCATCATTTTGTCATTTTATTTATTTATTTATTTAATTTTAATTGTTACAAATACCTTCAGAATGTTAAAAAGACGTAGATTCTTTTTTTTTCACTGAAATTCATCTTAAAAACAATTGTATGTATTTATTTTTTGATGTAATAAACAAGTCCACGTATTAAGTAAATAATTATACATCGAATTACTTTTTGAGAGCGAAGGATTCAATTTTCACCCAAATATTGTCAAAGGATTGTTTTATCTGTCTGTTTGTTAAGTCATGGTAATTGAAAAACGCAGTTAGAGGGACGAATTTCAGAGTGTAATTTTTTAAATTAAAAAAAAAAAATGTGTACTCAATTTGCTTCACTTTATTACAACACTTAATAAAATACATCATATTTGGTTTGTATGCGACAATGGCAAGGGAAAAATACTCCAACTGGTTTTATTTTTAAATAAAAGTTACGTAATTCTAGATAAATAAATAAAAAAAATACGAGAAAAATAAAAAAACTAAACTGGAATCTAAATTTTTGACTAACAGTAATGTATTAAAACCTGCAATTGTTTAACTGAAATTTCTTTATCGAAAATGGTCCTGATTCAAGTGATGCTGTAGTATGACATCTAACTAAATCTAAACACCTCCCGATACAAATTTGCAATCATTCGCCGTCTGAGTTTCGAAGTCCTGTAAAAGATTTTCTATAAGCCATATCTCCCTTCATTTTGAACTCAAAATTCGTTACGCAGAAGTTCATTTTCCTCCGGCTCAGGTCGCACTGGATGCCGCGTATCAATAGTTGACTACCCGTTCAAAAACTTTCTACTTCCAACTAATGTGCAAGCCTGTGGGCCGCTCTACAGTGTATCCTTAAAGTAAGGATTATATGGAAAAATGACACCCATATTCATCCTTTAGTTTTTAGTTTCTACACATCGCCCGACACATATTTGCAACCAACCGCCATTTGAATTTCAAAATCCTGTAAAAGAATTCCTGTAGGTCAGAATTCAACTTTCCGCCATTTTGAACTCAAAAATCCGTTAAGCGGAAGTTCATTTTCCTCCGGCGAAAGACGTTCTAGATGCCGCGGATCAATAGTTGACTATCCGTTCAAAAACTTTCTACTTCCAACTAATATACAAGCTTGTGCACCGCAGTAAGTGTATACTTAAAGTAAGGATTATGTGGAGAAATGACGCCTTTAGTTTTTATTTATCTTTTGTCTCCCTGCTGTTAAAGAATTCAAAAATTCAAACTAAATACAAAAAAATTTCGTATCACCCGCGCTGTACTGTTTAAACACGTCGCCGGTAGTAATTTCAGCTAGTAATAATTTTGAGCCAAGAAGGAATCTTTTTTCGACTTATGTTAGGTTAAAATAACATTTGAATTAACAATAACGTTAGGTTAAAATAACATTGCAAAATTACCTATAAACAGGCATTCAATAAAGAATATTAATGCATTTCTATTTCTATTAATAATAAAGAAGAATGTATGTCTGTGTGTTGGCACTTTACAGGGCAAATTGTTTGACTTGGAGGAGGTACTTTGGAGGGCGGGAATGTGCACCTCGGAACGGTTTTACTGAAGTGATAATTAAATTAAAAAAATTAAGCGAGATTTTATGATTTTGCCGCAATAACTCCGGCAAATGTTACGCAAAAAAAAAAAATGATTTCCCCACTATTTTAAAATTTAAGTAAAAGAATGTTTTTTGATAGTGTAAATGTAATTATTATACAAAGTTTTCCTAAATTTTGGGAATTTTAAAAAATATATATATATTTTTTTGCTTAATTTTCATCGTTAGGATTAGGATCGTTAGGATGAAACTACGATCGTTTTCATTGCACCATTTAATATTTGATCACGTGATTTTCTTCCATTGTAGAGAGTTGAGGAATGAGCATTTTGTTTCATATCTTTCGTAGTTTACACAAGGAATAAGAAAGTGAAGTTACAGTGTTACGAAAATTAAACAAACCGCACAATTACATTTTTGATAACAGTATGATGCAATGAAACTTGTCTCCATTTTGGTTCATGTACTCAATGTATAAAACAGGTGTAAGTTTATTAAATTAATATCACTTGTCACAAAGAGATGCTTAGAAATTGTTTATGGACAGAACTGAAGACATGAAATTACGTCTAAGAGATTTAATAGAAATTAAACACAATTAAAATTCTCGGCAAACCAACTAGTTGTCAAAGGTAGCTAATTAAAAATAAAAGACTTTTGCTACTTATAAGTTAATAACAGTCTCACCAGCAAGAAAATCTTTGCCAGCATTAATAAAAATCCTAAATAAAGCAGTTTTCTTTTACAGGAAATGGGATGCGATTTTACGTGTTGGAATTCAAGGACTTCCCAAAATATTTTTCATAAACTGTCAAATCTAAAAATAGCGCCTCATTTGTTCATCAATGAAAAATACTCCCCACCTCTATCTACTAGATATGCAAGTATCTTGCGAATTAACGGGTAGCAGATGTTTGCATTAAAAAAAAAAAAAAAGCAGTAATTTGCAGATGTGGGTTCAGCCCACCAATCAGAATCGACCAACAAAATCTTGAGCAGAAATCGTGCCAATCAGCAAATTGATGGAGCGTGACATACGTAGGTAACAATGGAGGCCTTAGGGCGTAGCTTAGAAGGAATTTCCCAGACATTCTGAAGGTTGAAAAAGGAACTCTATTTTCGATACGCACTTGTAATGAAAATACACTAACAAATTTGCTGGTTATATAAGGAGATATATAGATAACTTTATTAAAAAATGGAATATATTCGGCCATCATATTTTATTCATTAACTTTTCTGAATTGGTAATGATTACTATTATTATATTTGTACCCGTGCTCTAAATGTCTCCCAAATCAATTCACTGTTGCCCCGCCCTTAAATCTTTAAGTAAGTTGGAAGGTCATTTGACTTTCATTTGAGTAAACAAAAACAGAAGATGTTTATTCGAGACGAAGTAGTTCTGTTTTTGTAAACAATTTTTTTTTCTTTCACTGCGTAAAATGATATACGTTGCATGCAAGTAATATGACCTGATTATCTTTTCTTATAGAGAATATACAGATGATTGATCGTATTTTGATCGTCGACTTGACTTGACTTTCATCATAAATTTAATTCTGCTTATCATTTCTGCTAATCACTTCTGTTAATCGAAAAATAGGGAACTAATGATGCATTGATGTCATTATGGTTTGTGGAATCTTTCTTCAGAAAAGGTACTGGGTAGTTGCTGTTAGCTATCAACAATTGTTCTAAATATCATCAACTAGATACCTTAGGCGATTAGCTTGTTTGCTCGGAGTATTGGCTTATTTGGTTGTTAAATTAGAAACATGAAATACATTCATTTAAAATTTCCCAGTTATTTAATTACTTAATTACTTTAATTATTAATTACTTACTTTATTCTGTTAATTACTTAATGGTATCAGTCAATCATAAATTATTGCAAGTGCAAATTAGAAAGTGTATAGACTACGAAATAAAAACGGAAGTGAAAATCCTATTTCGGAAATAATATCTTAAAAAAAACATTTATTTTATTTTAATTTTAACACTGACAAAAGGAAGCGACTGAAAGGTCTCATAGACCAATGAATTTAGTTTAAATTTCATCATAACCATAAAAACATAGTTAAGATCGCATCATTCAATAAATTTTCAAAATTTATTAAAATCTGAAGAAACAAACAAACAAATTTATGGTAATGTTATTGGAATCATTAAAAATTTAATTTTAGTTTTAAGACAGTATAAAAACCTTTTCTCTGAAATAATATTTTCGGAAAATATAGCTGAAAAGCACCAAACATTTGCTTAATTTTTATTACTTTCTCGTATCCGTAAAAGTATAACAATCGTCAAAAAATTGGAACTCGAGATTTTTACGAATCTCCACGTTTTAGACAACCCTGATTTCGAAAACACATTTTTGGAAAACACTTTGAACTAGACAGTTTAAATTTGACATACGGTCTATATTCCAATTTTTAGATTTCTGTCAAATTTTGAGTAAGTCTATTCAGGGGAAGTTCGTCTGTCCGGCTGTTCGAAAATAAGTTAACACGATAACTACAAAACTGAGAGAACTAGATAGATAAGATTTGGTACACATAGTTAACCTCTATAGTGCAGACACCCATGAAATTTTGAGCTAAATCCAACAACGGGTGGATTGTCTGTCGGTCTGTTCTTTCAGAAACATTATAATCGCGATCATTCAAAAATGCAATGAGTTGAATATATTAAATTTGGTATGGGATTTTGTGACTACAAGTGTAGTTTTGTGCCAGGTTTTCGTTTCAATCTGTTAGAAAAAACGCGTCTAAAACATAAATTCGATTTTTTGTTTTTTTTACTTCTATTAACCGTATGCCAAGGATTAATCACCAAATAACTCTCCAAGAAGATTCAGTAAAAATGCTAAAGTCACGCCAAAGGTTAATATTTCGTAACTATTTTTCGCCAAAGCCATGCATGACAAGTTAGAAAATGTACGAGAAATTTGAAAGGACCCACTCTCGCTGGTTTCATTAACTTTTGGACTTTAAAATTTGGCAATAATTTTCTTTTTGTCTTGAAGAGCACGGGTCGGAATTTTATAAAGATCGGACGAAAACTACAGATCTGAATAAAAGAACATGCAGACAAATATTGACCTTCATATCGGGAGATAAAGAATTTTATCAAAAACAAGAGATATCATTTCTGCATTGTTTTAATGCTACGGAATTCCTATTTTAAAAATCAGGAATTGCCAAGTTGTAATTTCTTTGTTGAAACTCAATTACATCAAGTCAAAATCGACTTATTATTTTTATCAACTAAAAATGGAAATATTCAAAATTAATTTAAAAAGTACAATTTAAGTTATACCGACGTACAGTCCAATACAAATTATACCGATGTATAGTAAAGTTATACCGATATATAGTACAAAAGAAGTTATACCGACGTATAGTATAATACGTTATACCGATGTATGGTACAATACAAGTTATACCGATATATAGATCAAAAGAAGTTATACCGACGTATAGTATAATACGTTATACCGATGTATGGTACAATACAAGTTATACCGATGTATATAGTACATCAGGTTATACCGACGTATAGTACAATACAAGTTATACCGATGTATAAAGTACAATGCAAGTTATACCGATGTATATAGTACAATGCAAGTTATACCGACGTATAGTACAATACAAATTATACCGACGTGCATCACTGCGCTATTCAGCGGAAATTCATTATTCCAATGGCTATAATGCGCAACCTACCTCTCCTTAAGTGAAAGACATAAAAAAAAACCCAGAATAATGAAGGTGATACATTTTTTTTTCAGTCAATGAATCTGTCAAGAAATTTCTAATTTTACACGTTGACAGTCAAGTGAAACTTGTCTGTTGCCCCTCAGCATAGCAATTTCGTCCCGCATTCTTTTGCAAATTGAGTTTCGATACCCACGGGCTGTCGCGGGTTTGGGAATGGCTTTCGAATGATTTATCGATGTAAATTAAGCTGCTACATGGACTCATTCAAAGTTAACAAATGAAGATCGGACATGCTTGCATATATTGAAGCGTATTTCATTTGGCAAGGAAGTGGTACCATGACACTTTTATACTTTCTCGAAAACAAAGCATACAAAGAGAAACTATGGTGACTGAAAAAATGCCATTATGGTATTTTGATGAATCTCCATGTTTTATACCTGTCTGAGGGTGAAACATATATTTTTGGAATTATATCTGTCTCTCTATCTGTATGTGAATACGACAGCTCATAAATGCATTGAGTTAGACGGATGTAATTTGGTGTGCAATATTTTACACCAAATTTGTAGACTTCCATTCATTTACAGAATGTTTGTCTGTCCTTGTTCTTGTACATGCGAACATGATATCTACGAAACATGAAAATCTGGAAAACTAAAATTTTGCACAGTTTTGACATTTCAATTTCATTTTTTTTTTTTGAATAAATTACATCAAAAGGAAGACTGTTTGACTGACCATCCCACTCCTTGTTCATGTGAACATGATAACGCATAAAACTCATAAAATCTATATACCTTATTCATTTGGTATCATTATTATAGACCTAAAACATAATTTGGACCAAGCCTCTTAAAGGGTTAACTATCTGTCGATCTATCTATTCGTGCGTATGTGAGTTATAAAATTAAAAAAATAAACAAGCTAAATAAGTGAAATTTGATATATGGTTTTGATACTATGGTTTTGATGTAAATCTATGTCAGATTTTGAACTTAATCTCTATATGAGAAGCCAAGCAAATAAGAACACGTCCATTAAAAACAAAATGAAATAATTATACAAATATATAGATAATAACTGATTAAAATGCTTTTTGTTAATTCTTCTAATGTTTCGCTACATTAATTATTTAGCGAGAAAGAAATAATAAAACAAGGAGTTTTGATTGAGCTAATTTAAAGGAAAAAAATATTTTATAACATAACAAAAACAGATAATTGTATTAATTCGACTTATAGTGCATATTTTAACCGAATCCTACTCCATCATATAAGCTTTATACATTATTTATTTTTCGCTTTTTTCCCTTTCGAAAATCTAACACGAAAAAGAAAAAAAAATATGATACATATATATATAAAAAAAATTAACAAAAATAATAAAGAAAAGTAGTCCTTGGGAGATGCATAATCGCTTGATTATAACAATTTATGAGTCATTAACGTTTATTTGTCTTTATTTATAATTTTGTGCGATAAGCATATTATCAGAAAAGAAAATATTTTTAATTATTAACACGTATTCTATAAATCTTATTAATGAATATTCTTTGAATATGTATTAATAAGATTTATAGGTGGAAATTTTCAGATAATTGATATGTTTTTTCATAGACAAAGCATTAATTTTCAGTTAGCTTTCAAGAGTCATTAATTTATTCGTTAACGCTTCACTGTCAATATTTTTCACTGTCACAATTCATTTCATCGCAATCTTTGTTTTCCTTTTAACAAGGTTAAAATTTCCGCCCACTTAGAGTTCCCATTCGGAATCCCAAGTAGAGCTATTTTTGGAGTCAAACGTACTGAGTTATTAACACCAACGCTTTATTTTCAGAAACGCGTAGTGAAAATGAAAAATCCCATTAACTAATCTATCAACAGTTTCTTTACGTTTCTTACTAATTCGAATGACCATGGTTTAAAGTAATATCTTTTCCTAGGTAATTTCATTTTACGAAGTTAATTTATTCATTCAGAGAAATTTTTTATCATTAAGTCCTTGTGTATTGATTTGCTTTTCGAGGTTTGATTTTAATTTATTCATCGTTATAAAAGAGATCTTGTTCTCCAAGAATAACTGGCACGAGTTTCCTGTGTGCACGAATTTGATTTCCGTGTCCGTATAGGTGAACTGGACGCATTATTAGATGTCTGAAAATTTCATTCAATTTTTGTTTTTTTGGTATAAATGTTATCGTGGAAGATTAAAGTCAGAGAATGTCGCTGTTCATCGGTGAATGTGGACACATTCCAACAAACAATTGAGTGAATACTGATATTTACCGAATAATATCAACATATCAGCAATATCTATTTTTGGAGTCAAACCTATTGAGTTATTAACACCAATGCTTTATTTTCAGAAATGCGTAGAGAAAACTAATGATCCCATTAACTAATCTGTCAACAGTTTCTTTACGTTTCTTACTAATACGAATGACCATGATTTAAAGTAATATCTTTTTCTAGGTAATTTCATTTTACGAAGTTAATTTATTCATTCAGAGAAATTTTTTTTCATTAAGTCCTTGTGTATTGATTTGCTTTTCGAGGTTTGATTTTAACATATTCATCGTTATGAAAGAGATATCTTGTTCTCCAAGAACGACTGGCACGAGTTTCTTATGTGCAAGAATTTGACTTCCGTGTCAGCATAGGTGAAGTAAGTTGGCCACAACAAATCCTGTCGATACAACTTCGTTCAGCGGTGGTTGGGTGCTTGGCTGTACACAAGAAGTATAGGTGAAATGGACGTATTACTAGGTGTCGGGAAAATTCACTCAATTTTTCTTTTTTTGCTACAGATGTTATAGTGGAAGATCAAAATTAGAGAACGTGGCCGTTCCCCGATGCATGTGGACACCAACAAACAACTATGTGAATACTGATATTTACTGGACAATATTTGCCATTTCAATATTTCCAATTTTTTTCCAATTTTTATAATTTCAATATTTGGCAAATATAGGTCTTTCATAGTAACATATACACTGTCCAGATAATATTCTGCTACTTTCCCCTTTTTAAACCACTTAACTCGATGAAACCCTAGGCCAGCCAGTAGGCGGCCAGAAAGAGTCCAATAAACACTCCAGAGTGTTGCGTGAGATAATTGTAAGTAGGAAATGTGGATATGAATGTGTCACACTATACAACTTTTGTGGACATCAAAACTTATTTAATTCTTATATATATAATGATATTTTAAACTCTGATTTCAATTCTAATTAATTAACAAAGTTTTATCTTAATTTAGCCCATAAAATCGTTGTAAAATATTCTCTTATTTCCTGCTCCGATTCCACTGTTTCTACTTAATTAATTCAAGAGAAGCTTTATAAAACTGCTGAATCTCTGAAACTGCTAAAGAAAACTGCTAAAAGAAAACTGCTAAACGTTCTCACACATTCTCACGCTCCGCTTGAAGGGCTAGAAAAATGTCCACTAAGCCCATTCTTTTTTAAAAGATCCCTGTGTTTCCCTTACTTGTGATTGACATGCATCAGAAATCCATATCAGAATCTTAATAATATATTAGCACTGTAAAAAAATATTTTCCCTATCCATATCTCATGTTATATAAGACGAGGGATAATTCATTCTTATTTTTCGCGACTTCTGCTTTTGTGCCGTGCAGGGAGCGGACGTGACTTGTCCGCGCCTTCATGTAAACAAATCATGTATATATATATATATATATATATATATATATATATATATATATATATATATATATATATATATATATATATATATATATATATATATATATATATATATATATATATATAATACATTAATGACAACAACACATAAATAAATAATGAAATGACATTCATGAGAAGGAATGTAGTAATGCGATATCGAAAAGTAAACAACATTTTATAAACAATTTATAAGAACAAATCAATTTATAAGATCAAATAAGTCAAACAATAAGAACAAATGTAACTGATAGTGATTTCTTTCTTACCCCTTTGGGCCCCACCGGGCATATATGTCCCGCTGATATTTTTAAAAGTGATAAGTAAGTGGGGAATTTATTGAAGTGCATGTCCCAATGGTTTTCTGTGATTACATTCATATGCTACTGTAATTTTAACTACATCTTAGTAATAAAGTAGTAATAAAGAAACCTGAACGAAAACTGTATGTGCCATGAGTAAAGTTGCAGTCTGCAAAAACTATTTTGCAATTTATCATACATAGAAATATCATGAATAATGTTGGACATGTAATTGGTAAGAGTTTTCCTGCAATAAAACTGTTTAAAAATATTATAAGAACTAGAGACTCAACTTTTCATTGTATTTTATACGGTCACCTCAATCCCAATGGGACACATGTGTCTCATTTAAAAAGACTGCTGGGACACATATGACTCACCTCAAAAATTGTACCTATATTTAATTTTTGTTTTTATTTTAACCGAATATAGCTATTTATACTTTATTTGACCCATAAAAGCCCTAAATTATCTTCGTTTGGAAAATAAAAAACTGGTATTGAAAGGGTTCAGGTTGCTTACTGCGTCGTTGTGCCAACAATTACACTACCTCTCATTGATAATTATATTGACGATTGACACGTGTTTGATTAAAGGAGACATGTATAGTCACACCTATCCATCCACACACACGTGTGCACATCACACACATAAAATTACGAAGACAATACCCAGGCCAAAACAGTATATATGACCCAATATTCATTCCAGGAGTCTGGCTCGTGATGATCACGTTTGCCCCTATCATTATTCCATGAGTGTGACTCGTGACACTCACGCTTAGCTCAATCATCATTCCACGAATGTGACTCATGGATGATCACGTTTGGCCCACATTTGTTTCTACGTGCTTGACACGTAAAATTCAGGTTTGGTCCAGATGTGTTATTACAATTTAGGCTTGTCAAGGAACGGCAATTAATTATTTGAATCCCTTGAGTTAGTTCAGAAATCCTATACTTCAGAGAAGGCGAGTTGCTGGAAAATTAAAGAAAACTGTTTCACTATTAATTGTACCGCTAACTGACAAAAATTTTGTTTCAAATAACATTTCAATCGCATATCTAATTAATATTGGCTCTGTAGTGCTCTATATCAACTAATTAGTTATGAATCGTTGAAAAAACTTGGCCAATAGTGCTCCTACATCGATCGAATTAAAAATGTATTTGTGAAGGTGAAGTTAAAAAAAACCAATTGTTAGAACCAAAGGAAACTTGGCTTATTTTTAAAGGTGATATTGATCTTGATATCGATCTTCGTTGTTTGGAACAGTGGATAAAACAATACAAAAAACTTATTTAGAATTAATGGAAACATATTTAGTTGTTTTTTTAAAAATGAAAGGAAGAAATTACGTATTATAAAAAACAATGATTTAGAATAAATAATAAATTATTATGTTAACTAGAATGTATGCCTGCTTAGAGGGGGGTCTTTATCTTGTTAACAATATCTCAGAATAACTAACGAATGCTGCAGAAGACAACTTTTTGCTTTACGAAATTCACATATTACATTCATCGGTCCACAGCGCCGTATTTCAACTAGACTTTCGCAAAAATAAAAAGATTGATCAAAAATATCCTGACTTTGCTGCTGATGGTACATTCACAGCATTCTAAAAAAAGCTGCTTTTTTTTTTTTTTTTTTTGCTTTCTTTTGTGAGTTTCTCTTCTTCTTTATCTACAAAATTAATCCAGCTAAAGGTCTCTAGTCTTCATCCCTCGTTACAAAGTTGCAATTCTGTCTCTCATTAACCTTTGTTTCTTTGGAACAGGATCTTCTCTAAACATAATGATCACTAACATTCCAACTAAAAGTAATCATTAAAATCGGATTGAAACAAATAGTAATCTACTAATAGAAAAAAAATCTATTGATAAATACAAAATAAAAAAAAAATGTTTGAAGAAAATAATATAAATAGCTTCCATCTGTTCCATGAAGTGAGAATACAATGAATCAGCATAATATGGAATAATAAAACTTACAGACCTCAGCTCACTGATCTTTGCTACAATCCAGCATAAAAAATATAAATAAACGTAAGGTTTCCAGCTTAAAAAATGTAAATAAAGTCATAAATGTAAAGTTTATGATCTCGTAACTAATCTTTAATCGTCGCTTTATCCGAACATATAAAATAAACCTGTCTGAGTGGTTAAGTGTCCAAACAGAAGTTGGGATGTCGCATCGCTGGGATATTTTTAAATTCTGTCCAGCGCAACAAACGACAGTGGCCAATAATATACATTGATTACCTTGAATTCGATCTTCATGGTTTGAAGCATTTGACAAAATAAAAAAAATAACAGAAAAGGAAAGAAAACTTATTTATATTTCAAGAGACAAAAGAAGATGTCAGGTGTTATAAAAAACAATTATTTAAGACAAATGTTAAATTGTTGCGTTAATTCTCTTAATAACGATTTCGTGGTCCGGAATAGTAGACGATATTATGAAAAAAAAAAAATTATTTAAAACCAAAAAAAAAAAAAAAAAAACTTACTTAATATTGAAGAGCGAAAGGAAAATATTAGGAGTGAACAATTGAGAAAAAATAAATTTTTGTATTATCTTGAATGTCGTCTGCCTTTCTTTACCATTTAATAATATTACTAAAAAAAATGAATGTAATACAACAGTTTCTGAACGCCATCTGTTTTGTTTTTGTATACTACAAGAAGCCCCCGCGGTTAGAATGACGCGGTTAGAAATAGTGTCGTCTGCCTTTCTTCACCATTTAATAATATTACTTTAAAAAAAATAATGCAATACAACAGTTTCTGAACGCCATCTGTTTTGTTTTTATATACTGCAAGAAGCCCCCCGCGGTTAGAATGACGCACAAAGAAGCTCAATAACTTTCATTCCCCCCTTTTTTTAGTCGGAATCTTTTTATTGATAGACTTCAATGAGATCTTGAATTACCAGGAAACACTCAGCTACCCGAATTTTCCCCCCCCCTACATATTGTGCATCTGCATCAAAAGAATCGATTCTTCCAAAAAGGTATATTTCTGACGAATAGTGACTTATAGGGCTTCTGAAATAATTGATTTATCAATTCTATAGCTTGCAACTCATTCGTAAATAGCTTTGGATGTGTTAAAATATCATATACTGGGGAATGCCTCTAAAAGACCTTAATAAAAAAAAACTTTATTTTTAATTCCTTTTAAATTGTAGGTAAATTTTTTTTCTCAGGTGGTTTCATTTGGGACATTTAGGTCATATATAAAGAGATCATAAAAATAAAATCGGTTATTTTAAACCTGGATCAGTAGTCAAGATTTTCCATCTGAATCTTTCATCATTTTACAAACTAACAATGGAACAAGGGTCAGCAACTTTTAAGACGCATTCATTTAATTTTCTTTCTTAGTACCAAACAAAGACAGTTTTAGGACGAATATGGTAATTTAGAACTATGGTCAGTTGATGAAGACGGCAGCTGAATCTCTATTCCCTCTCCAAATTTCCACTCTACACAAGTAGAAGATTAACTAACTTCGTTTTCTTTTTTTGGTGCCAATCAAGGACAGTTGATTGACATCTGACCGCAAGGGTCAGCCAATTTTAAGACGCATTAATTTTATTTCCATTTTTAGTACCAAACAAAGACAGTTTTAGGACGAATATGGTAATTTAGAACTATGGTCAGTTGATGAAGACGGCAGCTGAACTTCTATTCCCTCTCCAAATTTCTACTCTACACAAGTAGAAGATTAACGAACTTCATTTTCCTTTTTTGGTGCCATTCAAGTACAGTTGATTGACATCTGACCGCAAGGGTCAGCAAATTTTAAGACGCATTAATTTTATTTAGTTTAGCTAACTTCGATTATTTTTCTTTTCTGGTGCCAATCAAGGATTGTTGATTGGCACCTGACTGTAAGGAGCAACAACTTTTAAGATGCATTAATTTTATTTAGTTTAACTAACTTCGATTATTTCCTTTTTTTTGTATGCCAATCAAGGACCAGTTTAGGACGAAAATGGTAATTTAGAACTACGGTCGGTAAATGAAAATGGTAATTTAGAACTACGGTCGGTAAATGAAAATGGTTGTTGAGACTATTCCCTCTCTAAATTTTCACACTACACAAGTAGGGGATTACTTACTTCCTAACATTTAATTAGCACCAGACCCGTTTATGCACCAGATTTTCAATAAAATTAGGATTTAAAGCTAAGAATCTGTTGCCTGCCACTCTGGTCTTTTTGAGGCGAGAGTTAAGAGAGTTAGAGAGTTGTACAGAAAAGAGAGTACGTAGTACAGTGAAGAAAACCGGCACATGTATATCAATTGCAAGATGTTGACGAACGATAGTTACGGCATATCGATCTTTTATGTCAATCTAAAATGCTATCATTGACAATTTTTGGGAGCTATTAATCACTGGAGTGCAATTAAAACAAAAGTACTAGAAAATGGAAAATGCATTTTAGAGAGAGTTAAGGAGAGTCTATAAGAGAGTTGTACAGAAAAGAGAGTATGTAGCACACATGTATATCAATTGACGAACGATAGTTACGGCATATCGATCTTTTATGTCAATCTAAGATGCTATCATTCACAATTTTTGGGGACTATTAATCACTGGAGTGCAATTAAAACATAAGTACTAGAAAATGTAAAATACATTTTAGAGAGAATTAAGGAGAGTCTATAAGAGAGTTGTACAGAAAAGAGAGTACGTAGTACAGTGAAGAAAACCGGCACATGTATATCAATTGCAAGATGTTGACGAATGATAGTTACGGCATATCGACCTTTTATGTCAATCTAAGATGCTATCATTGACAATTTTTTGGGACTATTAATCACTGGCGTGCAATTAAAACATAAGTACTAGAAAATGTAAAATACATTTTAGAGAGAATTAAGGAGAGTCTATAAGAGAGTTGTACAGAAAAGAGAGTACGTAGTACAGTGAAGAAAGCCGGCACATGTATATCAATTGCAAGATGTTGACGAACGATAGTTACGGCATATCGATCTTTTATGTCAATCTAAGATGCTATCATTGACAATTTTTTGGGACTATTAATCACTGGCGTGCAATTAAAACATAAGTACTAGAAAATGGAAAATGCATTTTGGACGTCCTTTTTCCGAACGATAGTAAGCAAATTTTGACACAGGATAAAATCTTAGCAACAAAATCAAATACCATATTTCATTTATTAAAGTCATTGCGGTTTTGAAATATCGCATTTACCTACATTTGAAGATGCAGTACAAGAGACGGTCAACTCCTTTTCGGGTTTGGTGCAAAATTTGTAACAGATCTATACTTTAAATGTTGAATAAGTGTATTACATTTCGCATGTCATCATAACAGAAAATATCTGAGATAATAGCGCTGAAAATTATTCGTCAATTTTTGTTGTGTATACATATAAAGTGAAATTTGAAATTTTTGTGGCGAATCAAAATAATAGATGAGTGTGCATTAAGTTTTGTGCAAATTTCAATATTTATAATTTATAAAAATAAGAATATGTCTAACCACTTTTAGCGCAATACATTTTTCTAATCGGGGAAAGACTTTTTGCTGACCCTGCAAATTATATCCTGATAACATTAAACGCGACAATCTTAAAAATAAAATGCACCTACTGGGCCACCAGGAACATCTGACTCATTATATATGCAAAAGCATAAAAGTATGAACATAATATTTATTGACGAAATTATTTGTTCAACAAAACCTTCTAAAATTAATATCTTCGAGAACGCGAAGAAAGTACGTGTTTTGGGCATCCTCCTAGCAGACTAGGTGAAACGTATTTGACTCAAAATATGAACGTGTCAGTTCTTGCTGTTTATTCACTGTAACAGCAAAGTAAAGAAAAAAGTATTATAATATGAAATTATTTGTACCAAAAATTCTAGTTTAACATATAATTTATGTAAGCTTTAAAGAAATATGTTTAGTTGCGAGAAAGCACAACTACGTTCCAAGAAATTAATGAATAATATATTATCCCATTAAGAGGATTGTCTATTCGAGACTTCCAGTGGTAATTAAGAGTCGAATACCGATTCGTCATTAAATACCACAGCAGATAGAGATAAGCCATTAGTAAAGAAAGGGCGTGTCATAAACATAAGGTCAATCAGTTTCAGTAGGCCATGTTTCATCAATTAGTACGCATTTATATGGCCACTCTGAATCGCTATTGCACTATAGACGACTACACCTAGGTTACTCCGCCCCGCCCAATCATAAGGCATACGGATTAAATTTGAATGACCAGAGCGCTGTGACAGCATTGGCGTGAACTAAGGTTGACTTCTGAGTGTCATTATCGCCCACTGTATAACCCTTTCCATGGGAAACACGTCCTGTCATCGTAGGAGGTAGCCAACCCCCACAATTGCTGTGCCCATCTGGGTGGCGAGAACCAACCACCATGACTGAAGCTCCTCCTCCCGGTGGCAGTTGAGTTATGGATAAAACAGTATGTTATCCATACGGTCAAAACATATAAATCACCTATGAAACTCACTTCCTTTACGTGGTAATTAAGGTGTTAAAGTTAAGGATCATCGATTGATTCCTCGTACATAACTGGATTGATGAAAATTCTTCTTCAATATTTTAAATAGTTGCTTTTTATATTTATTATTAAGGGACTCTTAAACTTCAAATTGTTTCTATTTTTAATATATATATATATATATATATATATATATATATATATATATATATATATATATATGTTAGAATCCCATATTTTTTTAACATTTTGGTACCAAAATTTTAACGATACTATCAAAATTTCCAGAGTGATCGAGAAAAAACTAAAACGACACCGATTAAATGTAAACAAAAATTCCCTTTGCCAGAATGTCAAAGGACATTCAGCTGCAGCATTCTTTGATGCACATAAGGACAAAAAACTTAAAATTTCAAAAGAAACGGATCAATTTAAACTAAATAAAGGCATTTTTTACGCTTCTGGAGCTTTTTAATTTACTTAACTTTATTCAAATTCTTTTTTTAACTATTTTTTAACTTTAATTCATTTTTCTCAAAAAAAAAAAAATGAAGCTTGAGTGCAAGATATCTTAAAAACTACTTACCCTATTAATCTGACATTTCATGCACATACTCAAAATAAGTTCTTCTATGACTTATTCATCAGTATTTAGACAAATTGTAGGCGGAAAAATTTTACATGGACTTTAATTAGACTTTTTCTTAAAATTTCAATTTTATCTAAATAATTATATTTAAAAATATTTTTTACAAAAATTTTTATAAAAAGTATGTATAACTTCAAACTGAACGTTTTTCTACAAGTTAACATTAATTTTGTAAATTTTGACCAATTTTCAAATTCAGAATCTGTGTGCAGTAAAATACCGATTTTTACGATTTTGAAAAAAACATCCAATTTATATTTCTTTATAACCTTTTAATTTTATTCTTGAAATTATATTAAAACATGAGAAATAATTTAATTGTATATGAATATTCTATGGTTAAATTTTCAAATTCCACAATTGTTTCATTTATAAATTAGATGAGATGGAAAAAGGATAGTTTTTGCTTCCGTGGGTAATTATTAAGAGTCTTGAGACTCCTAAAAATGTAGAAATCGATAACTTGCAGTCTTCATGATAAATGTTTATTACTCTTAAATAATAAATGTCATATATTATTATGTAGAAATAGGATTAAAAGAAGTATACGCCCACAGAAGACATAGAATTATTATACTATTACTTAGTTTTTGCTTCCATGGGTAATTATTAAGAGTCTTGAGACTCCTAAAAATGCAGAAATCGATAACTTGCAATCTTCATGATAAATGTTTATTACTCTTAAATAATAAATGTCATATATTATTATGTAGAAATAGGATTAAAAGAAGTATACGCCCACAGAAGACATAGAATTATTATACTATTACTTAGTTTTTGCTTCCATGGGTAATTATTAAGAGTCTTGAGATTCCTAAAAATGTAGAAATCGATAACTTGCAGTCTTCATGATAAATGTTTATTACTCTTAAAAAATAAATGTCATATATTATTATGTAGAAATAGGATTAAAAGAAGTATACGCCTACAGAAGACATAGAATTATTATACTATTACTTAGTTTTTGCTTCCATGGGTAATTGAGACTCCTAAAATGTAGAAATCGATAACTTGCAGTCTTCATGATAAATGTTTATTACTCTTAAAAAATAAATGTCATATATTATTATGTAGAAATAGGATTAAAAGAAGTATACGCCCACAGAAGACATAGAATTATTATACTATTACTTAGTTTTTGCTTCCATGGGTAATTATTAAGAGTCTTGAGACTCCTAAAATGTAGAAATCGATAACTTGCAGTCTTCATGATAAATGTTTATTACTCTTAAAAAATAAATGTCATATATTATTATGTAGAAATAGGATTAAAAGAAGTATACACCTACAGAAGACATAGAATTATTATACCATAACTAAACTATAACTGTGTCTTCTATAATAAATCAATTGCTCTTCTTTTAACAAGGACACATCCTAAGGTATTGATCTGTTTTCTAAATGCGCTGCTACTCTATTTATACATTTATCACAAAACCATGTCTTGCAAATCGATGGGATTTTCTTCCGGGAATTCTTGGGAATTCCTGGATCAATAAATCTGGAGCCGAACATTTCATGGAAGAGGAGGAGCAAAGAAAAAGAATTAACTCCAAGTAGCAAATTCCTGGAATAAGCTAAAAAAGAAATTATGTACTTCTTTTGGATTTCGAAGAATTTCTGAATTAGAATTGGCTTGACAGCAATAGAAATCTATTTTCGGATGTTCGCAATTAAATCAATTTAAACCAGTTCTCTCATTTGGCTAATATTTAATCTTCGAAGTATATGTATTAGTTTAAGTATTTCAGAGAGGAAAAGATTTATTCGAAGACATTTCTCTAAATATTTAAAATGGCTTCAGAAAGAATGGGATATTTCTTTTAAGAGCTAATTTACATTCTCAATGAAGAATGTAAATTACATTTCAGTTTCTTATTTTTAGTTTTTGTCGTAAAACTGATAAGGGATTCTTTTATTTTAATTTTAAAGAGAGAATAGTAAATTAGATTGCTCCCAATGGGATATGACTGACATTTCGACAAACATTTAAATTTTATGCTACCTTAAAAATTCATTTACTCATTGGGAACCATATAATACTAAAAAACTTTAAATATACAGTTTTATTAGTGTACTAAAGAGTTGAAAATGTTTTTTAGATCAAAAATATGGATGTCGAAGCAAATTCATAAAAGCGCGAGACATGATAAAAACAATTTAAGTAAACTGGAATTTTAAGGACATTTATAATATTAAAAAAAAATTATGGATGCTTAACATTTTTCTAATGATAGAACTTCTTCTGTATAGAATTGCTTATTTTCAATGTATATTAGTTATTCTATAATATACTGGAATATCTACTCTAATCGTGGTTTAATGGCAATTTTCTAACATAGGTATATAGAGTACAATGAATGTTTCAACTGAAAAAAATGCTTTGAATGACGCAAAGAATTAATTTTTGTATCGTTTTAGTCAATAAGTGTACTACTGAAAAAATGGCGAAATCCAAAATTTTATACAGTTTTTCGATTGTTTTAGTCAAATTTGGTAAAATATTTTAGTAATCGTCAAAAAATTCAAAGTCAAGATTTTCATGAGTCACCTTGTTTCATACATTAACGAGTTTTATAACACATTTTTGAAATCATGTCTACTTGTCGCTTTGTTTTTCTCTGGACATGATAATTCAAAAACCTTTCGAGTTAGCTGATATGTGGCTTTTTCACCAAATATGTAGATTTCTATCAAATTTTGACTGAAATCTCTTCGTTAGTAAGTTTGTCTGTCCGTCTGAATACCAACGAATGAAATAATTTTAAAACCATAGAGCAATATCGGTAAAATTTGGCACATAGATTTTGCATATATTCCCTTAATTTTTTCACCAAATCTGTTATGGGGTCTGTTATGGGGTTATATTCGTATGTATGAAAGCGGGCTAACTCAAAAACATAATGACTTATATAAATGATATTTCGCATGCGGTTTTGTAGCAAAAATTGTAGTTCTATGTCAAATTTTTGTAGAATCCAGAATGAAAAAAAAAACAACTGTAGAACGAAAACAAACTTTTAAAATGCGTATTCTACATTCATTCTTATATTACCAAGCATAAAATACTCATGTGGAAGGGGGAGGGTTACATTTTTATTAGGAAGAAAACATTACATTTATATTTTATTATGCGAGAAAATTTTGAGGGAACCGCTATTGCTGGTTTTTATGAAAAATTCATTTGTCAAAACAAAATCGTGGAATTATGAGATGCTAAATGCTACAATGAATATATGTCATAGGATCGAAGATTCCTAACATTCAGTAAAAATTAAAACTGTATTATAGATCTTAAAATTCCAATTTATTTAGAACATTTCACGTTTTTACGATTTTTACTTTTACCAGTAGTAAAAAATTTATTTATTTCTTTTTAGTACCATAATTAGCTCGTTTTTATTTTATTTTTTAATTTTCACTTTCTCACATACAAAATATATAGAAAGAAAATATTGTAATCTTCGGAAAATTCGGACTTCGGATTTTGATGAATCTCCACATTTCAGATCTCCCTGAGAGGATAACACATTTTTGAAATCATGTTTGTCTATTTGTCTGTGAACACATAACTCAAAAACGTTTTGAGCAAGATGGACAAATTTGGTATGTTGCCTTTGTACTGAATTGGTAGACTTTTAACAAATTTTGAAAGAAATCCATTCAGAGGAATTCCATCTGTCCAGGTATTCGAATATAAGTTAGCACAATAAGAACAAAAGGAAGAAAGCTATATAAATAAAATTTGGCACACAAGCTGAACATTTAAAATGTGGACCCTTATCAAGTCTTGAACCGAATCCGGCAAGGGCTTAGCCATCTGTCTGTCTGTACTTTCGAATGCATGTAAGCGCGATAAGTCAAAAACGCAACAATTTAAATAAATATATAAAATTTGGTATGTGTTCTGGTTACTATAATTTTGGTTTCAGTCGTTTGAAGAAAACCCATCTAAAATGTAAGTTTCGTTTTCTCTGACTATGCTACAAAGCAGAAAAAGGCTGAATTTATATATCTGAAGACTCCTGATGTTCACGGCTTTGTTCGAGATCCTAAATTTTTATACAGTGTACAAAAAAGTGTAAAATTTCATACATTGTACAAGAAAGTGTACAATTTCATACAGTGTACAAGAAAGCTAAGGGTAAACCATTTTCGCTGATTCTTATTTACAGAACGATCAAAATTCAAATTATTTCTTTAGAACTCTGAGTAAAACATGAGAAGCAAGAATGAAAGAAATTTATAAATTTATATTCGTTAATCAGTAAATTTCTCTTTTACTTCTATAATTTCTAAGCTAAATAATTTCACTTAAATTAGAGAATCAAATACTCGACTAACTTTACGCATTTGCATATCTTCTGCCTAACTTTTCAGCTTTGTATTTCGCAAATATTGACTAGTCTCGAACAAGTGCGTTGCATTTAATTGCTTTTCCATTTCATCTAGTCTTTCATCAGAATCTGTCTGGAATTTACAGACGATGTCTGTATTTGCTGAAGGACCTTCTGTTCTGCTACACGTGTGACCTTTCCTAGTACTGCGCAGCTGAATGATTCTGTATGAAACCGCTATTTTTAATGCTAAAAGAAAAAGCGCGCGTGAACAAAAATAATGTTTTTACTGAGAATTTTTCCGTTTTAAAGCTCATTTGAAAAGCATTTGTAACATTTTTATGAATAATTGTTTTCCTAAGAAAATTCGAAATTTACCTTTTTTTATATATGCGATAGATTATTTCTAAATTAAACGCACTAGTTGAAACCGTTATTTATGATCTGGTGTTTTTAATTTTATATCCGGTGTTTTTAATTTTATATCCGGTGTTTTTAATTCATTTTATCATAAAATAAATCCATCCTGTATTATGAATAGAATTTTACGAATAAATAAGATTTTTAAAAAGCCACTTTATTTGTTTATTAAAAAGTGGAATTTTTTGTTATGAAAAGGCGGATGTCAAAAGTAATTCCTGAAACAATAAGACATGTATTAAGGATTCT
Organism: Argiope bruennichi; assembly: GCF_947563725.1. Lineage (NCBI taxonomy): Eukaryota > Metazoa > Arthropoda > Arachnida > Araneae > Araneidae > Argiope > Argiope bruennichi. The sequence continues at coordinate 57,932,900 of NC_079162.1, forward strand.
CAAAAAAAAAAGGAATTTTAATGAAATTTGTAATATATTTTAATGTTTAAGGAATATCTAAGAATTTCCTTATTTTATTCATTGTGGTTTAATTTTTTTGTATAATATTATTTTTCAACGCCTCTCGCTTTTGTTCAGAGTTCAAGATTTTTAATAAAGTAATTAAATAGTAAAAAATATTTTAATTTTAAAAGTTTTAGTTTTTAATTTACTTATAAGTTGATTAATAAAATTATTAGAGAATCTTATGATGAATTTTTTTTCCAAATTCAATACAAGCTGAACAATAACAATACGAATTAAATGCCATCAAAAATTGAAAAAAATAATTAAAATGATTAATTAAAAAAAAAATAATAAAAAATTTTCTTGAATACGGTATTTATTGTGTTTAAATTTTTTTATAATATAATAAAGCTGCTAAACAGATAGATATCGTCGGGTATTCACTTAATAAATAACCCACCACATGTTGCTGAAAAGATCCTCATCCGTCAGCTCTGGGTCTGCGTATCATCGTCATCTATATAAGTTTGAAAACGAAATGATATGTATTAGAAAGAATAAATATCATCCTTTTCTCATTTGAATTGCTCTAAATCTAAATGGGAACTCAATTATATTTAAGAATCTGGACAACTATAGGTAAATTACCTGAAGAATTTATTTTTCAGAATGAATTATTCATTTCAAAATATTTCAATTTCGGCCAACATCAAAACTAATAATGGGTTTCAAAAATCTCATCCATGAAAATTCGATTAAATTTTCTAATATTTACCAGTCATTTCTGTCTGGTTGGAGGAAACACGCAGATCCATTTTCAAATCGAATTCCTTTGCGAAACAAGGAATATTTATTTTAAAAAAACCATGATATTCTATTCCAGATAAAAATAATAAAAATAATGATTTGAAAATATCCATAATCTACATAACAATGCGAAATCTGAATAACCATGGTAAATGGTTTCTAATTACTATTTGGGTGTTCTCACATGTTGAAAGAAGGAAACGAAAAAGAACTGCTGAATAATAAGGCTCTAATTATTTCAGTAAATCGCTACCAGTTATTATTACTGCTGTTCCCACAAGTTTAAATAGGAAAAATGAAGAAAAAAATCCTGCATAATAAGGCACCAATTATTTCAATTTCGCAAGTTATTCTTTTTTGTCTTTAGCATAAAAATTATTGGGAAAGGAAACTAGGTTATTTCAAACGACGAAATATTCGCATTAAATATATTATATAACACTTAGTTTTTAATTTTAAGGCATTGAAAATAATTAAAACAGCCTTGAATTGAATTTAGCAGCTTCTTTTTTTTTAAAATTTTATCCATACTTGGGAAACAAATAACATATCTTTAATGCTATTACATTTTTTATCTTAGATTTTGCCAGAACAGGAATTAGTTTTATATACCAACGAGATTTGTTATGGCCCTGCACTGCAAAAAACATAATCACAAAATCTACACTTAGAGGCAGATATAGATATTTTAACGGTTTCATTTTCATTCAAAAAATTAATATAATACAGGGTGTTCATTAATTATTGTCGGGGTTTCCATACCTCATAACTTTCGAATAAAAAATATTACGCAAAAACCGATTACGTATTCGTAAATTACAACTCAAAGAATTTTATTAATGATATTAAAGTGTAAAGCTTGCACAATTTGCACTTTGTAGGCATTCAGCTGAAGGCGATTATGTATTCGTAAATTACAACTCAAAGAATTTTACGTGGCAACAATGCGATCTTAGCGCATTTGCAGTCTAGGTAATTAGCCACGAAGGGCAGCCATGTGCAAATTCATTAATCTTTTTAATAAAATTCTTTGAGTTGTAATTTACGAATACGTAATCGCCTTCAGCTGAATGCCTACAAAGTGCAAATTGTGCAAGCTTTACACTTTAATATCATTAATAAAATTCTTTGAGTTGTAATTTACGAATACGTAATCGGTTTTTGCGTAATATTTTTTATTCGAAAGTTATGAGGTACGGAAACCCCGACAATAATTAATGAACACCCTGTATATCTTTAGTTACTGGGATTTATTGAGACCATACCAATCCAGATGATTAGAAAATTGGCAATAAAAAAGGTTATTTCATAGTAATAAAAAACCAGACTTTGCTTATAGCTTATTAATTTAATGACTACAAAAACGGTGGTGTTTATATTTAATGTACTTGCATATTGTATTGAAATGGGTATCGAAAGTATTAATATAGTAGATCTTCAGTTATTAGGATTGATTGAGACCAGCAATAACAATAATAAACAACAGCAATAACATATTATTCAATAATAATAATTAACAGCAATAAAAATATTATTTCATAATAAAATTTAAAGTAATTTGCTGATGACGTATTAATTTAATAAACACAAAAATATTGCTGTTAACGTTTTGTATTTGCAATAGCAGTTACATATTGTATTAGAATATCTCTACTTGAACATATCAGTCGAAGTCAATGATTTAGCAACCTTCATTTGCTCCTGTTCAAGAAGATTTTGTTTATGGATTTCAATTATTTTTTCTTTCATAGCGATTCGGATATCTACCGTTGGGATAAATAGAGTTCTATTGTACTCAGTGTCTAATCATTTCAAATCATTGAACGACAATGAAATTTCTTTTCTTTTATGAATTAAAAAATTATATTTTCCTGTAATTTAGACTCCTTTTTTACCTGATCTATCTTCCATATGGACTTTTTTAGCTCCTCTTGAAATTAATTAAATTCGCATTCTTTTTATTAAATGCGAGTTTATCAAATTATTTCCTCTCTAAAAATGCACCTGTCGTGTTCATAACAACCAAAATTACCACGGTTCTATTAAGTTTTTATATTCTGCGTAAATTCTGCAATTCTTTGCTTTAATGTGTTTATATAGCATTCTAGATTACATTTAAAATGAAGAGTTTATAGGAATGTTTCTTCCGAAATTTATCTTTTCAAAGAGTTTTTAAAATATTAAGTGTGTTATTTGGGAATCTGGCAAACTACGCGATGACCTGCTATCACTAATTGCAAATTTTTAAAAAGTACACAAAGCCGAATAACGAATGCCGTCGGGTCTCTGCAAGGCATATCTCATAATAAATTCCGCATCTGAATCAAACTGGGCATTATGTAAAGTGGACATTATGTATTTCTTTAATAGTATCAAAATAGATTTAGAATTCCTTTTGTGGTCTAAGCCTTATTTAACATTAAATTACTATATATTGCTTTCTTGTAACCCATTAGCTGTCAAGATCTCCATTTGAGGTTTTTAAGAGTTTTACGCAAACCAATAGGCGACAAAAATATATTTCACGCTCCTGACAGTTTAGTTCCATTCTATATATATCAGTCAATATTGTGTGTATTCTTTGCTTCGTTTCTTTACAGTAAGTGAACGAATTTGAAATCCGTTTGTTTGTTGAATGGAACAGAATTGTCATATTTGAAAAATAGTACTTTTGGTTTTTTTTTTATATTATAATGAAATGCCGTACATAAAAACGTAATTTATAAGTTTATAACGTGGGATTTATATTTGATTTTATATTTAATTTCATTTTTATAATTTCATTAGTAAGGCCTAACAAGTGGCTAACTATTAATACCTAACAAGAGAAAACTCACTGAAATTATTTCACATTCATTATTGAAATTATTTATTGAGATAATCGACTATTCAAATACCAGACAATTTCAATGGAATCTTTTAGGAGAGGGGGTGGGTGCCAGCTCAGGTGTCGTCCTCGTCATCTGACCGCGGTTCAGAATTACGAGGTCCGTCCCAAAATAGCCCTAGTATTGCTTTAAAACGGGACGTTAATATAGCTAAACTTAACTGCAATGCAATCTTTTAACTAGTTTCAAGAAATTTTAAAAAATTAGATTTAAATGAAGAGATCATTTTACGCCAGAAGAAGCATCAAGCTTACTGTAATATTTGGACAGAACGTTCTTTCTAGAAGTTCTATGTTTGGGAGTAGATATAAAATATTTTACTCCTTTTACACCAGGTACTCTGTTATTTTTACCTAGTAGGCTTAAAATTAGATTAACTTTCACTGTTCACATGAATTTGAGGAAACAAAATTCTATGCTTCCCCCCCCCCCCCGTTTCAATGCCTTCTGTTTGTGTTTTCCATCAATACCAACTTCACATTCTCGAAGTCAAAATTGATCCGCAGGGTACTTCAGGAGTACTGAGTATTCTTTTTTTTATATAAAAGTGCAATATCTACGCCTCCACCTCGGAAACTTTATGCCAAGAAGCTCTTAGATTATTTAACTCTAAGGAAGCTCTTAGACTGAAATTGCAATGAAACCGAAATAATAACATTTAAAATTTTTGTAACAATATTATCTAACAATTTTTAGCAATCAGCTGGTTTAGTCTTCAAATTAATGTGACTAATTTTGAATTGTCAATCAACTTGAATTTAGTTATTAAGCTTATTTAATTTTTAGACTGCTTAAACTATAACTGCAACAAACACCCAAGAAATAAATTGAAAAATACGAGGAAAAAAAGTATCGGATATTATGTTAATATTTTAACTAAATTTTGATAATAAAAAATTAAGGATTGCCACAGATTAAATAATGGAAATTGGGGTAAAAGATCCCATGTACATTGACAGAGTGCTTAAGAAGTAAAAAACAATATATTTGCATGCATTTTAGATAAAATTTGTTTCATTTGAAATGGGATCTTCCCCATCCTTTATGTTCATGAATACTGAAATCAAAATTAATCACTTTAGTGATTAATTTTGATTTTGTGATTAACAGATTTTAATCTGTTTGAAGTTAATAGAGATACACTAACAAGAAAGAAATGAAATGGCGAATACAAAATAAAAATATTGCCGAAAGAAAATACTAGTAATGATAAAATAATAAAAATTGCTGACCTCAGTTTATTAAACTTCGCTACAATCCAGCATAAAAATAATGTAAATAAAATGTGAAGTTTATGATCTCCTAGATAATGGTTAAAAAAAAAATACCGGAGATATTTTTAACTTTGTCCAGCGTTACAAATGGTGGCTGAAGATTATATATACGAATAATTTGGAATAAACTCCCTTTAACGTACTCAAAAGAGCAAAAATATTTTTTCCGTATTTTACTTTGCGCTTAGAAAATATGAATAATACTTTAATCCTAATTATTTGTCTCGAGCTTTGGAAAAACAATCCAAATCCATTCAGAATAACTGTAGCAATTGTAATATTTTATCTCCATGTATATCTTAAGAATCCCTCGAGGAGTCCCGTGGAGTTAATGGACATATTATTTTTCTCTTTCTGAAAGATCGGATGGCCATGTACACACCAACCCCACTGAGACTCAAATTTATGAAAAGACGGGCGTTTCCTTTCGTAGATGGGGTTTTAGTCATCAGATTGGGTAACAAAAACAATTTGTCATTTTGTTTTGAACGATTTTGCTTGCATCGATTCCTATGTTGCGGAAAGGACTCTATGCTAAATCAATCGCTAATAACAGAAAGGGAGCAAGTCCAAAACACAAAGCCTTTATTTGAAGAGAGGGATTGTGTTTTGCTTTTAATCAAAAATGTGCATAAATTGTTTATTGGAGGAAATACCATATTTAAAAAAAATGTACATTTTGCTTCGTCAGATAGCATAGTTTTTTTTTCATGTCTTCTGTAAAAATATTTTCTGATTTGTTTATTTCTGCAGGTACTGATTCATAAGTTCTCCCCATAAGATTCGAAGCAATTTAATTTTTAAGAATCTAGAAGAATAGCAGGAAAAATCGCAAATCTTAATAATGGTGTTATCTCCCACCTCTCACATAAGATTGCGGACTATTGGGAAGACCGTGCCTTTTATTTTTAGTCTTCCACACATGAGCGTTTTGTGCTTCGTTATACAGTGAATAAAACCAAGTATGCATTTTTGGAAGTCTTTTTCAACCGACTAAAACCAAAATTTGACCCAGAATCGTAATTATAGCAACATGATCAAACACCAAATTTCATCTATCTATATCATGGCGTTTATAAGTTGTCATATTTACATGCTTGCAAATGCACAAGTTGAAACCGTTCACCGATTTCGTTCAAAAGTGGATGCAGATTTACACGTAAGATGCTGTAACAGTGAACTAAATTATATCCATCTAGCTTTTTAAATTTTGCAGTTATTGTATTCTCTTGCATTCGGACAGACAGGCAATGGAGATACTTGCTATTTCCCGAGAATGCACTTCCTTCAAAATGTGCTCGAAATCTACAAATTTGATGTAAATACCAAACTTCATTTGTTTAGTTTAAACCATTTGTTGAGCTATCTGGTTCACAAGTAGGCATTTGTGTTTTTCGGAATCAGGAGATCCATCAGATTCAGGAGAAGAATTTTTAGACCATTGCAATATTTTCTTTTTCTATACTTCATATATGAAAAAAAAAATCTTTTAAATACAACTAATTAAGTCCCCTCCCTAAGTAATAACTGGGTATTGGGCTTGTCTCGCGCACCCTAATTACGGCGCTGCGTACGATTGGATGGAAACTTCTGACCTACACTATCCAATTGCCTTGATAAGTCAAATTGTATAATGCCGTGATTGATATATGCGATGAATTATTGGCTGATTAAAAATACGGAATTCGTTATGCAAAAAAAGAACTGAGTGGTAGAGTTAATAAGTGACATCTCATTTCGTTAAAATAAATAGCCTAATTAACGATTATTCTGGAATATGCTAATCATATAATGAGGTGCTAAAGTGATCGAGATTGATTCCTAGCTATATTTACAAAGACGAAATCCCAAAATTGAATAACGATGTAAATTTAGATCACTGCCCATAAATTAACTAATGCGCAGGAGCTATTTAAATACGCCCGGGAACCTTCAGAAAATGTAAATCATGCGTCCTCGGCGCATACTTCCTGTTTGAAGTATATCAAACTATTCATCAGCTTTCAAGGATAAGGGAGTTAGACAATGAGATAAACTTTTTAAGACACTCCTACCTTGGCTGTTTTCAGTGAGTACGACGTAATCGTAAAAAGTTTTTCAAAAGAATGATGGATAAAAACATGTCATAATAGCATTTCTGACCCTAATTGAAATTTAATTCTTGCGAAAGAATGCGCCGTCGAATGCCTGAATGTGCGAGATAATTTTGTTATATAAGTAGTGGAGCTTTATGGTCTTTATTTAAAAAGGTATCTACTGATTTTTGGATAGCTCTCTAAGAATTCGAAAATGGAGATACTTGTTATTTTGACTAGTCCTTACAACATTAACTTCTCTGATAAGAAATTTATAAAGTGAAAATATTATTAATGTCAAAAAATTTTATCACAAAATTTCGATCATTCTTCTATGAGCTTACAGATCAGAAAAACCATTTTTTTTTAATAATGTTTGCCTATCTATATGCGAACATAGTCATTAAAACCATTTTTTTTAATAACGTTTGCCTATCTATATGCGAACATAGTCTTTAAAACCAATAAGACTAGTCTGCCCAAATCTTTATCCTATACTCTGAACCAATGGAAGTGGTCACTCCAAACCTTTTTTGCTTACTCTCTAATAAACTTGCCAAACGTCCTCCCGCTGGTGTGGTGTGGTGTGGAGAGGGGGATGTCAGCTCAGGTGTCGTCCTCGTCATCTGACCGCGGTTCAAAATGACGAGGTCCGTCCCAAAAATAACCCTAGTGTTGCTTTACAATGGGACGTTAATATAACTAAACTAAACTAAATAAACCTGCCATGCCTAAGAATACCCTGCACAGCAATGGCGTACAATAGTTACAATTTTATTGACTTTTGGCGTGAATTTAGCACTTTTACTTAATCTATCGTGTCAACGGCGAGTTTCTTGGCGATTGATACTTGGCATGCCGTTAATAGTATCCAAAAATCAATTTTGTGCTTTAGACATGTTTTTTCTTAACCAATTGGAACAAAGATTTGATACAAAATTGCACTTGTAGTCACAAAATCGCATACCAAAATTGATATATTGATCCCATACCAAAATTACATATTTCTGAAAGTACAGACCGACAGACAATCAACCCTTTTTTTTTTATTTGACTCAAAATTTGACAGGTGTCTATACTAAAGATGCTAAATCTGTGTACCGAATCTTATCTATCTAGATCTTTTCGTTTTATATTTATCATGTTTACTCATATTCGGACAACCGGACAGACAGATTTCCTCTGACAAGATTTTGTTCAAATTTTGATAGAAATCTCCAAATTTGGTGTAAAGAATGTATACAAAATTTTAACGATCTAGCTGGACGAGTTTTTGAATTATGTTTGTCACATATAGACAAGCGGACATTTTCCAAATATGTGTTTTTCGAACTCAGGGAGATCTAAAACGCGGAGATTCGTCAAAATCTCGCTTTCGAATTTTTTGACGATTACTATACTTTCTCTATACTACGTATACAAGAAAATAATAAAAGTCCTATTATCGTTCTCCTACAAATTTGTGGAGACTAAGAGTGCTCAGAATTTTATTTTCAGTGTCCCGCACTTGTATGCTTCATAATATAACAAACAGAAACAGTACGTGATTATTTACCCCATGTCATTGATGAACAACCGTTACGTAAGCGTCTATGATCATATGATTTTTAGTGAGGAATTGCTGATATTCTATTAAAGCACAACTTTTAGAAAAACCTATACGCATTTTGGAATGTACTTTTTTAGACTGATTGAAACTAAAATATGACACATAACTTTAATTCTAGTCACATGGTCACATAACGAATTTCATTTATTTAAGTCACTAAATTTTTGAGTTTACATCTTACAAAGTACAGACTGACTTTGCATGCATGTCGACCTGGACAGATTTGATTCAACATTTGACACATATCTACAACTAAGATGTTAAACCTGTGTACCAAATTTTAATTATATAGCTTTCTTTGTTTTGTAATTAGTTTGTTCACTTTTATTCGGATAGCCAGACAGATGGACTTAATCTGAATGGATGTCTTTCAAACTTTGATAAAAATCTATGCTTTTGCGTTAATCTGTTATGTCGTTAAATTTGTTATCATGTATTAATTGTCCTCACATTGGTGCATGGAAATTTGGAGAATAGAGTGCTCACGGAATTGTTGTTCTTACCATTTGACCTAACATGAAAATGACAAGATCCATCTTCCAATGTTGCGGTCTGTCCGTCTTTGAGTCAATTCAAAATGAGGTTTTACGCAAACTTAAACAAAACTCTCTAAGTACTTACAAGGCCGCGGTGGCCAAGTGGTAAGGTCTCGGCTTCGGAATCGGAGGACTTCAGGATCGAAACCCGATTCCGCCGAAAAACCGTCGTTTAAGCGGGTGTGGTGCCCGTTAAAAACACCGGGGCCAAACGTTCTCCCGTTGGTGTGGTGTGGATGTTTGGAGAGGGAGGTGCAAGCTCAGGTGTCGTCCTCGTCATGTGACCGTGGTTCAAAATTACAAGGTTCGTCCCAAAATAGCCCTAATGTTGCTTTAAAAACGGGACGTTAATATAACTAAACTAAAGTAAGTACTTACAGGCACTGGAAATCTTATTTACAAATATAAATTTTCTTACTTCTTCTTGTGAACAGCCGACTACTCCGCCACCACTGAACGAAGCAGTATTTTCTTACAGCCGGAAAACTGGATATGTAACCATCATAGGGATTGATTCTAAACACTAAGAAAAATTTAACTACCTATATAAAATCCATAAATAACTTTAACACGCAAAGTGTCAAGTCTGTTTCAGCGCCCTTTTCGTCCAACCGCCTTTATTCAAATTCTTTGATATACTGACAATCAAAGATCAATGCAAAATTACAATATGTTGCATGCATTATTTTGTGATCTCCAGATTAAAATGTATTTAGAGAATACAATTTTTTAAATGTATATCGTCAGTCAAAAATGACTACCGAAGCCTGAACGAAAATTATAGTGTCAGTCAACAGTGACTGATGTGGCCTTGAATGAAGTCATTCATTGATGACTGACATAGCGCTTAAGGGGTAAGTTGAAATTTCTATTAAAATGGTTTTGAATATACATTTAATTACAAGCCAACTATGTGATAACAAAATTCTGTCTATAATTTCATATTTTTATTGAAATAATAAATGGTTTTTAGTTTCCGTATTAGAATAAATAGAAAATTTTTTCATTATGAGTAGCTCTCGCTACAAAGCGTTCTACAGGAAAAAAATATCTTTCCATAAGACGATCCTTTCGTTATATAACACCACCAGGGTACTAAGCTTTAATTAGAGTGTTAAAAAAGAATATATTTTACATATTAATAACATGATAAATAATGAAGAGGAAAGAGTTTTAATTAGTTATATAACAGCACCATAGTTGTGAAGTATTAATTAGTATTCAAGAATCTACGCCTTATATGACACGCCTATATTTCATCGAATTTTTTTTCCCTTTTTTTTCTTTCTTTTCTTTTTTTCAAGGTTCCGTATTTTCTTTCAAGAAAATTGCAGAACCTTGGTATTAAGAACCACTTAAGAAATTCAAAACGTACTTTAACAAAACGCAAATTACACTTTTTTTCCCTATTAAAGAATGAAAAATACGTTATGAATGAATGAAAGAGAATTAACTTAATCCATCTGAGAAACTAATTTTTGTTGGATCATAAATTAATAATGCATGAACTAGATATCAAACTAACAATTATATAATATATTATTAGAGGGAATCTATTATTAGTTATACCATCTTTATTAATAAAGAAATAACTAATAATAGCATATAGGATAAGCTTACATTATACAGTGGCATAATTAGCAGTCTATTAATGTATGATCTATTAATTTAGCCTTCGAAATTAATTTATTCGATACGACTTATTTCGTAGAATCCTTTCATTTTCAAGAAATGTAACACATTAATATAAACCGGCTTTTTAGAAAATAAGTTTAGTTTTAGTTTAGTTATATTAACGTCCCGTTTTAAAGCAACATTACGGCTATTTTGAGACGGACGTCGTATTTTTGAACCGCGGTCAGATGACGAGGACGACATCAGAGATGGCACACCTCTCTCCAAACTCCCACACCACACTAGTCGGAGGATGTTTGGCTCCGAGCGGATTTAATGTGGTCCAGACCTGTTTACACGACGATACTTTCGTGGAATCGGATCTCGAACCTGAAACCCTCCGGTTCCGAAATTGAGACCTTACTACCAGGCCACCGCAAACCATTTTAGAAATTAAACATGTGTTTCAAAAACAAATTACTTTTTTTCACTATAGGTTACAAAATAAAATGTGAAAAATACTGTCCTTTAAGATATTAATTTTAGTCCGATCAGAGATAAACAATGCATGATCTACGAAATCTCAAGCTAATAAACAGGGTGGTTATAATTAAAGCTCCACTTTGAAATGGTCATTAAAGGAAAACTACTGGACCAAACGTCATCAAACTTTAAACTATCGGTTTAAAATGCGTTTAATCATTTCTGAAACCTGTTTACAAAGCATGATCATTATGTGTTATCTGAAAAAGCATTGTTTATGGTGATAATCTGAACAATTTGGCGGAATTGAAAGATGCGGTACACCGACATGTTCGTAACATTCCTCCTGATATACTAAGACTACTGTTGAGAATGCAGCAATGCGATTTAACTTGGTTTCAGAAAATGGTGGACGCCACAAAGAATATGCTTTGTGACAAGTTTTAGAAACGATTAAACATATTTTAAACCGATGTCTTCCTTTATATCCTATTTTGCTTAGGAATATTGCATACAACGCCATTTCTCCCCTGGTGGTGATTTTTTTTTCTGGTGGAAAAGAAATTTCTATGACGTTCTTTAAACTATTATGAAGTTTGATAACGTTTGGTTCAGTAGTTTTCCCTTTATAACTATTTCAAAGTGGAACTTTAATTATAACCACCCTGTACTTGCAGTTTCACGTTTGTTTAATAGTAAAGAGAAATAAGTAATAATAGTATAGAAAATAAGACTATCTTGTTAAGTAAAATTACTATTGTTCTGATCCGCTAATTAATATTTAATAATCATAAGTATCATTGGCAGTATCATTTGACACCCTTAATGTCACTGAATTCTTAATTTTTTTTCAAGAAAATGCACAAATTTAATATTAAGTGACATTTTAAAAATGCAAAATGTAATTCAAAAACAAATTACTCTTATTCACGAAAGAATACAAAATATATATTGATACTATTGTTGTCTGGGCGTTATTTTTTAGTGGGATCCAAAATAAATAATTCATGAGACATGACCAGAACCAAGATGTTTGATATATTTGTGTAAATTACAGGTTAAGTGAGGAGATAAGTGGATTGCATGTAAATGCTGTCAACCATTCGGTGGATTGCACAGTGACATCATTATTGTATCTTTCCTGCGGTTATGAAACAATCATTTGAGTAAAAATAGCTCTCGGAAATGGTCCAGGAGTCAAAGAAACAGAATATTTGGTTGCATTGATTGATGGTTCAGGAAAAGGGTGAAAAAATCAAAGGGATGCGCTTTCCGTTCTCAATAACAGATTGTCCTTCAGTTGAGAAGAAAATTATATAATTATGCGAATTAAAAGATTATTCCTAACATTTTCCATGCATTTCGTAAGGATTACCACATAATGATATTCATACTGGATTACCCATAATTTATTTAAAGGGAGTAATTAGTAATTACCCCCTTAATCTTTATTAGACTTTAAATTCTGAAGCAGCAAAATTAAGAATTTTAAGGAACATATCGTAGCTATTATATTAAAGTGTCAAAAATTGCACTTTTTGACATTTGTTGCAACAACTGGCATTTTAATGTATCAACTGGAACCACTAACGAGTTATGAAATTTTGTGGCGACACACAACACTTAGATAACACTTACAACGACCTGGGAACATAAGTAGCTTATCTATGCCCGTGTTTTCCCCTATTTCCCCTATAAAATATTTTGGCAAATTTGACTTATGAACATGTTGATATAACAGCGACACCCTTATGAGTTATTATGAAACGCTTGTAAGTAATTTAGTCATATCTCCTTTATTAGAATGAATGGCCAGTAAGCCATGCAATAACATTTAGAATTTGTTAATAACTTTACCAGTGAATTATTGGATTCACATGGAAAAAAATTGACAGTGAATCTTTTCATAGGTATGGGTAAACAAATAGCTGCTATAGAAACATATAACACAGCTCCAATTCGGATAGCAAAGCAAAAGACAGTTGCAAGCTTGGAGAAAGCTTGCTCTCGAGCTTCGTCTTTCGTCTCGATTGATACAGCAGAAGTGGTCTCCCGAAAACTTTCTCACATTTTCTCTAATAAAGGTGTTACTCCCCTTCCTCTAGTCTAAGATCATGGATCTTAACAAAGGCCGTAAACGCCATGAGTGCTCAGATTTTTTTTTATTTTTTATTTTTTTTTTAATTCTCAAAGCCCTGCACATGTGAATTTTGAGCCTCATAGTATGGTAAACAAAATGGAATACTCATTTTTGACACCTTTTTTCATCAGCTTGAGACCAAAATTCGACACAGTTCTACATCTTTAATAATGAAATAATATGCCAAATTTTGTTTATACAAGTCGTTAAAGTTTTGAGGCATCGCATTTGCATGCCTGCGAAAGTACAGACAGACAATAAACCCCTGGACAGATTTCATTCAAAATCAGATACAGGTTTAAATTGTAGATGCTAATTCTGTACACTAAATTTCTTCAGTCTAGCTCAAGGATTTTTGTACTATTGCGTTCACAGATACAGACAGATATAATTCCATAAATGTGTTTTTCCCACTCAAAAAGGTATGAAATATGAATATTTTTCAAAATTTCGAGTTCGAATTTTTTTGACGATTAGAATAAATTCTTTCTCTTAGTATTTCGTGTACGAGAAAGTAACCAGCAGGAGGGATCTCCCCGAAATTTCACATAATCTCCAGTCAAGGCCTCACCCTCCTCACTTCCCGCATAAAATTACGGACCTTGCTTTTGGCCGCAAGTGCCTTGCTTGACTTTAGAAAACAATAATTACAAAATATCGAACTTTAGCAGATATCGAACATTTTTACTGTATTTATCCTGCAAATATGAATTTTGGATGCTTTTTTGGCAGTATATTAACCAAAATTTGACGTGGAACAACAGTTGTGGACACAAACTACCATGACAAATTTCATGAATTTAAGTCATTCCGTTTATGAGTTTACATGCATGAGAATGTACAAACTGACAGCTTGTCATCTCTTTGACAGATCTGATTCAAAATTTGAAAAGAATCTGTATTTTAGATGCTAAACCTGTGCACCAAATTTTATCTACTTAGCCTTTTGCGATTTGAAATGATCGAGATCACTTGTTAAAAAGCAGTCAGACAGAAGATTTAATATGGATGGATTTCGTTCAAAATTTGACAGAAATATTTGACAAATTTGATTGTAATTTCTTATACTAAATTTCATCCGTCTAGTTCAAAGAGGTTTTGAATTATCGTCTTCAGAGACAAAGAGGATTCAGAGAAATTTGAAACGTAGAGATTCGCCAAATTTTCTAGTTCGAATTTTTTGACGATTATAATACTTCCTTTAGACTTTGCATTTGAAAAAATGGAAAGGAATACCAATTTTGTACAAGACAAAAAAATAAAAATATTAAATTGCTTTGAGGAAATTTTGGGAGAGGAAAAAAAAGTCATTGAGTCGTCAGATGAGTTCGCTAAATTTTATGTAACCATCGCCATCGAATTAATTTCGTTTAGTTTAACTTTTTTTATATTTATTTTATATTTATGTTATTTTATTACTGATATGTAGCAAAACCGCTTTCTTTATTATATATTTTGCTATCAAACAAATATTTTCCAAAACCAGTCCTGTAATGAATAAAAGATTAAAACCTGATTAAATCAAATTTAACTCACACACTTTTCATGTATTCTCTCTATCGGGTATTATTGCATTCTAGGCACACCATATCATACTGCATGTAACAGTGTTAAAACAAAAGAATTTCAATCAAAGAATTGAAAAGACCTCCATTTTTATCCGTAGAAACGCAATGCTGTTTATTCGATTATGATATACAAAAATTTAACAACTTTCTTAAGTAATACTTCAATTTTACAGGTTTCAGATTCTAACAAAAATGCACAATAAAAAAGTTTTTAGAAATAATTTGAATATATTTTTTAAAAAATACCATATACACACGCCGTGAAATAACAAAATACATATAACTGCATTCAAAATAAGAAAAGAAAGAATAAGAGTTATAAGAAATGTTAGCTCTTAGGAGTAAATAAGGAGCTATAGCTAATAAAATCTGAAACACTTAATTTAATATTCCGTTTGAATTTATTTCGGTAGATAGCATTTTTAACAGTTTCCGCATGCCTCTATAAAATCTACTTTTCGATCAGATAAAATGATATATTGACCGTTTACATACACGTGAAGTAATTACATGTTTTCATTAGTTGGTGCTATAATATACTGCATACAACTAACCTTTGATAAGATATTAGTATAATCTTCTCCAATTACATCATTAACATTTCACGAATTACACCCTGGTAGAAAATTTATGGTCTACCGATATACTACATTTCCTTTGATTAGCGACCTTCCGAAAGGAAACTATTTGCCATCTACAAATAATTTTGCTACCTGGTCATTGTAAAGATATAATTAATCGATGAAATTTCGATGAAAACTTCATCGCTAAGTTATTTTTAATAAATTTCCACCTACATGTAGTAACATAAACATGTCAAACATTTGATGATGGTTCTCTACAGTATCTGCCTATCTAGAAGTTACGCCCATTGTATAGATGAAAGATATTAATGGTCCTTTGGCTGAGCGTGAGTATGGGAATGCTTACAAGTGGTAAATAGTCATTATCACTTATCTCTACAGATATTAAACTGAGTCCATCAATGTTTCACCCGGGTTGGCGCTCTTCTCAGAAGAATTCGGTCTATTGGGGCAAGTTTTAATGGAGTTGGCATAGCAAGAAGTTTTTCATTTCAAGCTGTTGTGATTTTCCTAATTTTCATCTTTCTTTCCTTCATTCATTCATACGAGTTCTGTTGAAGTTATTCCTGATCACTGCCATAACAAATAATTTCTCTACCTGGCTAGTTAAAGAGTGCAACAATGCTTACAATTGGTAAATAATCTTTATCACTTTTCTTTACAGATATTAAGGCGAGCGCATGAATGTCTCACCCGGGCTGGCAATCTCCTCAGGAAAATTTGCTATATTGGCGCAAGTTTTTATGGAGTTGGTACAGCAAGAAGTTCTTCATTTCAAGCTGTTGTGATTTTCCTAATTTCCATCTTTCTTTCCTTCATTCATTCATACGAGTTCTGTTGAAGTTATTCCTGATCACTGCCATAACAAATAATTTCTCTACCTGGCTAGTTAAAGAGTGCAACAATGCTTACAATTGGTAAATAATCTTTATCACTTTTCTTTACAGATATTAAGGCGAGCGCATGAATGTCTCACCCGGGCTGGCAATCTCCTCAGGAAAATTTGCTATATTGGCGCAAGTTTTTATGGAGTTGGTACAGCAAGAAGTTGTACATTTCAAGCTGTTGTGATTTTCCTAATTTTCATCTTTCTTTCCTTCGTTCATTCATACGAGTTCTGTTGAAGTAATTCCTGATCACTGCCATTAAGAAATAATTTTGCTATCCCGTTAGAGTACAGCGTGCTTTAGTTTTAGGTTTTAGTTATATTAACCTCCCGTTTTAAAGAAACACTAGGGCTATTTTGGAACGGACCTCGTCATTTTGAACCACGGTCAGATGACGAGGACGACACCTGAGCTGACACTCCCTCTCCACACCACGCCACACCAGCTTGAGGACGTTTGGCCTGGACGGTTTTAACGTGTACCGGACCCGCTTACACGACGGCTCTTCGGTGGAATCGGGTCACAAACCTGAAACCCTCCGATTCAGAGGCCGAGACCTTACCACCAGGCCACCGCTGCCTTATAAAGCGTGCAACTAATCAATGATGATTTTATTTTTTAGTTGTTTTTCATAAATGTGTACCTACATATAATAATATGCACAAGAACACATTCGATGGTGACCCATTACTATATCTGCTTATTTAGATGTTACACTTGTTGACACAGATAAAAGATAATAATGATCATAAGGGTGAGTGTGAGCATGGGAATGCTTATTACTAATAAATAGTCATGATAATTTATTTCTACAGAAATTTAGATAAATGCGTCGATGAAAGCGATCTCTCGAAAAAAATTTGTATATTTAAACACGTTTTTACCACAGGTGGTGCAATAAGAAGTGCTTTACTTTTAGTTGCTGCGTTTTTCTAAGTTTTACTTTTCTGTTATAGCTAGAGTCACATGAAATTTTTGAATCTGCTGATGTAATTCCTAGTTATAGCCATTGTCTGTTTTCAGATACGGAAACCCACCACTGATTGACGCACGAGCAACTCGGTAGTGATCTCACCAAAATAAGGGTAAAATAAGAAATGAAGAAAGAAATATTTATTTTTGTCAAGAAATATATCGAAATATTACACAATTTCGAATTGAAACAAAATAGTATAATTCAAAATGAAAATCAAAATTGGAAAATAACAGCAAAAATAAAAATACGCCTAATAGAGAACTCCGGAAAAGTGCTCTTCTTACTCACCTCCCCCTTTTTACAGAATAAATTAGCCCAAAAGTGACTAGGCAGGGGATTCTGAAACGAATAATAGGCTCTTTTTTCAGAAGATCATTTTTTATTTAGAGTTTAAATAATAAATATTCTAATCAGCATTAGTTATATTTCTATTAAAAGAATAAGAATTTCAAATCCTATCTTTTTATTGCATTCTTTGTCCCTTACTTAAATTAGTTTTTTTAATGAAAAATACGGATGCCAGGATGAATGTTGTATGGAAACACTATGGAATTTAAAAATTAATGTTACTCAAATTAATTTCTAGATGATACCAACTATGAAATCCCTTTTTAGCTATATTATTATATTAATTGATAATCAAAAGTTCTAAAATAATCAAAATATTCTACTGTTATCGCTAATTAATAATTATACAGAATTTTCAAACTCTGATACATAATGAAATTAGTCAAAAATCAATTACAAAATTTCATCCTTAAAAGCATGAAACATGTGAAGTTAAGTAAAAGCGATTAAAACCCCGACTTTTATTAAGTTGAAATCATTCACAAATATTTTCATTACACAAATGTCACTTATAATCATATCTGTTAATTTTTCAGTCCATCCTTTTATAAACTAGAAACAGAAATGGGGATTCCAGTTTCGAGAAAAAGAATAAAGTGCTTTTTTTCTGGAGAATTTTGTGTATGCTCTCTGAATCTAATGACCTTTCAAAGATAAATTTCATGATTAATTATGAATTAAAATATTTAAAAAAATTCATAAAATATTTCATTTCTTAATATGCAAGCAATTTTAGAATTTTATGTTAAATGGCAAGTTTTAATTTCAAATGAGCACCAATATTTCAAATGTACTGTTTCTAGATTATGATAAACTGTGCATGAGCTCAAAAGAGCTTTACAAAATAGGTCAATTATTTTGCTTAAAGCGCTTTTTACTTGAGATATCAAGTTTGGGAAAGCCTGATTTCATTACTTTCATTGTTTACTAAAACAAACTAATAAGGAATTGCATATATTATTTCATAATGTGGATATTCGGTGTGTACAATTAAAAAATACAAATGCAATTTCTACAAGGAAACCGTCATAGATATGTTTGCTATTTTCAGAAAGTTTTTGAAAGAAAATATTCAATTTCTTTGACAACTTTAACCTTCACAGCTTATCACTTTTGAAGACAAAGGAGGAAAGGTTTTTATGCTGAAAATAGCGATGAAAATCGGCCACTTTCGTTAAAAGGAAAATTATCTTTATAATAACCTTTTGTTATTATTTTTTGTCTCTTTCATATTCCTAAATGGAAATTTTAAAAATTTCAAAATCTTCTTATAAAAGCGGTTAATTTATTTAAGCTTTTCTAGTGAACTTGAAGAAAGAGTTATATTACAATTTATCTATGACTCGAAATTTATTTTCAAAATAGGATATTTTTGAAAAAAAAAATTTTGATGTTTTTTTTTTTTTTTTTTTTTTTTTTTTGCTACTAGAAATAAATAAAATTCTCTTTAACTTCGTTGAAATTGCTGTGATGGTTTCATTCATGCCTTTGATTTTTACGTCGGTTTTTCACTTTTTCGTATAAGTAGTACAGAGAAAGTATAGCAATCGCCAAAAAATTCGAACTCGAAATTTTGACGAATCTCCACGTTTTAGACCTTCCTAAGCTCGAAAAACACATTTTTGGAAAATGTCCATCTGTCTGTCCGTAAAAAAGCTGACTCAAAAACGCTTTTAGCTACAAGGATGAAATTTAGTATACGGTCTTAACACCGTATTTGCAGGTTTCTATCAAAAGTTGAACAAAATCCCTCCGGTGGAAGTCTGTCTGTCCTGGTATTCGAATATAAGTTAACACAATAACTACAAAAAGGAGAAATCTTGATAAATAAAATTCGGTAAACAGATTTGACATTGGTAGTTTAGGCATCTATCAAATTTTGAACCAAATCCAACAAAGGGTTAACCGTCTGTTTGTTTGCACTTTCAGAAACATGTAAACGATATAACTCAAAAAACAAAATGATTTAAATGTATCAAATTTGCTATGTAATTTTGTCACTACAACAGTAGATTTTTTATCAAATTTTCGTTTGAATTGGTTGGGAAAAACGTGTGTAAAAACACAAATTCCATTTTCGAATACTATTAACCGCTTGCCAGAGATTAATCGCCAAGGCTCACATAGATTTAGTAAATTGCTAAATTATCGCCAAAGATTCGTATTATTCGTAACTATTGTGGACCATCGTCAAGCAAGGTGTTGTCTGAGATAAGACTTATTACAGAGTATGCGAGAAAATATTGGGGAGTCCCTCCCACTGGTTTCTTTTAAAATTCCTCCTATTAAATTCATTTCAAAAAATTAGTTTTAGTTTCTCGTGTGACAATTGAATAATATTTGCAGCAACCGTACAACTTCTAACGACACGTCATGTTGTATCGGATGCATTTCTTGTTCAATTTCGATGAGCTGTTTTGTGTTAAAAACGTCAAAATTTCATGATTGATCAGGTAATCGAGGTGTAAATGTAGCTTATATATGTAAAGGGTTAATGTAGCTTAGTTTGTAGCGAGGTGTTAATGCTATCAGAAATGAAAAAAATTCTCTTTAACTCCGTTGAAATTGATTGTGATGATTTCATTCGTGACTATGATTTTTACTTCATTTTTCTTTTAAACTTTCTTCACGCAGAATCATTTCCAAAATTTAATTTTGGTTTATGGTGTGGCAATTCAATATGTGCAGCAATTATACAACTTCAATCTAATCGGCCACTTTCGTTAAAAGGAAAATTATCTTTATAATAACCTTTTGTTATTATTTTTTGTCTCTTCCATATTCTTCAATGGAAATTTTAAAAATGTTACTGGATGCTTTTGAAGATAAATGGCTTTTCTTTTTATATTTCGATGGGCTGTTATGTATTGATAACTTTAAAATTACGACATTGGTGATGGAATCGAAGTGTTAATATAGCTTCTAAACAGACGTAAATCTAACTAAAACTAAAAGCTATTAATTGCTCATATTTAGTCATTTAAATATTATCTGAAGTAGTTTCTTTTTCTTGTTATAGAAAATTCTTATCCACTTGATTAAAAAATAAGCTTTCTTCCATAGAAATTAAATCAGCGAAGATGGTTTCCGCGAAACTTTCCCGCATACTCTACAATAAAGGTCTAATCCCCCTTCCACCGAAAACAATTGTTGACCTTGGGCAAGGCCGGGAAGAAGTGAATTCGTTGCATGACATGCGTGAACGATAGTTATGAAATATATATAGTTTGGAGTGAATCTAGTATTTTTACTGAATCTATCGCGATAATATGTATTTTGGACTCCTTATTGCCGGCCAATTGACAACAAAATTTGTCTCAAAACTACAATTGTAGCCACAAAATAACATGCCGAATTTCGTCGGTTTAAGTAATTGCATTTATGAGTTAATGCGTTAAACGCATGTGAAAGCGCTGAAAGACGGATGGTCAACCGTTTGACGGATTTTGTTAAAAATTTGATAAGCATCCATATTTTGGTTGCTAAACCTCCATACCAAATTGTATCTATATAGCTCTATGAATTTGAAATTATCGAGTTCATTTGTACTCAAAAATCCAGAAAGATAAACAAACTTCCTATGGATGGATTTCGCTCAAAATTTAATAGAAATAATAATAATAAAAAAGATTCATCCTAATTTAATATACCAAACTTCAGTCGTCTAATTCAAAGTTTTTTTTAATTATCATGTTCTTAGACAAACAGACAGATATTCATAATGCCAAAAATATACTTTTGGGACTCAGGTAGGTCTGAAACGTGGAGATTCGTCAAAATCTCGATCTCGAATTTTCGATGATTACAGTACTTCCTCTATACTTCGTATATGAGAAAGTAAAAAAAGACAACAATAGAGGATGTTGTCTTGTTTATTTTTAATTCAATAGTTTCCTTAACACTTTCAACGCTACAGACGAGATATCTCGTCTTTCAGATACTTTCCATAACAGGTTTCTGTGAGCTAAAAGTTGCCTCTGATGCCAGTTTGAAAAAAATAAAGGTATTCTTCAGATTGTATTAGAAAGTTCAATCTATCTAAACCGGCATAAGAGACAAATTTTAGCCCACAGAAACCTGTAATTGGAAGTATCTGAAAGACGAGATATTTCGTCGGTAGCGTTGAAAGTGTTAAAAATGCCTGCTTAGAAAATGTTAAAATTTTCCTCTAGTTTCCTCCTTATCAATATCAACTCACATCCCAATGCGTACAAGCATTATTAAGCCAAATGGTGACATTTTGACAAATAACAAACGCTTTTCATTTGGTTATTAAAGCACATTTAAATCATCCAATTGACGATAACAGGTATTCTCAATTATAATTTAGTTATTTTTAACTGTTCATAGTAGACCATACCTTTCGTATCCCACTTTGCACATAGCAAAATCATCTTTGTTTTTAGTATGAGAAAAAACATCTCTTTTGGGATCAAGAGCTGTCTTTTTCTCATAACTATGCACAAAGAATTTGCTCTGAGGCACCAGACATAACTTCTTTTAAAAAATATTTTACTTCAGATATCATTAACAATGAAATGTAAAATGATAGTTGACGCTAAATGCTTTGGTCCAAGAATTCGTTTGGTATTTGCAAATTGACACGATAAGACTTACCTTTTTGTCCTGTCCATTGTTGTCAGCTGAACGCAATAAAGCATCTTGGCTATTTCCTTATTGTTGATATGATATATAGAGTTGACATAATATTGTTGATACAACATATAGATTTATATAATATATACCAAAGAAATTCTTAATGCTTTTGGTATTTGCAAATCAACACGATAAGACTTACCTTTTTGTCCTGTCCATTGTTGTCAGCTGAACGCAATAAAGCATCTTGGCTATTTCCTTATTGTTGATATGATATATAGAGTTGACATAATATTGTTGATACAACATATAGATTTATATAATATATACCAAAGAAATTCTTAATGCTTTTGGTATTTGCAAATCAACACGATAAGACTTACCTTTTTATCCTGTCCACTGTTGTCAGCTGAACGCAATAAAGCATCTTGGCTATTTCCTTATTGTTGATATGATATATAGAGTTGACATAATACTGTTGATATAACATATAGATTTATATAATATATACCAAAGAAATTCTTAACAAGAATTCGTTTGGTATTTGCAAATCAACACGATAAGACTTACCTTTTTATCCTGAATTTTCTATTATCAGTTGCTCGCAATTAAGTCTCTCGGCTATTTTCTTACTTTTGATATAGGGTTGATGTATTATTTACTGCTATATAATATATATCAAAGGAGTTCGCAACAAGAATTCCTTTGGTACTTGCAAATCAACACGATAAGACTTACCTTTTTATCCTGACCATTGTTGTCAGCTGAACGCAATAAAGCCTCTTGGCTATTTCCTTATTGTTGATATGATATATAGAGTTGACATAATACTGTTGATATAACATATAGATTTATATAATATATACCAAAGAAATTCTTAACAAGAATTCGTTTGGTATTTGCAAATCAACACGATAAGACTTACCTTTTTATCCTGAATTTTCTATTATCAGTTGCTCGCAATTAAGTCTCTCGGCTATTTTCTTACTTTTGATATAGGGTTGATGTATTATTTACTGCTATATAATATATATCAAAGGAGTTCGCAACAAGAATTCCTTTGGTACTTGCAAATCAACACGATAAGACTTATCTTTTTATCCTGAATGTTCCACTATCAGTTGTGTACAACAAAGCCTTTTGGCTATTTCCTTACTATTGATATAGCCTCTTTATCACGATTGCAATTTCATTCTTGAAATTTTTTAAAAATTATTAGTAACAGGAGCCTTTATTGATAGCATTTGCGTATCATGAACGAATCTTCGGAAAGGCTTCAGGAACTTCAGAAGAGCTAAAATTCATAAAAAAAATTCATTTAACACAGTTTTTTTGAAAATAAAAAAAAAATGTCTGTAAAAAATAAAGTGACAAGACAAAGGGAATAAGCTACCAATTTTAGCAAATCTAACATTGGATGTAAAAAATTAAATTAAACCTTTTTCATTTAAATTAGGTAAGCAGAAATTCTGCATTATTTTCTGCTCAAACTCGTTCTTAACAAATGAATTACATTGTGTGCTATTTTTACATTTAGAACACATATCCGGAAAGTTCATCGACAGACAATTATAACGGAAGATTCTATAGATGTCTATGAGAGCTTTCATTTACAATGTTTAATTTAAATCGAATTACCAACTTTTTTACTGGTTTTTTCAATGCTATAAATAAAACGTTTTTTTTTTTTTTCATTCTTTATTCTATTATTCATCAGATAATTTTTCTTCTATTTATTTTTGAACAACTTCAGTGACCTTTATCGCTACCAGACAGTAACAAGTGGACAGATTCTTTTGTTTTCAAGAGGATTAAAATAACCTGTTTCTCATAGATCAAAATTGGCAATTTCTAGTGAGATTGCTAATGTTTCTAGTGGATGGCATGGAAAATTAACTCATTTAATTCTTTGCATGTCTATTTTAGGAAACGTATTTTTTGTAATCCTGCTGTTGATTTTCTTATCGTATTTACACTTTTTATACGAAATGAAAAGCGCCATTGTAATGATTTTATAATTCACTGATTTTGTGATTCAAAAATACACCATATTTTTCGTCGTTGTGAGATTTAACTAATTGAAATTTGAGATTCAAAATGGCTCATATTTGGCACTAAAATGATCTTTAATTAAATGAATTTGTGATTAAAAATATATCATATTTGTCATTATAATGACATTTTATTAAATAAAATTAAAATTCTAAAAGTGTCTCAGATTTTTAATTGAAATGATTTTAAATTAATACGTTAACCGCCACAACACAAAATATTGTCTGGACCTGTTCGGCTTCAGAAAAATATTAACTCATTATACATGAAAGCACGTGAAGCATGAGTGATTCATACAGTCCGAACAAATTCATTATTTGTGAGACACACTGGTATAAACTGATGATAAACGTGTTAAAGTAGGTGTATGTGTCGAAAAGTCGAATTTTGGAGAAAGTTTCGAATACATTTTTATTCAATATTCTTAATTTTTGATTAATACTTTATTAATACGACTTTTATTAATACGATTCATTTAGCAGGTTTTGTTTTTATAAAGCCATTCGAATTTTGTTTCTAAGTTCATTCATTGGCAAGTTGTATTCATTTTTTACTTGCATATCTATGTTATTTTATATCTTTAATTTTTAAAATTCAAAATTTCTGTAAAATTTTCCAAAGAAAAACGACATAAACTGAAATATAAGACATATTCTTTGTTCATATTTGATATAATTATTTCTTAATATGAAGTTCCTGAAGTACAGAATAAGCAATATATTCATTTAAACAGATTTTATAATTGTTTAATGTTTTAAAATGCGCATAAATTGAAATTTTATATTGTTTATCAGTCGAACCAAGTATATTAAGCTGAATGGAAATGCGCTTAATTTTTTTTAAATTCAGGAACTAGATAATACATTTTTGATTTCCAACATTTTGAACAAATCATTTGATAAAAATATGAACTAGATGGTTCTTGTTTTATACCTCTTTTTGTCAAAAAAAAAACAAAAAACTATATTTCTTCCATTTTTCAAAATTCTTTTGCTTTTAACTGCTATATTTTTTATTTCATATGTGTTTTTTAATCTATTTAATGCAAAAATTCAAAAATATTAATGTTCTATAATATTTTTTAAAACTTCATCCCGATTGTAGTCACATATTTTAAATGAATTTGTAATTCAAAAATGTCTCATACTCAGAAAAATACTATGATAACTTTTTCAACAATGAGATAATAAAGGAAAGAAAATAATGAAGTCAAGTTACGTGCTAAATGTCGTCACGCCTAAGGCCGAAAATGCCACTGCTGTCATACATTATGTTGTCACATGATATAACTACGCCATACTATTAACTACATATAGAATTATGCAGTAGATAGTATGGCATGGTACTTGGATGGTACAGAATTACTTGCAGAGATCACTTTTGCTTGGATAAAAAGTATGATCAGCACAATCAAAATGCTTTAAAAATAAAACAATTCTCTATTATTACAAAAATAGCTGAAAAAACAGACCACACGATATCATTTGTGCTATTCATTCATTTTAAATTAGGAAAATCACAATATCAACAGACAGTACTGAAAAAAATCATATATATTTAATTTTTTAAGCTTTCTTTTAAAAAAATCGAAATGACTTTTTTTAAAATTATGAAGCATTTATTGGATCAACCATTCATACGAATAACATTCCTCTAAGGATTCAACATGTTATTGGAATGATCTTATAGTCTTCGGTCTTCTGCTGAAGCAATGGTCCACTCGAAGCAGCCGTCCTTTTTACTCACTTTGAGAAATCACCTCTTTAACACATGTTCCATACCCGCATCCTTCCTACATCGCTTTCGCTTACACGTCAGATTGCCATAATTTTGGACGACAGATTCCGTCTCACTTCTACATTTCAGCAATGAACAATAAATCCGCAGCCCCCTGCTGCTTAGTTTAGGGATTTGATTATATTCTTTCAGGATATCGCATTTTCCTTCCATGCTCAATATATGATGTTTGTTAATCATGAAATTAACAATAGAAGAACTACCAAGCCCGTCATTTTGACAGTTTTCACATTTTATGCTTAAAAATTTTGATATAATTTATACATTGTTCTAGAACTTTATGACGACTTTTAATGTAATATAAGAACAATTATATATTCCTATTCAATTTTTACTCAGTCATTTTAACTTCCATAATCAGTATAATCAATATATATTTATACAAAGAGCCGTCAAAATAACGGCTTTAGCAATTCAAAGCTTTCAATATTTTATGGATTATGTATGCAATGATGGATATCAATACGTATTTACATTTCTTTATACATAGTTTTCAGACATTTCCTGGAAAATTTGAATTATATTTTTCATATGTAATTATATTGATTAATCCGAAGAGTTCGGCAGCCATATAATTAGATCTATTTTATTCAAATTATGATTCAATTTAGAAATAACAGCTCTGACTGGATTTCCTATAAATATAAATACAAACTGTTTTTTCCCTTGGTTTATTTATTAATAATTAAGGAATTATTATATTCGATGTTGTTTCTGTTAAATTATATTCTTTTATTAACATAAACTAAGCCAAAAGTTACAATGAAAGTCATGATTATCAGAACCCCCATCAATTTAAAAGGTGTGGTAAAACTAGGTATATATTTAACATCGGTAGTTCTAGTGTTAACAATGTACTCTGGTCAGCTCATTAAATGATAGGAGGCAGAAGACTGTACAGGACAAAGGAAGAGGGTTGGTTCAGTGGAGGTAACAATCATTAGAAAGTCTGTTCTTTTTATTTTTCTCTCTTTCATCCTTTGACCCTAACATCGGTCATAGATTTTTGAGTCCTGCCATCAAAATTGATCAATACAGGTGAACAGTTGATCGCTAGAACAGGCAGATTTTGTATGCATTTATATGCACGCTATTTTGATTAGTACATAGGTTCCCAAAGTGGTCCAGGTGGACTCCCAGGGGTCCATAGGAGACCACACTGGGGTCCACGTAGACGTGAAAAGAAAACAGGGGTTCACACGTTGTAAGCGGGGGTCCACGAAAAATTTTCTGGTTTTCATAATAAAGAACACAAATTTTGGCTAGGATTTACCTATCAACGTAGGCAGGTAGCATCATTTACTAGGTAGGTACTCAAAAATATTCGAGACTCAGTTCAAACACAGAATTGAATAGAACAATAGATAATAGTACAAGTGTACAACACATGTCGTGACTTGCAAAGAAATTGCGAGAAAAAATTTTTGATAGCGTTTCCCTCGTCATATCTTGTCGAAAGAAGTTTTAGTGCCGTTACCAACCTGTTAACAAAAAAAAAAAAAAAAGGAGCAGATTGAACATCACAGAACGGGGAGATTTGAGATTACTTCTTACAAAACTGAAGACAAATATTGATAATTTGCTGTCAATTCATCAAGTACATCCGTCTCATTAAAAGTATGACTATTTTTTATTGTTGATTTACATTTCAAAGTTCATTGTTGATTTTTTGTCAATTGTTGATTGTTTGTAATAATAAATGTTTATAATTTTGCATAACCACAAGTATTATTTTAATAAATAGGACACAAGAAAATGTGCTACTTTTTTCTTCTTCTTAATACCCCCAATTTAGGGTGATATTTTTTAGGAGTTTGGGAATACAGTAGAAATGTAGCAGCAGGGGGTCTACCGAAAATAGTAAAACTTTGAAAGTGGTCCACGAGAAAAAAAAGTTTGGGAACCTCTGGATTAGTACTACCGATTAATAGTTACATCTTTAATAAGTATAAGCGATGACTACTGTAATTCAGACAACAAATAGAATGTGAAAATAAATTGAAGCGGCACACTGGACATGTTTCACGACCATGAAGAAGAATAGAAGGAAAATAAGTTGGAGTAAGATATATAAACTAAATGCAGTCTAAATGGCCAATAGTATGATAGGACTGGATAAGTTTTTGGTACTTTGAATTTTTCAGAGCAATTTTTTTATATAAATTTAAAAATTAAAAGCATGTGCGTTATTAAATTATGAAGCAATATTAAACTAGGCCTGATGAATAATTCTCAATACTTCGCCGAGTTTCGAACTGTCCTTTCAAAAATATAATTAGGAAATACAATACGTAGAATTAGAAATGCGATTCATTTATGAAAATTGTAGCTTATGCTTTAAACGAGAAATAAGAAATTTTCCAACCCCTCAATCGTCATATCTGTGCTTCATATGGGCACCGAATTCTGACTACTCATAAGTTGGCATTAAATCATTCGAAGATACTTTAATTCGATACAAAAATTACATACAATTCACAAGTACCTTAAATATTCTGTGGATTCTTAATTAAATTTGTAAGAAGGCACACTCTGGAAATGTACATCCTAAGTATCATGCAATTAGATAACAAAAAATGAAAAAAGAAAATTACCATCGAAATACCAGTAGAGAAACAACATGTTTAGTTATATTAATGTCCCGTTTTAAAGTAAAACTAGGGCTATTTTGGGACGGACCTCGTAATTTTGAACCACGTCCAGATAACGAGGACGACACCTGAGCTGGAACCCTGTCCCTAAATTTTCACACCATACCGGTGGAAGGAGTTTGGCTTCGATGGATTCAAGGCGCGTCAGACCCGCTTATACGGTAGTTATTCGGCGGAATCGGGTCTCGAATCTGAAACCCTCTGGTTCCGAAGGCTGAGACCTTACCACCAGGCCTAAATAGACTACATATAAAAGTTAACAGAGTTCACATAAAAGAATCATGGTACAAAAAGAGATTTATCTGCTCAATAAAAATAAATAATCAAAACATATATTTGTCTGAAACGTTATTCTATTAATGAGGAGGCAAAAAAAGACTAAAAGTTTCTCTTTATTTCCCCCATTTTCTTCAGTCGATGCTGCTAAATTACAGTTCGTACCGCAATTTCAAACACTCATGACGATGGGGAAAGCAGAGTTACCTTTTAGCTAAGAGCGGTTTGGCCATTACAACAAAGTGTTACTCTTGTTCAAGGAAAAAGGACAAGAGAAACAACTTGTCTTTCGGATTTTTTTAATGTTGCGTTATCAGAATGCAACTTTAATATTGCTTTATCATAATGCAACTTTAATATTGCGTTATCATAATGCAACTTTAATATTGCGTTATCATAATGCAACTTTAATATTGCGTTATCATAATGCAACATTAAAAAAATCACGTGGTCAAATGATTAACAGTTACGGCTCTATGTTTGAATGATGTTCCTTATCAATTGATTCTTCTATAAAGCATGTTCTATGTTATTTTTAAAGATAATTACATATTTTTCAAAACGAACCTCATGCATGGATATCCCGAGTTCTATTGAATAAAATAGTAAATAGTCATCTATGAGTTCTATGAAATGAAGTTCAGTGACCGGAAACGGTGAAATTATCATTCTTACGAATTTCCTTATCTTTTGGCTTTGTTTTATCATCAAACTGGAGTTTATCAATCTTTGCTGTACTAAGCTGACATCAGCAAATCATTCCGAGCATATCAGATCAGCCGAAAGAGATTTATATATTCATTGCACAAAGGGATCTATTAGTATGATGTTACAGTCACATGACAAACGTCACCCACCATGTTAACCTATAATTGCAGAGTGCTTCACGCTATGAATAACATTGCGTTTCTGCAGTATATCGAGATAGAAAGTTAACAAAATGGCTTTGAAAACAAAATTGGTCTCCAAAGTAGATGCTTCTGTGTTTTGAAAGAATTGCTTCACAATTTATTATTACCATGCTGACTGCCGCTGACACCATATGACTCACGCCAGTGATTCAACCATCTATCTAATTAGATGATTCCTTTTCTATCATAGTTGAAAGATAATACAGAAGGTGCTATCTAATTAGATAGCGGAAATCACCAATCAGAGTCATGTCAGTGAATATATAAAGCTAGAATTCTGTTTTAATTTTCCTTAAGTTAATTTTATTTCATTGTTTTTCGGAGCTACAGAGTAAAAAATGGATAGATACTTTTCTTGTTCTTGCCACTTTTTAAGAAGTTGTTATAAATGCGACGCATTGATAAGTATAAGTCCATTCTTATAAAATAAAGACTAAAATTTTCACAAAACACCACCAGGTTTACCTAAAATAAATTTTCTATTGGTAAATCATTGATTGCATATAAAAATTTTTACATATATATGAAAATATTCTACATTTTTTTTTATTCTTCGATATGCATTCTTTACTAATGCTATATATTCTGTCTTATGAAAATTAGCTTTTAACTAATCTTTGCCATCCGAAAACTGTTTAAATTTTTATAATGCTTTGTTTGTAACATTTGCCGATTAAATTTCTTAAAATTCAATGCAATTATTTCGATTAACAACTGAAAAAAGTAATTTCCATTTCAGAAAATACATGTCTACATGGTTTAAACAAAACGATTCTATTATATATGTTATAAGCCTAATCTATGCATGTATGCACCACAAATGTCCTTATAACAGTGCCAGAGCAGTATTAAAGATTAAGAAAAAGGCCACTAGAATTAAAATAAAATTTGAAGTTTCATTATACAAATAATTGTTAAACAAAGAATAAAATTTAAAAAAAAATGTCTTTTATGTCCTTAGAATCAACGCGCAATGTTTTAAAATAAACATACATCGGCGACTCGACTACCTTGACGAAGCAAAAGCTGCTCAACAAAATGATTTAATGTGTTGTGATACACATTCAAGTAATATAAAAGGCAGTCAATAAACAGGTTTGTATTTATTCTATTTCTTTTTTCTCCCTGAAGCAAATATAAAAAAAGAAAAAGAAAGTAGACACTTTTTTTTATTCCTTTGCGAGTAGCATTAAAATATCGTACCATTAACCTTTCCCTCCTTCTAGTGATCTTGACCTGGCTAGATCTAACCGTATACAATTTTTTTTCCTCCCATGCTTTAAATGGGATGAAAAAAGCGTTGGCGACTGATGGGCGGTTCCTTAAATACATTCGGTTAATTCCAGACCTGTTTGGATGATTCTACTTTGACTGCAAGAAGTATTAGCTGCTGACCTGCGCTGCAAATCAAGTAGATATATTTGGAAATAGTTTCGTCATTTTTCAATTCATCTGTTTAGAAATACATAAATCAAGCAGATAAATTTGAATCTCTTTATTACCATTCATTGCTTGCCTTCGGAAAGGAAATAAGGTTTGGTTGGTGCTTATAGTTAGGTCAAACAAATCCAGTTAGAGCTATTTTTAGATGGGATCAAAGCAGGTTCTAACTGGCCAAAACTACATGACAGGTTAGAAGCAGAAGGTCATAAACTCAAGCGTGCGTGTACCAAGTTTTGAATTTCGGATTGGCCCGCAGTTTCCCTTCTTGCTTTTATCTGATGTAGATTCGGCATTCTTTTAAACTGATATTGTGTTTGGTAACGTGACTTTATAAACCTATTGTAAAAAATGCCAAGGGCGGTATTTTTTTCTCCCTCCAATTCCTTTTAAATTCTCTAATGGAATCACAAAACGTCACGAAATAAAGAAAATGGAAAAATATTTTAATCTTCCGTTTCTATTGAAACATTTTTGGGAAATATAGAGATCTGAATCTCTCTTTTCAGATTAGAACAATTTTACTCAATTTTAAGTAATTCAGTTCCTCTCTGGTATCGAATGAAAATGCAAGTACTTTGACTATTATAACACTTGTTTGACTTTAAAAACCAATCATTTTCTTGAAGTACTGTAAATACTGTCAGCCCTTTTTCAATGCTTTAAATCTGGGCGCAAGCTTTTCATATAAAATAATATAACAGAATTCTAATAAAATCATTTTCATAAAACAAATTTCTTACAAACCAATTTTCTTATAAAACGATGGGAAAATAGTGACACTCTTCATACAACATGACATTCCGATATTAATTTTGCAAAACGTTTTCCTGACTAAGCGGTTTCAGTGGCAGTTTTCCTAACAGGTAATGGAGGCGGTCTCTTCATAATCAAGATCTATAGAGGCTGCAAAATCTATTTCAATATATATCGTAGTGCTAAGCCGATGGCAAATGTATTTGCTCACAGTCTTCCTTTCGGTCTATTCAGAAACTTTTCTATTTTCTTTATTTTCTTTAAAAAATAAAGGAAGAAAATGAATGAAGAAAAAGCTAATGAACCATTGGGAAAATACACATTGATGGAAATACAGTGTAAAAAACAAATCACAAAATACTTTCAAAAGTTTTGGTATTCAGAGATTTTATTAGATATAAATACGGCAAAAAACGATATTATTAATTCACCAATCTATATATTTAAAATGATAAGGGAAAAAATTAACCAGACATCAGTCTTAATGACTCGTTCGATTCCATCAATTTCTATTAAAGAATTCTCTCCAATTTATATTAGATAAATCACCGATGATGGCATATTCCCCCTACCATACCATTTCGAGAGTTATTGCAAAATAAAACTATAACACTCCAAACCGATTATGTCGGTTTTATTCGCCACTTTGCAGGCATTGCTATTAGCTGAATTTTTAATATAAAAGTGCTTTAAAATGTTATTTTCATTTATTGTGGCAAAATGCATTTGATCAAAATTATTTAACGTGATTAAATTAATATAATTAATAATGTGTTCTAACAACTGGTGACCGAAGGCGACTAGCATCTTTTAAGCTAAAAACATAAAAAAAATTTCTATTAGTCTTTTGTTTATACATTGAAAAAGATTAATTTTGATTTGTAATCATTTACATCAGTCCTTGAATTCAGGTGTTATAGTGCGATTTTTCTTGTTCGTGAGAATCAGAGTTACCAGAATTGAGTTTTTTTTTTTTTTTTTTTCTTTCCCAAAAATGTCGTTATTGCTCAAGACGACTACTTCTCTTTTCAATAATGTCAGATCAATTAAATTAAAGGGAATAATATCACAACATTTTTTTAATTAATGGAAGTAGTATTGTGGAAGTATTTAATTCTGCATTAATTCTAAATGCAGAATTAAATATTTCAGTAAAAATTCTTTGATTGCTTTTTGTTTAGTTTTCTCCCAACTGAAATCTAGTAGAAAATCATGATGAATCTGTAACGCAAATTGACTGAGATCGTGTTCTGTTCTGAAAGTGTCATGAACTATTTGCGGAGCAGTGTGAACCAATTAATTGCCTCCCTTATTTATTAAAAATTGTATTTTCAGAAAATTATACACAATTTCTCCCAATTAAAAGCAAAAATGTGATTTTTTGGTCTTTTCATGCCTTTCAATATTTATTTCTATGTTTGTAAAATTTTGCTTTCATATTTTTTACTTCTTTTATTATCATATCAAATGCATAAATTTAATGCAACTCGATATGCAGTTTTGTACCATCCCTTTGAAATTAAATTAAATTTAATTTATTATTTGGCATTTTTTCTTTTTAAAATGTTTATTTAGCGTTACTTTCTATATCAGAAAATATGCTATAGTATAGAATATGCCATTTAATCTTTGGATTATAGAAATTTTACGATGTTTATTTCAACTCGAAGCTCAATAAAAAAATATAAAATTTTCTCTTCATTGTTCTCTGTTTATAATAAAATTTATTATAATTAAAAAAAGTTCATTGATTTATAAACTCAAGTTCATTTTTAGTTACTCATTTAACGAAATATGCAAAGTATTGTAATCATCAAAAAAATTCGAACATTTGATGAATTTCGACATTTCAGACTTACCTGCATTAATAACGAACAATTTAGGAATTATATGTTGAGAACGCAATTATCTATATGTTGAGAACGGAATTATCTATATGTTGAGAACGGAATTATCTATATGTTGAGAACGGAATTATCTATATATTGAGAACGCAATTATCTATATGTTGAGAACGGAATTATCTATATGTCTGAGAACGCAATAGCTAAAAAATGCCTTGAGCTAGACAGATGAAATTTAGTGTGTTGTCTTTACATCAAATTTGTAGATTTCTATCAAATTTTGAACAAAGTCCTTTGAAATGAAGTCGGTCTGTCTGACTGTCCGAGTATAAAGGAACACCATAACTATAAAGCATAAATCGTTACATGAATAAAAGTTGGCACAAAAATTTAGCATCTAAAGCATAGATATCGAATTTTGAATTAGATCTGTCAAAGAGTTGACCAATTGTTGGTCTGTGATTTTGCGTGTATATAAACGCGATAAGTTAAAAAACACAAGGACTTAGATAAATGAAATTTGATATGTGATCTTGATATTAAAATGGCAATTCTGTGTTAAATTTTAATTTCAATCTGTTGGAGAAAAGACATTCACAATGCATATTTGGTTTCCTTCATTTATTACGAAGCACAAAATTCTCATGTGCGAGTGCTTGAAAATAAAATTCTGAGTACTTGTGACGTTCACACTCTTGCTCAAGATGCACAATTTTATGGGAGGGGGAGAGGATAACATCTTTATTAGAGAGTGTACTAGAAAGTTTCGGGAAGACTACTCTCGCTGTTTAGATCGAATAAGTTCTTTGTAAAAAAACTTTAAATGAAGAAAACGAAAAATGATATATTTATTAAAAACATTTTTTAAAAAATGTTTGTTTCTATTTAATATAAAATTTAAATACTTGAAAATTGTTATTTCCGTGCGATGTAAAGGCAGCAAAGCATACTATTTTTTTTTTTATCTATTCCATTATATACATACATATCCATGATAAAGAATATATAACTTCTTATTAATCTATGCTCTGCTCTAAAAATAATTTACTGATCGGTCGTGCTCTGACTTCACTGTATCTTTAACTTCTAAGTCGCGTGGGCTTTTATTTTTTTCCATGGAATCAAAACACTGCGTTTGCAAATTCTTTTCTAAAACTATATAAGTTTAGAATACTTTCTGATGGCTTATCGGCCTCTCTTTCCTACTTTCTGCCTCCCCATTCTTAGGCTACAACGTGTCCACCAGGAGTTGGATAAAGAGCCTTAATAATGTTTAAAAACTGAATTACTTTCTTGAAAAATAAAAATCGCAAAGGAACTTCTATTAATGCATCTATAGAATAATACAATAGTGTAGGGCCACTTAAAAAATAGCTCTACACTATTGCATTCTGCATTAAAATTATGTCGTTAAAAAGTATTTTTATACAAATGAGGATAAATAAAAATTATAGATGCATTAAATAACATATAGAAATTGCTTTCGAATCATATAACAATATTAGAAAATAAGTATGAAAGTGAAAGCTCAAATAATTTTAGTTCATGTCATTTTCTTGTCATCAATAGAGTTTACCAAGGAGGGGCGTCAAAATATTTCAGCATCTGTAGCCTCATATTGTCAAAATCCGCCACTGCGTGGCTCCTACGTCCGTTCAGTAGCATGGTTCTGACATTCCTTTTACAGCATGGTTTCTGATAACATATTTTCCATACAATACAACATTCCGATAAAGCCTATATGTCAGATTCAAAAATGCCATTTTCCATTTTAAGACAGCACAAAAAACCGACTATCTTCGAATAATGCTAGTGTGACACTTTTACAGCATTTTTTCTACAAAACACGGAATACATTAACCGCGTTATGGGAATGTGGAATATTATGCGCATTCGATCCGAACTCATGGAATGAAGGAATGAACGGAA
This sequence comes from Argiope bruennichi, assembly GCF_947563725.1. NCBI lineage: Eukaryota > Metazoa > Arthropoda > Arachnida > Araneae > Araneidae > Argiope > Argiope bruennichi. The sequence continues at coordinate 57,968,947 of NC_079162.1, forward strand.
TGAAGTTTCGACATACCAATTTTGCTGTAACCCATTAGAATTCAGATGTGTTCCCATTAGAATTGAGATGACTAATGAGTTTATAATAATGATAAATCGAATGCCAATGCTTGCCGAAATCACTGTTATGAGAAACAACAATTTTCTCATGGAATTCATGCAGTATAAATCAGCACTTCAATACTTCAGGAAGAAACCTCTCCCTTAAATGTCTCCCAGGATTAATCCAGTTTTCTGAATTTGTAATGGCGTAAATACCGCGTGGAAAATAAGTAATTGCCTTTGTTTCTTCTCTTTATGTTTTGCATATTACATATCCAAAAATCTTAAGTATTAGTCATAGTAAAATTTAATAATTGTATCAATCCTCCAGCCACATTTATTTCCTAAACTCCGAAAATAGCATCTCAAAGATATATCCGAATTTTTCACTTGGAAAAAATTATGCTAATGAATGAATTATGATAGAATAATAGATTAAAGTTACCAACCCAGTTTTCATGGAAAAAAAACAATTTTTGTTAAAAATTCAAATAAATCAAAAATCTCATGGGTTACACGATTCTACGAAGACTTTACATGCAAAACTTTGGTATAATAGTTTTTCCAACTATACAACCAACCCGATTTCATTATTTATTAACTTCTTTTTCAAACCACGCAACAGCTATTAAGGATGGTATACTAATTTCAAACAGAGAAAAGGAGTTAAACTTCAGTAAAAACCTCACACACCAATATTTCCCACATCACACTAATATGTCACCAGAACCTGTCATTTTTGTTTATTCACCAGTTATAAAAACCACCAGGCTCTTTCATCTCGGATCTACTGTGGTAACTGGTACAGAAAATCACCATTTCCACAAAGCTGAACTTAAATTCAGGTACTAGGTTATTAAATTTATTTAACGTCCTAATCAGATAAAAACATTTTGTTTTAGACAGTTACTATTGTTTCCACTCATATAAGAACAGTAAGGTCACCTTAAATGTTTGGTTAACAGGTAAAGACACTAATCTTTTATCTATTAGAAAATGAGAAAGAGTAAGTGGAGAGGAATTCCAAGAGTTCGTTGTACAGATACGTGATTGGCCTGGAATTAATCAATTTCTAAAAATACAGTTTCCAATTCCTCCAGAGAAAGAGATGATTTATCAATAATTTTCTTTGAACAATTTTTAATCTTAAGCATCTGTCTCTCCCAGAAATCTCCCACCTTTTTCAGCACTAAATTTCTAAACATATTTTTAACTTCAGGATTATTGATACAAATCCACCATTTTCTTAATTCACTATTTATCCTCTTACAAGTTTTTGCATTATCAGACATAAACCTCTACAAGAAATGAACCATCTAAAAGCTAATAAAAATGAATCAGTACTCATATTAAGGACTAATTCCAAGTGAATTGCCCTACTGACAGCACAAGTAAATATTATTAAATAACATTTAGTATTATTAGAACCACCACCAAAAAAAAAGGTCCTGAAAATCCACTCCGGATACATCAAAAGGAAAATGTTCTTGAATTCTGTCAGGTGGTAGTGGAGTTCCCACCTGGTTTCCAGATTTTACTTCATAACGTTTACATATAATACAGTCATTTCGTACTTTTTTTTATCAATTATATCGTTGTTTGGAAGAAGCAAAGGATGTTTGGTCTTCACATCCTGTTAAGGAAACTGTAAGCGGCCTTTTAATTGCAGTAATTGCTTGTCATCAAGCTCAGTATTCAGATTATATATACAAGATCTTTTGGAGATAATACCTTTGGAGAGTAACTGATTAATTACCGAGTACGAACTACTTTAGTTAAGGAGCTTTGATCGAAGAACCCAAGTCGTCTTGAAATTACGAAGTACAAAGAGGTGCGCTTAATTTCAATGAGCCAGATTTAGCATTGTGCATAAACCTTCTTACCCAAGCAGTAACACGCAGAAGTTTAATAAGATTACTATATTTATTAATAATACAGTTGGAAATGCAGTAATTACCATTATCAGTAGTTACCACTGTGTTGACTGTTGCAATTCGCCGTGGTTCTGAGGAAATTGTCTCTTCATCACAAATTCCAAGCGAGGAATTTGGCAAACACTGAACAGGCCACAACTGCACCAGCTGAGACAGCCATGTCTCAGTCCCCGTCCACCAGAGAGAATTTGTTTGGAATTTCCTCATTAATTATACTCTCGTAGTAAAGTCAGCAAGAGTTTAAGACCCACTACAGTGGTTTTAGTGCTTTGAATGAGCCACTCTTTTGGACACAAAGGGACTCCACATTTTCGATGATCCTTTCACTCGATGGAGTTCTATTTTAGAATCACTCCATAAATAAATTTCTTTAGTCAAAGATGGAAAATGTTTCAGCAAATATTTTCCAATAGGAGTAGCGATGAATGCTGCCATCAGTTTTAATCCTACTAAGGTTATGGCCTTTAAAGGAGAAACCTTACTTTTAGAAATAATAAAGCTGACTTTAATTTTTCGTCATACTTCACAGCTCAATATGGTTTAAGACTGGCGTCACTGAAGTCATGAAGTGAAAACTCAGACATTTCTGCATTTGAGAGAAGTTTAAGCTCAATCTAAATTATCGAGATGAGCAAGCTCTGAACACCACGTTTTCCATCGTTTATCTAAATGATGCGGTAACTGTTCATCCCATTTAAGATCTTTTTCCCACAATTCTTTCATGAGAGTTTTTACAGTGATTACAAAGGAACAAATTAAGCCGCAAGGATAAAAAATCTGAGATATTATTCTCAGAACATGTCTTTTAGTAATTCCGTTGGTGATTCCAGATTCCAAGGAACATCTAACCTCCCTAAAATTTAATTTAATTTTATCCTCAGTTCGGTCTCAATTAAATCCCAAGAAGTCTAATCCTAATCTAAATAATAATCTAAATCTCCGCAAAAAGCAATTTGATTCTCCCTAAATTTAAGAATCACATTCAGATTAACTCTCGTTTCAATAAGAATCATTAAAAGATTTTTTTATGTTCATTTGCCTTACTACTACAATCATACACAATTCGAACCTAAAAAGTAACCGTATCATTGATAATTACCCATCTGTGAGGCATATAATATGTCGCCTTTTCATCCTCATTAGCAGTTTTCCCCACAATATTACATTCTAGCTGATCTACAACGATTTCTTTATACTAGTCAGAAATTTCGGGAATTTAATTTTTTGCTTTAAAAACTAAAACGTCTTTTCGTGACCTGATAATTAGAATCCAAATTCAGCAGGAGGTCCCATGTTTTCCTTCCATATTAATTTACAAACATATCGTTCTCCGTTAAATTCTAAATTATTTTCGAAAATCCTAAAACACTTGATCCCTCTTTTCAGAAAGGCTTGTATTTCATTGACGAAATTCTTCCCAAAACTTACTCAAGTAAAAAAAAAAAAAAAGAAGAAGAAGAAGAATCTAGAATCAAACAAGCAATCTCACAGCACAGATTCCCCCTTTCCAACTTCACCTAATAACCATCTAAAACAAGAATTAGTCAGTCAGATTTTCACTCATTTTTATTTTTTCCTCGTAAACCACATCGCAAAATGAGTCACTTCCCACAAGTATATCAACCGGATGTGTCAGCAGGTTGTATATTTTTTCTTCTTCGCGGCATTCAAAATTGATCCATCTGGAGAATATTCAAGGACAAATTGGATATAATTTCTATTATGATTGCTTCGAGCTTATAGTATTTAGAGCTGTCATGCTTACTTTGCTTTTCCAAATATACAACTGGATAACATTTCTTATTAGCTGTAGTTTGGTCAAAAAAATATATTGCAAGTTCTTAGAATCTTATTGCTTTGATATTTAATACTTTAGATAGTTCTGCTGATACAAAACTTTTATGAGAAGCATTATCTAAAATGACATTTTTTATCTGAACATACATATACAGAACACGCTTGTAAAAAGGCTTACTTTTTCGCATTAATATTATTATGCGATACTGAAATATGCTTAACATTTTTATTTGTTACTAAGGGAGAATTATTTGAATTACTTCCGCTTTCGGTTCGCTTATCAGATGCTTTTATGGGTTTATTATTTTTTCTACAAATTGACTCGGGGTGAAATTTAGAAGAGTATCGTATACAAAAAAGACCCGATTTGCAGAATCTACTCACGTGATTTTTCTTAAAATAATTCCAGCATATCCCTTCTACCTTAAATTTCTTGATTTACTGTTCACTATCCAAAACGCTGCGAATAATGGAATTGTGACCATTTACGGAATAGCAAAATACACAAGTACTTTTTCTCTGCGTATGTAATGCTGCAGCAGTTGGTACATTTTAGACTTTGAACAATTTTTTGATAAGTTTGACAGCTTTGATAAATTTGAGAAGAGGCGTGATTAGGCTCGCAAACTTTGATATTCCTCATAACAGATTCGGAAATTTCACTCGATTCAACCTCATTCTTCAAAAAAGACATTTCCGAAACCTCATAATTAGCGTCTTTATTTCCTTTTCGATGAAAATCCAAAACCAAATCGTGGGGTAATAATTTCAATAATAAGTGGTTCAATAAATAGTCATATGATTTAAAGATTTAACAGTAACATTTAAAGATTTTAAATTTCAAATGTTTGCTTCAATTCCATCATACAATTTTCGCAAACCTCTAACATTAAAAGAATTCATTACTGGTTCCAAGTATAGTAATTTAGACTTGTAAGAATTTATAATAAAATCAATTCGTTGGTAACCCTGTCTTAAAAGTTCAAGACAGGAATCGTAGTTTATCTCATTGAACTCAAAACCAGAATCAACATTATACGCAGGGAGAGAAAGCAGTGATTAAATATTGACAATTTTCTATTTTAGAGTACGAATAATTTGATCTTATTGCACTATCAAAAATTTAAGGAATTCTGTGTTATTGGAATCGATAGAGAAACGCAGAATTTCCAATTTTGGTAATTTTTAAGCCGACTTAATTTTTAAGCTAATGTATCTTTAGAATTTTCAGATGCATTAGATTTGTTAAGGCTGAAATGGGAGCCTTGAACAGTTTTTTCCGTAAATTGCTTATTTTTCAATTTTACCTTAGGAGTTAAAATTTTATTATCATATTCTTCTGAGCCTTTAAATTCACTTTTAAATTTATCTGCATCAGCTATAAGATATCTCTAAATCTTATTTTTTCTCCTTTCGTTTTGATAAGTTGAAGCAACTCAGAGTTCAATTCTTCCGTTTCTTCATCTAAAGTTTGAATTTTGTGGACTAACTTCGTGATACTATTTCGAGCATGCTCTTTTTTTAATAATCTTCGATAGCTTATCCATAATTTAAAAACAATATCAAAAGGACCTTACCATGTAAAATAAGTGTATCCAATCCCCAGCCTTTCCCGGCCGATGCACCAAATGTGGTCCAGTGGTTTATATGTTTCTGAAAGAAAGTACAAACCAACAGACAATCAACCTGTTGTTGGATTTGGCTTAAAATTTAACAAATATATACAATATAGATGTTAAATCTGCATTCCGAATCTTATCTATATAGCTCTCTTCCTTTAGTAGTTTCCGTGCTAACTTATATTCGAACAACCGGACAGACGAACTTCCTCTGAAAAGATTTTACTTAAATTTTGATAGAAATCTGAAAATTTGGTGCAAAGACAGTATACTAACTTTCAACCGTCTAGCTAAAAGCATTTTTGAGATATCTTTGTCACAGAAATTTTCCAGAAATGAGAAAACGAACTCAGGAAGGTATAAAATATAGAGATTAATCAAAATCTAGAGTTCGAATTTTTGGACGTTTACTATATTTTTTCTATACTACGTATACGAGAGTGTAAAAAATAAGTTGCAAAGAATGTTTAGCCTTTTTTAATGCTTTAAATATATTTGAAAAAAAATTTTTTAGCTGAAAAATACTACAAAAATTTACAAATGCAATTGCAATACCTATATGCTTCATTGTTAAAATCTGCCAACATGGAAAATTAATTTCATGTCCTTTATTTTGTAACTAAAATGCTCTGGCCTCTTGTCTGTGTTGGCGCAAGTCTGACTTATAAAAAGATTCATTAATATACTTTATTTGAATAATTTCTTTAAAGGAAATTTTAGGGAGAACTCCCTCCAAACCTTTTATATAGAAACTTAAACTTGTATTCCATTATGATTATGATACCCAACCACCATTGAGGTACCCTAATGTGCAAAAACGGCGCTCTTATCACTATACTACATTGCTCAAAGCACGATTTCCAAAACCTTCTTATAAAATAGAACATTACTCAAAAATGAGAAAAAAAAATAAAAGCAAATCTATTTCGAAGTATTCATTTCATTACTAACGCTTGATTAATAAAAATTTTATTGGGTGAAAATTCTCAAAAATTTTGCTTGCCACCAGTGACATTTGAACTCACGACTCCAATGCTCTAGCCACTGAGCTATGGTGGCTTACGCATAAGGTACCCAAAAGCTCGTTTTGATGAAAAACCTTACATGATGGGGAAAAAAAAAAAAAAATAGAGTGAGAGAAAAATGTTTTTATTTCGAAGTACACTTCCTGTTAAAAAATTTCTTAAAGAATATTTCATCTTACAAACAAGTCCTACAGAAATCTTACATTGCATTTCGAAATACAGCTACCAAAGAGAATTGAGCTCACGATCCCTGGCTGCCAAGATGCATATCTATCGGAGGGGCAAACACTGAACTACAGTGGCGCACTCCAAACTCTAAAAAATTCATTGTGATGCCGTAAATGAGATTTTGTATTACGTAAAAGTACCACAAAAATTTACGAATGCAGTCGCAATAGCTATACGCTCCATTACCAAAACCTGCAACCGAGGATGATTCATTTTACGATACTTGTTTTGGAAGAAAGTATATATATACAACGTTACTGAAAGCGTGATTTTCGATACCTTTTTATGAAATAAAATATTACGCAAAAATAAGAAGAAAACCAAATTGATTTTGATGTACTCTTTTTATTAACAACGCTTTACTATTAAACGTTTCATTCGAGAAAACGCACAAAGATTTTGCGCGCCTAGCCCCCAGTGAGATTGAACTCACGACCCCAGGCTTACAAGACTAATTCTTTAACCACCGAGCTATGGCGGCCCACCGACACCGTAACAAAAAGCTCCTTATGGTGTAACTAACTTCCAACGTTTTGTAACACAGTAGATTTCAACTATGGCTAAGTGCATTTTAATGGCTTTTCTCAAAACGATGTTCAAATTAGATTTAAATATCTTTGAACTGTCTTTAATTTTTGAACAAATTAAATAAAACTGATAATGAAGATTTCAATAAACATTATAAAAGTCAATTTTAGTGTAGAAAAAGATTAAATTCTTATGAAAATTCAGTGCCTGTACATAAAAATAATTCTAATAAATTAACATTTAAATGGAATTACAAGATCACATACAGTTTTATTCCAAATAAATTTATATAACATAAAAAGGGAAAAATAACAGAAAAAGTGAAAAATTAAGTTTTCTGTAAAACTTTAAGAATTACATATCTTTTAATTTTTTTAAAAAAGTAATATATTTTGTTTTAAAGTTATTTAATACATCTATATTTTAATATATTTGATTCGCTTTGATTTCGATTAAGCTTGAATACCTGCTAGGTTTATGCTAGTGTAATTGCTATAGGCAATGTGGTTTATTGGTTAGTAGGAAGAATCCTGGTCAATGCGATAGATCGATTAGTCACTTTAACTAGTAATTATTCATACTAATAAATTAATCCCATTGACTATTGCATATATACACTTTGGGACTTGCCTTAGATTACCATCAATTAGATTGCCATATTTTATTGTAGCTTTAAAGATGGGATTTAGTTCAATAACAAATATGGTAAGAAGACTATTTCAAATTCCCACAATGCAGGAATGCTGTAATGTGATGTTAGATTTTTCTTTCCAATTTTATTTCCTTTAAACCTGAACACACAATTTAGTTATTCCTTTATACAATAATCCCAATAACTTCTGTAAGTATTAGTATTGTGTGAAAATAGTGCACCAGACATGATGAAGTGAAAGAATCGTCGGAAAATAGATGCCGTGGAATTGCCTCTCGGTCTTATTGGAACATTATAGCAAGTCGCAGGCGACTTCGCCCCGATATTGGTCATGTCCCAAGGCAGAACGCGATTTGTCGATTATTTCCAGGCGTGTATTATCACGCGCAACTTTATACCAAGTATTTCACATTGTGTTTTATCAATGGACAACCCAATACCAATCATTTACCCAGCAATGGGCGGCCAAATACTAATCATTAGGCGATTTTTACTGAACATTTCCCGGCGTCAACTGAAATATTGGTTTATTGGTTATTCGGTTATCTCAAACTCTATAAACTAGTGTCAATATATTTCAAACTATCGTACTTTCAAAATTGTGTTAAACGACGCTAAATACGGAATATTTTGTGTAGTTTACTTTTCTTGTTATAGCTAATTGTTTTTGTTATTTATTTTGATAAATTTAAAACTCCATTTGTAAGCGTCATACTAGTTGCAACATGCCGAACTTCGAACTCTCATTTCCAATTTGAGGGAAAATTACCGGATTATTTCTGTCAATAGAATGGCAAAACAAGTAAGTTCTCATTGTATTACTTGCAAAAGATTTAAAGCCAAGCCTACTGAGCCACCTTTAGCACCTCTTCCTAAAAATAGAATAAAAGTTGATGCAGCATTTGAACTCACAGGGATTGATTTGGCAGGCCCATTGTTTTTGCGTTCTGGAGATAAGACATGGATTGTCCTTTTTACCTGTGCTATTTATAGGGCTCTTCATCTTGAGTTAGTAAATTCCTTGTCTACGGAAGCCTTTATAATAGCTTTAAGATTTTTTGCTAGGAGAGGTCGAGTTAACATAATCTACACTGATAACGGCACCAACTTCGTTGGCTCAAATCAAATAATGCCTTGAAAAATCTAGATTGGGAGAAGATCGTGTCGTTTCCCATTACCAAGAAAATTCAATGGAATTTCAACCCTTCAACTGCTGCATGGTGGATGGATGGTGGGAGCGGATGATCCGCATGCTGGAAGAAATGCTAAGGAGAATTTTGGGCCTAAAGACTATTGATCATGAAAAATTGGAAACTCTTATATGTGACTGTGAAGCTACAATAAATTCCAGGCCTCTCACATATATTGAAGATAATTCAGAAGGTCTAAGGCCATTGACACCTGCTTGTTTCTTGCACAGCATTCCTAGTAGTGATACAACTGATTTAGACAAAATCGATAGTAAAAACATACATAGAAGTTTACGTTTTATTCAAAAACTACGGCATGATTTAAGAACGAGATTTCGCAACGAATGCTTAGCAATGTTAGTGCATAAAGGTCGTCACAACCGAGATGAATCTTTGAATGATGGAGACATAATAACGCCTTCACTGGCCCTTAGGAATTGTAACTGAAGTCCTCCCTGAAGCAGATGGACATTTAAGTTCGCCAGAGTAAGAACAACTCAAGGGGAAAAATTAAGACCATTCCAGAGACTTTATTCAATGGAAATCAGTAGTTCTGAAAAATTACCATTCATTGCTTAACAAAAGGATAAAGATACAAACACTCAACTCCCTGCAACTCCAGTTGTTTCAGTTCAAGATTCCAGTGAAGATGATGATTATATAACCAAAGTAGCTCCTGATATTGTCACTAAAGCTGGTCGACGTATTAAAATTCCCAGTAGACTCAATTTATAACTTTTGTTGCAATTTCAGGTACTCCATAAAATTGCAAGGTGGGAGATTATGTAAGCGTCATACTAGTTGCAACTCAACTCCACATCAATTCATTTTTCGTTTTCTCGATGTAAATATGCTTTCGAGATATTTTTATGTAAATATTCGCAATTAAATCGTTCGCTCATATCACATCCATAGTAATTATTGAAGATATTTTACATCATTAAACACTTGCTTTTGATAGAATGACGTTTCCCATGATTTTCATTTTAACTTTTATATTTCACCATATTCGTACCCTATACAATTTTTAAATGACAAAATGAATTTTTTATTGCTCTTTAAGAAAAATAAACAATTGTTAAAATAATCTAAAATAATTTTAAATTTGATCATCCGCACATCTATCTATATATAAATTTTGTTTCCTTCATTTATATTTCCTATTTATTTTATTTCATTGTTTAATGCATGGGAAAAATGTTAACACATTCATAGCTTCAATTTCATAGTTAATCAGTGTAATTTTACTGATATATATATATATATATATATAATACATCTACTTTTAAATTTCTAATATTGCCCATATCATATGTTATTGAAAAAATTTATTTCATGAAAATTCAAAACAGAAAAATACATAATTCTTATAAAAATATATTATTTATTATATACTTTTATATTGTTTAACTTAAGCAATAAACAAACGATTTCTAAAAAACAATGAAAAAAATGAATAAAAACTAAAATTCCAATTTTAAGATGCCCCCCCCTTTAATGCATTGGTTAAAAATTGTGTAAAAGTCTCAATTATAAAATTCTCATTATATATTTCTTCAATAGCCAGCATTATTAATTAATAATTTACTTCAACAATAATAAATTAATAATCATAACAAATTAATAATTTACTTCAAATTTCTAATATTTTCTTGATCTATGATTAACTCTGAATATTTCAAAAATAAGTTTCATAAAAATTCCATACACAAAAATGCAATACTTCTTGAAATTATACAAAATTTCTTATATTCTTGCTATTTACTATTAATTTATAAATAGCAAGAATGCTATTACTTCATATTGTAGAAATTTTTTAATTCATTGTAAATTCTAGTGTTAGGTAATGTTCAACTGACAACATTTTACAAATACAAATTAATCATTTATTTCAAATTTTTAATATTTTCTTGACCTATGATTAACTCTGAATATTTCAAAAGTAAGTTTCTTAAAAATTCCATACACAAAAATGCAATACTTCTTGAAATTATACAAAATTTCTTATATTTTTGCTATTTACTATTAATTTATAAATAGCAAGAATGCTATTACTTCATATTGTAGAAATTTTATACTTCATTGTAAATTCTAGTGTTAAGTAATGTTCAACTGACAACATTTTACAAATACGAATTAATCATTTATTTCAAATTTTTAACATTTTCTTGACCTATGATTAACTCTGAATATTTCAAAAATATGTTTCATAAAAATTCCATACACAAAAATGCAATACTTCTTGAAATTATACAAAATTTCTTATATTCTTGCTATTTACTATTAATTTATAAATAGCAAGAAAGCTATTACTTCATATTGCAGAAATTTTATACTTCATTGTAAATGGTAGTGTTAGGGTAATGTTCAATTGACAACATTTTACAAACACAAATTAATAATTTATTTCAAATTTTTAATATTTTCTTGACATAAGATTAACTATGAATATTTCAAAAATAAGTTTCATAAAAATTCCATACACAAAAATGCAACACTTCTTTAAATTATATGAAATTTCTTATATTCTTGCTATTTACTATTAACTTATAAAATTATTTTATGTAGTAGAAATTTTTATACTTCATTATAAATGTTAGTATGAGCCAATTTTCAATAGACAACATTTTACAAGCACAGATTAATAATTTACTTCAAATTTCTAATATTTTCTTGATCTATGATTAATTTATTTTGGTTTTATGGCACAAGCACCGAATTTGAGCTGCACAAAAAATGTAATTTTTATGCAGCCCAAATGCTCCAAAACCAGTAAAAAAGAATGAAACTTCTGAACTTTTTGTACCTGGCAAGTGCTTCTCATCAGGTAGATTTTTTGAACTACTTTCTATTGATTTCCACAGTAAAATCTATTTAAAAATCGACGAGTCACAGTCTTTTATCATAGCTGCCTATATGCACAAAAATAAAACATTTATTTTACTCAATGCAATTTAAAACTCCAACTTACAGATTTCAAAAGTTATTGTCAGTATTTTTGCAGGCTGAATGGAATTTCGTATTTTTGTGGTGAAATCTTTTAGTCGCCATATAATCCAACAAATCAAATCATCGACATTTTGAAGTAATTGAAGAATCTCTTGCCTCAAATCTTCAAATAACGTGTGAAAAGCCCCAAACTTCTCTCGTTTTTTTCATTAATTGGATGAATCCAAATAAATCGACTTTTTTTGCCTATTCCTCTTCATTCGATGACAAAATAACAAAAAAGACAGAATTAATTTGCTATCTATTCTTTTCAAATTAAACATATGCAGTAAATGGTTTAAATACCACTGTTAAAGTAAGTTTGTTTATTGATGAAATTAAGCCTACTCTTACGACGACGATGGAAATATTACCGCCGTGTGTGTAAACGTTCGATTTCTGTGAGCGGTAAAATATTCTCGCAGATAAAACGCCGTGTGTGAAACCAGCCTAAAGCACAAATTCGATTTTCAGATATTATAAATCGTACACCAGGGATTAATCGCCAAAACACTTACCGAGGAGGACATGATAGATTCAGTAAAAATGCTAAATTCAAGCCGAAGGTTAATATTTCATAACTATTGTATGCGAGTGCCATGGAAGACGTTCCCTGACATGAGAAGTTTATAAAAGAGCATGCCAGAAAATTTGGAGACCACTCTTGCTGATTAGAGTTTAGAATGCGCTACCGTAGTTCAGTGCTCTAAACACTGAAATACAGTAACGCATTCAGTGTTTAGAGCACTGAACTACGGTCTTGTCTACCAGAGTTCGCGAGCTCAATTCTCATTGGTAGCTGTACTCGAAACGCTACGCGAACGCTTCCGTTTTTTTCTTTTGTATTACAACTCTGAAAAAGAAGAGATTTTTTGAGAAATTATTTAATAAAAACGTTTTATTTGTTATGCCAAGTTTTTCATGAAAAGTGGAATTTGTAAAACTTCAGTACAAGCCACCATAGCCCAGCGGTTAGAGCAATGGTCTCGTAAACCAGAGGTCGTGGGTTCAAATCCCACTGGTGGCGGAAATTTTTTTCATGAATTTTCACCCAATAAAATTTTTGTTAATTGAGTGTTAGTAATGAAATGAATACTTCGAAAGGGATTTTTTATTTTTTTTTCTCAATTTTGCGCAATGGTTTATTTCATAAGTCGAGTTTCTGTCGATCCTGTAGAGTCGAGGTTCTGTAAATTCTCAATGGTGGTTGGGCATTATAATGGAACACAAATTTAAGTTTCTATATAAAAGTTTTCGGGAGATTTCATGAAAATTTTTCCATAAAGACATTATGCAAGAAGAGTATACTTCCGAAAAAATCATGCTTTTCTGTTTTATGTCGTTACATGTGAACGAGTCTCTTCATAAGTCTGCCGTGCACCACCATAGACCAGAGGTTACGGCAATTTTGTTACAAAATAAGTTTCGTGAAATTAAACCTCCTTGGTGGCAGATTTTGGTATTGGAGCATATAGGCATTTTATTGCTATTGCTTTTGTAAATTCTTATGGTACTTTTACGTATAAAACTACTGGACTTACATGTTTTACTTTGAAAAAAATTGACAACTGTTTATTACGCCCAACAGATGGCGTTATTGAATGTAAAACTCTGGAATATAAAAACGTCAGTCTTTATTTATTTATTAACAACTGGTTTACTAATTATTGTTATTTTAGATGCATATCACTGCTACAGAAAATGGAAAGTAAGTGAATCCTTTTTTTCACATACTTATCTATAAAATTTTGTAAGGTTTTCTAACAAGGATTATGAGATTGAAATCTGAATAACCTTGCATACATACTATAGCGCTATTTATATTGCATTAAGTAAACATATATTAATACATGTCAATCACAAATAAATAAATAATATCATCATTAATAAATAAAGAGAATAACTTTGATAAACTGACCTCTAGTACTTATGCAACCTGGAAGTTCAAAACAGAAAAGCTTCTCAGCAACGGAGATCTAGACGATCTCGTTACAGAAGAAACACTGGAATCAAAACCCGACGATTGGCAGAAACACGGTCAAAATGCCAGAGGTACCATAAATTTATCCACTGAAGATAATAAAATTATCCATGTAAGAAACGAAAAAAACAGTAAAAGCAACTTGGAAGACACTAAAGAAAATTCATGAAATATCAAATCTAACTGGCAAATTATTTTTATTAAGAAAATTTTATAGCATAAAACTAGAAAAAAGCGGCAATTTGAATAATCATAACATGAATTTAAAGGAATGAATCGATAGGCTCCTTGCTATCGTTGAAAATATAAACGACTCACACCACATCTTCACGGTACTCATATACACATTACCAAAAAGTTGCGATAATTTAATTACTGATCTTAAAGTAAGATCAGACGATGAATTGAGCATTAATTTTATCAAATGTAAACAAATCACTGAGAATACTAAGAAAACATTCAAATAAAATACCCCCCCCCCTCTCAGCAAAAAGGCGATAAATCCCCTTTCTGCTTTCAAACCCTAGCGGATGAAACGGGAAATGAATAAATAGTCAACAATTAATTACGCCGAATATTCTTTATTCATTCGCCAATAGAAACAAAACAGACAGCTTAGTCATAGATTTTAGAAGTGGCTCTTACATCTTCAAAGCTTAACATTTTTTTACAGAAATAAATTGTGAACAAATGGGATCAGTATTAGTTGCGAATGGTTGTAAATCGCCAAATCTAGGTCAGAGTTGAACTTGGATGGAAAAATAACATTCTCTTGAAAAATATTTTAGACGTACCAGAAATAGAAGTAAATTTACTAGCTGTTTAAAAAAAAAATAACTGAGAATGGTTGCAGAATGAGTTTTGAGAAGAATAAATGTAAAATAATGCAATATAATAAAGTGTGTTTAGAAGGAAAAATAAATAATTCTCTTTATGAAGTTAATTTAGATAATTCCGTAAGTAAAATTTCTGCCTCCAGATGGCGTTTCGTTGCGAAAATAAAAACTGTTTAAATCTTTGGCCACGAAAATTATAATTTTATTAAACAGTTATTTTTACATGTTAGCAAGCGGTATCTAAATCGATAACTGCAATCCTAACTCTTCATGTGAAAACTGTATTCAATCAAAATAAACTGATATTAAATTAACTGATGTCCTAGAACAGTTAAATAAAGGTCAAGAAAACCTCTCGAACTGGTACGCTCTGACATTTGTGGTCCTCCTCAAAATTCAATAGGTGGAAAAACATATTTTCTCCCTTTAGTTGATTATTACATCACGATTTATTTGTTGTCAAGGGAAACTGAAGAGCTTACGAAACAAAAAAAAAAAAACAAACAAAAAATACATCACTGCAACAGAATATAAATTTAGGAGAAAAAATCAAACATTAAGAATTAATAATGGAGGTGAATATGTAGGTAACGAGATAGAAATTTACTTATCAGAACTCGGTATACATTATGAACTAACTGTACCCTACTGCCCATCTCAAAATGCAGTTTCGGAACATAAATAAATCCTAGACTGAAATGATCAGATGTATGCATTCAGAAGTTAAATTACTTCATAAATTTTGGGAGGAAGCAATACATACAGCATTTTATTTGGAAAATCGTCTTTGAATTATGGACTAAACGGAAAGTATCGCGATTGCATTTGTAAATTTTTGTGCTATTTTTACGTATAAAACATTTCATTTCAAAATTTTCACAATTATTCACAGCATTACAAATCTGGATACTACATTACAATATATTTTTTAGAGTCTGGTGTGCGCCACCGTAGCTCATTATTTTGAGCACGGGTATCGTCAACCAGGCATCGTTGAATTCTCGTTGGTGGGTGTGCTTCGAAATGCAACGTAAGATTTCTGTAGGACTTCTTTGTAAAATAATATATTCTTTAAGAAATTTTTTAACAGGAAGTATACTTCGAAATAAAAACATTTTTCTCTCACTCTATTTCCTTTTTTTTCCATCGTGTAAAATTTTACATCAAAATGGGCTTTTGGATAACTTATGCGCAAGGCAGCATAGCTCAGCGGTTAGATCATTGCTCTCGTAAACTAAGGGGCGTGAGTTAGAATCTCATTGGTGGCACGGAACGCGTTTTTTTTTTTTTTTTTTTTTTTTGAATTTTCATCCATTAAAATTTTTATTAATTAAATGTTAGTAATGAAATGAATACCTCCAAACGGATTTGTTTTTATTTTTCTCATTTTTACGTAATGTTCTATTTCATAAGAAGGTTTTGGAAATCGTACTTTGAGCAACGTAATGTAGTGATTAGGGCGCATGTTCTGTAAATTGGTGGTCGAGGACTCAATCCTCAATGGTGTTTGGGTATCCTAATGGAATACATTTTTCTGTATAAACAGTTTGGAGGAGATCTACCAAGAATTTCCCTTAAAGAAATTATTCAAAAAAGTATACTTTGCAAAAAAAAAAAAAAAATCCATGCTTTTTTTTTTTTAACCTAGTTACATCTTAACGAGTCATTTTATGTATGACATGCGCCACTATGAGTAAGAGGCTACTACTTTTCTTACAAAATAAGAGTCATGAAATTATTCCTCCTGGGTGGTAGGTTTTAGGATTTTGTAATGAAATATATTAGATTGCGATTGCATTTGTAAATGTCTGTGGTACTTTTACGTATAAAACATTTCATATCAAAAATATTTAAGAATTACAAATCTAAATATTATATTATTACAATATACACTTTAGAGTCTGATATATATACATATATATATTTGCCCTGGCAAGTTATACATCAAAATAAGTTTTGGTGGGGGGTGTTCATGTGTGAGTAGCCACCAGAGCTCAGTGCTTAGAGCACTGGCCTTGTAAACCAGGGGTCGTGAGTTCAATCCTCACTGGTGGTTGCTTATTATGACGAAAAAAAAAATTGTGGGTTTTCCATATAAAATTCTGTTAGAAGAGTTGTATGTGAAAAATCCATTTCGCGATAAAATTATTTTAATTTTTTGCATTGTCATATAATGCTTTCGAGTACTATTACAGAAATCTAATTTGTAAGATATTTCTGTAAAATATCCTAGTTCTATTAATATCTCACATATAGAAAAAGAACAATTTTATTAAAACGAATATTATATAAATTAGTTTAAATTTACAGAAATAAGTTGATAGAATATAATTTTAAATTTAACATATATTTTTAAACGAAATATTTTCCCGGAAGTAAAAAATGCAAAGCTTTATTAAGTATTCATGATATATTTAAAGAACAAACTGGTAAAAAAACTGCAAATATTTTAAATTACGAAGACCTTGAAGATAATTATGTAAGAAAAGGCAATTAGAGCCTATTTTAAATTTGAATTTTAAATTTTAGAAAAAAGGGGTGAGATCTATTAAGATAAAAGAATAAAGTTTCAAATTAGCTCTTAATAAATGAACATTAAGATAATGCTATTGCTTAAAAAAGCATTCTAAACTGCTTGGAATACAAATTTTTTATTGAGATACAAAATAAGTGTTAAATAACTATGGCAATACTACCAGTGTTATAAGTTTCAATTTTTATTTTTTAACATTTCAATATATAAACTGCAAGAATAATATTACTTCATGTTGTAGAAGTTTTATATTTCATTGTAAATGCAAGTGTTAGTTAATGTTCAACTGACAACATTTTACAAACACAAATTAATAACTTATTTCAAATTTTTAATATTTTCTTGATCTATGATTAACTCTGAATATTTCAAAAATATGTTTCATAAAAATTCCATACACAAAAATGAAATACTTCTTGAAATTATACAAAATTTCTTATATTCTTGCTATTTACTATTAATTTATAAATAGCAAGAATGCTATTACTGTATATTGTAGAAATTTTATACTTCATTGTAAATGCTAGTGTTAGGTAATGTTCAATTGACAACATTTTACAAACACAAATTAATCATTTATTTCAAATTTTTAATATTTTCTTGATCTATGATTAACTCTGAATATTTCAAAAATATGTTTCATAAAAATTCCATACACAAAAATGAAATACTTCTTGAAATTATACAAAATTTCTTATATTCTTGCTATTTACTATTAATTTATAAATAGCAAGAATGCTATTACTGTATATTGTAGAAATTTTATACTTCATTGTAAATGCTAGTGTTAGGTAATGTTCAATTGACAACATTTTACAAACACAAATTAATCATTTATTTCAAATTTTTAATATTTTCTTGATCTATGATTAACTCTGAATATTTCAAAAATATGTTTCATAAAAATTCCATACACAAAAATGAAATACTTCTTGAAATTATACAAAATTTCTTATATTCTTGCTATTTACTATTAATTTATAAATAGCAAGAATGCTATTACTGTATATTGTAGAAATTTTATACTTCATTGTAAATGCTAGTGTTAGGTAATGTTCAATTGACAACATTTTACAAACACAAATTAATCATTTATTTCAAATTTTTAATATTTTCTTGATCTATGATTAACTCTGAATATTTCAAAAATATGTTTCATAAAAATTCCATACACAAAAATGCCACACTTCTTTAAATTATATGAAATTTCTTATATTCTTGCTATTTACTATTAACTTATAAAATTATTTCATGTTGTAGAAATTTTATTCTTCATTATAAATGTTAGTATGAGCTAATTTTCAATAGACAACATTTTACAAGCACAGATTAATAATTTACTTCAAATTTCTAATATTTTCTTGATCTATGATTAATTTATTTTGGTTTTATGGCACAGGCACCAAATTTGAGCTGCAAAAAAATGTAATTTTTATGCAGCCCAAATGCTCCAAAACCAGCAAAAAAGAATGAAACTTCTGAACTTTCTGTATATGGTACAATACTGCAATGCCAAGCTCTTCTCATCAGGTAGATTTTTTGAACTACTTTCTGTTGATTTCCACAGTAAAATCTATTTAAAAGTCGACGAGTCACAGTCATTTATCATAGATGCCTATATGCACAAAAATAAAACATTTATTTTACTCAATGCAATTTAATACTCCAACTTACAGATCTCAAAAGTTATTGTCAGCATTTTTGCAGGCTGAATGGAATTTCGTATTTTGGTATTTTTGTGGTGATATCTTTTAGCCGCCATATAATCCATCAAAGTAAATCATCGACATTCTGAAGTAATTGAAGAATCTCTTGCCTCAAATCTTCAAATAACGTGTGAAAAGCCCCAAACTCCTCTCTTCTTTTCATTAATTGGATGAATCCAAATAATTCGATTTTTCCCCCTTTTCCTCTTCATTCGATGACAAAATAACAAAAAAGATAGAATTCATTTGCTCTCTCTTCTTTTCAAATTACACTTATGCAGTAAATGGTTTAAATACCACTGTTAAAGTAAGTTTGTTTGTTGGTGAAATTAAGCCTACTCTTACGACGACGATGGAAATATTACCGCCGTGTGTGAAGCCACCCTAAAGCACAAATTCGGTTTTCAGATATTATAAATGGGGATTAACCAGGGATTAATCGCCAAAAATTTTACCGAGGAGGACATGATAGATTCAGTAAAAATGCTAAATTCAAGCCGAATGTTAATATTCCGTAACTATTGTATGCGAGTGCCATGGAAGACGTTCCCTGACATGAGAAGTTTATAAAAGAGCATGCCAGAAAATTTGGAAACCACTCTTGCTGATTAGAGTTTGGAATGCACTACCGTAGTTCAATGCTCTAAACACTGAAATATAGTAACGCATTCAGTGTTTAGAGCACTGAACTACGGTCTTGTCTACCAGGGTTCGTGAGCTCAATTCTCACTGGTAGCTGTACTCGAAACGCTACGCGAACGCTTCCGTTTTTTTCTTTTGTATTGCAACCCTGAAAAAGAAGAGATCTTTTGAGAAATTATTTAATAAAAACGTTTTATTTGTTATGCCAAGTTTTTCATCAAAAATGGAATTTGTAAATCTTGAGTACAAGCCACCATAGCCCAGCGGTTAGAGCAATGGTCTCGTAAACCAGAGGTCGTGGGTTCAAATCCCACTGGTGGCGGAAATTTTTTTCATGAATTTTCACCCAATAAAATTTTTGTTAATTGAGTGTTAGTAATGAAATGAATACTTCGAAAGGGATTTTTTATTTTTTTTCTCAATTTTGCGCAATGGTTTATTTCATAATTCGAGTTTCTGTCGATCCTGTAGAGTCGAGGTTCTGTAAATCCTCAATGGTGGTTGGGCATTATAATGGAACACAAATTTAAGTTTCTATATAAAAATTTTAGGGAGATTTCATGCAAAGTTTTCCATAAAGAAATTATTCAAGAAGAGTATACTTCCGAAAAAATCATGCTTTTCTGTTTTATGTCGTTACATGTGAACAAGTCTTTTCATAAGTCTGCCGTGCACCACCATAGACCAGAGGTTACGGCAATTTTGTTACAAAATACGTTTCGTGAAATTAAACCTCCTTGGTGGCAGATTTGGGTATTGGAGCATATAGGCATTTTATTGCTATTGCTTTTGTAAATTCTTATGGTACTTTTACGTATAAAACTACTGGACTTACATGTTTTACTTTGAAAAAAATTGACAACTGTTTATTACGCCCAACAGATGGCGTTATTGAATGTAAAACTCTGGAATTTAAAAACTTCTGTCTTTATTTATTTATTAACAACTGGTTTACTAATTATTGTTATTTTAGATGCATATTACTGCTACAGAAAATGGAAAGTAAGTGAATCCTTTTTTTCACATACTTATCTATAAAATTTTGTAAGGTTTTCTAACAAGGATTATGAGATTGAAATGTGAATAACCTTACATACATACTGTAGCGCTATTTATATTGCATTAAGTAAACATATATTAATACATGTCAATCACAAATAAATTAATAACGTCATCATTAATAAATAAAGAGAATAACTTTGATAAATTGACCTCTAGTACTTATGCTACCTGGAAGTTCAAAACAGAAAAGCTTCTCAGCAACGGAGATCTAGACGATCTCGTTACAGAAGAAACACTGGAATCAAAACCCGACGATTGGCAGAAACACGGTCAAAATGCCAGAGGTACCATAAATTTATCCACTGAAGATAATCAAATTATCCATGTAAGACACGAAAAAACAGTAAAAGCAACTTGGAAGACACTAAAGAAAATTCATGAAATATCAAATCTAACTGGCAAATTATTTTTATTAAGACAATTTTATAGCATAAAACTAAAAAAAAAGCGGCAATTTGAATAATCACAACATGAATTTAATGAAATGAATCGATAGGCTCCTTGCTATCGGTGAAAACATAAACGACTCACACCACATCTTCGCTTTACTCTTATACACATTATCAAAAAGTTTCGATAATTTAATTACTGATCTTAAAACAAGATCAGACGATGAATTGAGCATTAATTTCATCAAAAGTAAACAAATCAATGAGAATACTACGAAAACATTCAAATAAAATAACCCCCACTCTAAGCAAAAAGACGATAAATCCCCTTTCTGCTTTCAAACCCTAGCGGATGAAACGGGAAATGAATAAATATTCAACAATTAATTACGCCGAATATTCTTTATTCATTCGCCAATAGAAACAAAACAGACAGCTTAGTCATAGATTTTAGTAGTGGCTCTTACATCTTCAAAGCTTAACATTTTTTTACAGAGATAAATTGCGAACAAATGGGATCAGTATTAGTTGCGAATGGTTGTAAATCGCCAAATCTAGGTCAGAGTTGAACTTGGATGGAAAAATAACGTTCTCTTGAAAAATATTTTAGACGTACCAGAAATAGAAATAAATTTACTATCTGTTAAAAAAAAGATAACTGGGAATGGTTGCAGAATGATTTTTTAGAAGAATAAATGTAAAATAATGCAATAAAATAAAGTGTTGTTAGAAGGAAAAATAAATAATTCTTTTTATGAAGTTAATTTAGATAATTCCGTAAGTAAAATTTCTACCACCAGATGGCGTTTCGTTGCGAAAATAAAAACTGTTGAAATTTTCGGCCACGAAAATTATAATTTTATTAAACAGTTATTTTTACATGTTAGCAAGCGGTATCTAAATCGATAACTGCAATCATAACTCTTCATGTGAAAACTGTATTCAATCAAAATAAACTGATATGTCAATAACTGATATTAAATTAACTGATGTCCTAAAACAGTTAAATAAAGGTCAAGAAAACCTCTCGAACTGGTACGCTCTGACATTTGTGGTCCTCTTCAATATTCAATAGGTGGGAAATCATATTTTCACCCTTTAGTTGATGATTACAGCACGATTTATTTGTTGTCAATGGAAACTGAAGAGCTTACGAAACAAAAAACAAACAAAAATACATCACTGCAACAGAATATAAAATTTAGGAGAAAAAATGAAACATTAAGAATTAATAATGGAGGTGAATATGTAGGTAACGAGATAGAAATTTACTTATCAGAACTCGGTATACATTATGAACTAACTGTACCCTACTGCCCATCTCAAAATGCAATTTCGGAACATAAATAGATCCTAGACTGAAATGATCAGATGTATGCTCTCAGAAGTTAAATTACTTCATAAATTTTGGGATGTAGCAATACATACAGCATTTTATTTGGAAAATCGTCTTTCAATTATGGACTAAACGGAAAGTACCGCGATTGCATTTGTAAATTTTTGTGCTATTTTTATGTATAAAACATTTCATTTCAAAATTTTCAAAATTATTTACAGCATTACAATTCTGGATATTACATTACAATATATTTTTTAGAGTCTGGTGTGCGCCACCATAGCTCACTATTTTGAGCACGGATATCGTCAATGGGGCATCGTTGAATTCTCGTTGGTAGCTGTGCTTCGAAATGCAACTTAAGATTTTTGTAAGAGTTTCTATGTAAAAGAAAAAATCTTTAAAAAATCTCTTAACAGGAAGTGTATTTCGAAATAAAAACGTTTCTCTCTCTCTCTCTGTTTCTTTTTTTTTTTTTTTTTTCCTTCATGTCAAATTTTACATCAAAACGGGCTTTTGGATTACTTATGCACAAGCCATTATAGCTCAGCGTTTATATCATTGGTCTCGCAAACCAGGGGTCATGAGTTCAAATCTCATTGGTGGCACGAAACGTTTTTTTTTTTTTTTTGAATTTAAACCCATTAAAATTTTTAATAATTAAATGTTAGTAATGAAATGAATACTTCCAAACGGATTTGTTTTTATTTATCTCATTTTTACGAAATGTTCTATTTCATAAGAAGGTTTTGGAAATCGTACTTTGAGCAACGTAATGTAGTGATTAGGGCGCATGTTCTGTAAATTGGTGGTCGAGGACTCAATCCTCAATGGTGTTTGGGTATCCTAATGGAATACAAGTATCTGTATAAACAGTTTGGAGGAGATCTACCAAGAATTTCCCTTAAAGAAATTATTCACAAAAGTATACTTTACAAAAAAAAAAATCCACGCTTTTTTTTCCTAGTTACATCTTAACGAGTCATTTTATGTCTGGCATGCGCCACTATGAGTGAGAGGCTACTACTTTTCTTACAAAATAAGGATCATGAAATTATTCCTCCTGGGCGGTAGGTTGTTGTAATGAAATATGTAAGTATTGCGATTGCATTTGTAAATGTCTGTGGTACTTTTACATATAAAATATTTCATATCAAAAATATTTAAGAATTACAAATCTAAATATTATATTACAATGTATATTTTAGAGTCTGAAATATATATATATATATATATATATATATATATATATATATATATATATATATATATATATTGGCCCTGGCAAGTTATACATCAAAATACGCTTGGGGGGAGGGGAGTTCAAGTGTGAGCCACCATAGCTCAGTGGTTAGAGCACTGGTCTTGTAAACCAGGGGTCGTGAGTTCAATCCTCACTGGTGGTTGATTATTATAAAGAAACAAAAAAAAAATTATGGGGTTTTTTATATAAAAAATTCTGTTAGAAAAGTTGTATGTAAAAAATATATTTCGCGATAAAATTATTTTACTTTTTTGCATTGTCGTATAATGTTTTCGAATACTTTTACAGAAACCTAACTTGTCAGATATTTCTGTAAAATATCCATTTCTATTAATATCTCACATATATAATAAGAAGAATTTTATTAAAACGAATATTATATAAATTAGTTTAAATTTACAGATATAAGTTGATAGAATATAATTTTAAATTTAAAATATATTTTTAAACAAAATATTTTGCTGGAAGCAAAAAATGCAAAGCTTTATTAAGTATTCCTGCTATATTTAAAGAAGCGTTGTATAACAAACTGGTAAAAAACTTAAAATATTTTAAATTCCGAAGACTTTGAAGATAATTATGTAAAAAAAGGCAATTCGAGCCTATTTTAAATTTAAATTTTAAATTTTAGAAAAAGAGATGAGATCTATTAAGATAAAAAAATAAAGTTTCAAATTAGCTCTTAATGAATGAACATTAAAATAATGCTATTGCTTAAAAAAGCATTCTAAACTGCTTGGAATACAAATTTTTTATTGAGATATAAAATAAGTGTTAAATTACTATGGCAATACTACCAGTGTCATAAGTTTTAATTTTTATTTTTAAATGGAATATTTTTAAAGAAGAAATTTTTCTCCATACCTGATGTTAATGACTTGTTTTACGAAATAAGGAAAAAGCCTTGGCGTTACGTAAAACAAAACAAAACACCTAGCTTGTAACAATGTTCTAAAGTGTGTTGCGACCTCGTTGCCGTTTTGGTACAAACGATCCACTCTTATGACGAAATAATAATCATTTTGAAGTCCGGTTTCAATATGATAGTGATAAGATAGAGCAGAGTATTTTTTCCAAAGTAATTTTTTTCTTTTGTGAAAATGTATATCTTTTTTCGTAGTACTTTCTAGAAATGGTGTCACAAAAAAAAAAAATGGTATATCATAGATTTTTTTTAATAATGAAACAGATAGCCAGGTAATGTAATTTGCCATTTTGAGATTTGAAAAAAGGTTTAATGTTATTTCAGTTGTTTTTTAAAATGTTGTATAATTTTCATTGATTTAATTTTTTGAAACTGCCCTGAAAAAGGCAACAGATGATTTTCTATTCATTTCCTCGCAAAATAGAAAAAAATTATAAAATTTAAAAACTAAGATTCAAAAAGTAATAAAAGACGAGAAAAAATGTTAATGAAGACAATTTTTACTGAAATGAAATTAAAAAAACAATTTTAAAATATTTTTCTGGGCCAAAATGACCAATTCAGAAAATTTTAGATTAAGCGAATGTAATGAAATATTCAAATAAATTTTTTACTATGATTTTACAAAATTTGAAATAAATTAAGTACGAAATATGGCTTTTTTTACCATCTGCACACTGAAGAGAAGGCAAAATTACTTCAGTGAGTTACTTCATTCAGTTCATTCAGTTACTTTTAAATTTTTTAAAAATCAGAAATTTTTAAAACTGCGATATTTTCTTTTAAAGCGACTTTCAAAAGACAATTGTACAGGAAATTTTTTTACATAAAATTTAAAAATATATTTTAATTATTTCAAATTAATTTTGATTATTTATTATTTTTTGACATTCGAATGCAATTAGTTATGAGCACCTAATTTCATTAAAAGATTGACCCTTTACAACTTTTAACGTTGTAGAATTCTACAGGGTGTTTAAAAATTCAGCATAAAACTCTTAGGAAATTTGAATTTAGTTTAGTTTTATTAACGCCCCGTTTCAAAGCAACACTACTGCTATTTTGACCCCAGAATAGTAGATTTTGATGGAGAGCCTGGGCGATTAGCCTATAATCTCCGCTCCCTAAAAATGCTATTGAAAAAATAACTGTGCAAAAATAATATAACATAATAATGTAGTGCATAGTGAAATAGAGTTTTTAAGAACTTGTTAGGTGTTAAAAAAAAAAAAAAAGGGAAAAGATTACAAGAGCAAAAAGGAGAATTAATAAATAAAAAATAAAATAAAAATTTCCATAGCAAATATAAAAAAATGGGTGGAATTCAAAAAAAATTAGGTCAAATTTAAGGTACTTAAAGGGTTGGGAAGGGTTAGTAGGGCGTTGGCTGGTCAGCAATTCGATTTCCATTTCGTCCGTCTGCTACTGCTATTTTGGGACGGACCTCGTAATTTTGAACCGCGGTCAGATGACGAGGACGACACTTGAGCTGGCACCCCCCCTCTCTACACCACACCACACCACACCAGTGGAAGGACGTTTGGCCCCGACGAATTTAACGCACACCAGACCTGCTTACACAACGGTTCTTCGGTGGAATCGGGTCTCGAACCTGAAGCCCTCTGGTTCCTAAGACGAGACCTTACTACTAGGCCACTAGTGTTGGCGTCAACTACTCCATATACAAGGTAGAAGAATACTATCTCAACAATGCAAACATTTGGTGTTGTGACACACAAATGTTTGCGCGTAATTTCGTATTTATTCGTGCTCTGCCTCTTGTGCTACCGTCACCTATTCCAGATACAAGATGCAAGCCTACCATCTCAATATTGTAAACATTTGGTGATACAATGCACATATGTTTGCGCATCATTCTGCATGTAGTTGTGCCATGGCTTTTCCGTCTCCGTCAACAACTTTATGCAGGAAGTGCATGTCTACCATTTCAGGATTCAAAAGTTGTTACATATTCTCTATGTGCAGACAGAACTTTAAGAGATGAAATAGAGGTTTACGATGGTATGATGCAGAATTTTTTTGGGGTAGGGGTAGGTACCAGCTTAGGTGTTGATTTCATTTAATCGAAGCTTAAAATTTCGAGAACTGTCACAAAATAACCTTGTTGCTTCCAAATGATTCATTAATATAACCAAACTAAACTAAACTGATTATAGAACTGGAAAATAGCATCCCCTAGTTAATCAGGTTGGCGTTTCCTTCCTATATGTTTTAACTTATTCTTGTGCTTTTTAACTTCTTGAATAATTTTATAGTTTTGAATCATCCTGTATTAGAATATTTTAGAAATTTTATTTATTTAATATATTTAAAAAATATTTAGAATATTTATAGAAATAATTTAATATATATAATATAAAATATATTAAATAATATTTAATATAATTTTAAAATTTAAAAAGTAACATAACTTATGTGCTTCAATTTTTTTTTTTTTTTTTTTTTTTTGCGAAAACGAGAGAATTGAAATTTTTTACACTCAAAAGGAGATAATAAAAAGGGGATAACTTAGAAAAAATGCTGGGAAAACAAAGAGCTTTCAATACAAAAGAAATTGTATTATGTATCCATTATGTTGCTCGATATTCTGAATGCAATACAAATATCATGAAATTATACAACATTTTTGTGTATTTTGCATCGTTTTTTCACATTTACATGAGAATGCAAGATATTAAATTTACAAATATAGCCATGAATTCAAAACATGACTCGACTTTACTCAATTGGCACATAAAAAGCTAATTGGAAATCATGTGATCCTCTTTCTTTGCTGCATTTACCGCACTGAAGCGAATTAATCAATATGCCAGGTGTAGTTTCCTTTTAACTAATATATACAATTTTCAAGGGCAATCAGCAGCTGCCCTATTCACGTGTCTTCATTTTTTTCCCCCTTCGAATATTTATCCAGTCTGTTAAAGGACATCAAGCGGAATACATCTCAATCTTCCTGTCTAATTATTTAATGCAGAAGCTTTGATTAAACTTCTGGGGAAAAAAACCATTCGTCTTTCAATGATCGGCAATTTAATGCTGATTTGTTAAAGGAATGAGTCATTTACTAAAATTGAGAAACAGCAAGCGAATATTCCTATTGTTGAAGTAAACTGTTACTATTCAAGCTATCAAGACGGAAACAGATTTCTAATTTCTTTCTTTCCCCTTCAAATATAAATATAAAAAACCAGGAAGGCCATCATCTAATGGAGATAAATGATAACAACTTGGTGAAAAGGCGTATAGTATAATAATTATTCAGAACTCCAATACATAATTTAACCCAGGTTTTTTTATTTTACTCGATTTGTAAAAAATTCCTGATTAGACGTATTATAGCTTTTACTTTATTTTAAAACAGGAGTAAAACAAAGTATCCAGGGTTTTTGAAGGAAAAAAAATGAAATTCACTACTCTTAAGTGTGAGTTTTCCAATAGACTCGGCTTGAAGAAGGTCAAATGAAGATGAGAAGGTCAAATTTTTATCTTGCTCAACAAGGGAATTCCGAGAGATTTGAACAGAAGGTTATGGGTGTGACCTTGAGTTGATTTGGATAATTTAAAATGCTAACTGATGGAATGCGTATGCACTAGAATAATAAGTAGCTGGTTACCAGTTTACTTCCAGAATTTCCTGATACATGAAACAGATGTGGACCATTTTCCTGCAAATGTGCATTCTTCAGTTACATTCAATTAAATGTGTATTCTTCATTAGCAATTAACTTACTATTGTTTATCTATTCCTATTATACATTTAATGATAGAGATTAAATTCAGCTTAGTATAACTGAACAGAAGTTTTATTAGATAAGTGCTCCATTTCGAACGGTATGAGAGCTACTTATTAATAGGCTGCGTAATTTTAGGGATGGGAATAGCACTTGACATGGGACTCCACATTTAATATTTCCACGCCACACCAACATAAAGACACTGATTCACGACGCCAGATTAAATATGCACACTGACCATGTTCCAGAGAGATGTTTAGTGTAATTAGGTTTCGAATCCGCAAATCTTTGCTCCCGAAGCGACACTGCATTACTAAATCACAAAAGGTTATGCGCGTGACTGAATCGAAATTGTGAATGGTGAAAACTAAATCGAAATATATCAATACCATGAGAATTTGGTCTTCGAAGACAACTAGGATCGTGAGATTATTAAAATGATTGAAATTAATTTGCTAGTTAATAGTGGAAATTTTTCTCGAACATTTTAAGCATCTAAAAAATGCTATAATCTATAGAAATAACAGCAAAATATTAATTGTCAAATTTTAAATATTTTCAGAAAAGTTGATGGAACATTGATATATTTTTAATTCAATAAATCAATAAAATGTAAGAATAATATGACTATAATCAATCACAAAACAAAGCTTAATCGCTCAAATAAGTTTGTACGACTTAATTTTAATTTTATTTACTCTTTCTATTATATATTTATCCGTAGAAACAAGGATTATCATTTTTAGACAACTGGCGATGGTTTTAAATGGATTAAATACAATTTTAGATATAAGTTGATCTATGCAGCTGCTATCACAATGCTTTCTAAATGATTATACACTGTTTGGTAAAATAAGCAATACAACGGAATCGGGATGTATCTTGCGATTCATTAACCCTTTCTGAGGCTGTGATAAATCTAATTATCATCAAATTCATCAGATAGATCAGATTTCATTTTTAAATATTCATGATAAGCTATTTTACATCTTCTGGTAACAGCTGCTAATTTTTTTTATAACTTTAGAAACCTCAGCAAATATTAATAACACACTTTGAATTCGTAATGTAGTGTTAATCATCAATTATCATTAATTTTATTTTGCGATAGCATTGTGGTAATACCTAATTATGTGAAGAAGGTTTGTTTAAGTATGCATCAAATTTTTTGATGAAACAACGAACTAGACGGTTCATTTTCTTATTTTAAACAATAATGGAATATCTTAATTAATTAATTATTAATTAACTCGATTGCCATATCAAATCAATACTATCTGATATTCTAAATGAATTTCTTTTCTTAGATCAATCTGAATTCTAAATATATTTTAACATACTATTTCGAAGAGAAAATTGCTTTTTAAAAGATTAAACACACATGCAAACCAAAATAAAGATAAAATATTTTTAAACACATTTATACATAAAAAATATTCTAAACTATTTTAAAATAGTTATAATATTTATTGACTTTTAATTTTCGTATAAAAAATGCAGAAAATTTTATAATCGTCAAAAAGTTTGATTTAAAAATTCCGATGAACTTTTTCCACTTTTTAAACTTTTCCAATTCAAAAGGCACCATTTTGGACGTCTACCCGTCTGTGAGCATAATTCAAGAGTATTACGAGCTGGATAAATGAAATTTGTTAGGTGATACCAAAATTGTAAATCTATATTATATTTTAAACCTAATAAGTTAACGGGATGTTTTCCAAAGTCTTAACCCAATTGTTTTTCTCAACATAAAAACGATCCATATTATAGAGATACAAGAGAAAACACGTCCACTGTTTTTAAATAACTTTTAAGACAGAACTTGTAAAGCATATCGAAGAAGTTATTTTTATTTTCAGAAAATAAGGACTAATTGTAAAAACTAAACGATAAAACTCGCATTGATATTTTGCCCGAAGAAGAAGAAGAAGTTATTTTTATTTTCAGAAAATAAGGGCTTATAGTATAAAAACTAAGCAATAAAGTTCACATTGATATTTATAATAGTAGCGTTGTCCAGTTTAATATATGGAATTATATAAGACGGTCATGTTAATTAACCGTCGGAGACGTGCGCCATATGTGTATCGAATTAACGATTCCTCAACTCGAATTAAAACATTCTATCCTACTATAATTCAACAGAAAAATTACAAATAATCCACAAAGACCTTAAGAATTCTATGAATTCCTAATTGCGTAACTAGGACAATTCATACCCAAAACGGAAAGTACAGGGTGGTTATAATTAAACTTCAGCATCCTATAACGCAAACGAGTGAACGGATTGCAACAAAATTTGATATATAGTCTAAACACAAGATGCGTTCACCGAATTTCAAAAAAAAAAGAAAAGAAAAAAAAGTCCAAAATATTCCCCAGTGGTCGCCTTTTTAGGAAAAAAAATTAAATGCAACACAATAAACAACCAAAACGGAATACAGAAACAATATTAATACTTATTGATTAGTTTCGGATCACTTTGTCATCGAACCACATTAAGTAAAGGTAAGTAAAAAATAACAGTGCGCTGTTTGAGGGGAAAAAAACAGTTCGGGTTGCAGAAAGAAGAACAGATTAGGACAATTACAGAAGAGGAGCATTTGTTAATCGTGTCCAGGACGATGTAGGGAAAGGTGTCCATGTATATTCACCAGAGGGCGTATCACACCAGAATATCAAAATTTTCCAAATATCACACCTTTAACACACCTTTAAGTATCACACCAGAATATAAAAATATTCACCAGAGGGCGCCTTTTCAGGAGAAAAAAAAAATTAAATTTAACACAATAAACAACCAAAACGGAATGCAGAAACAATATTAACACTTATTGATTAGTTTCTGATCACTTTGTTATCGAACCACATTAAGTAAAGGTAAGTAAAAAATAACAGTGCGCTGTTTGAGGGGAAAAAAAACAGTTCGGGTTGCAGAAACAAGAACAGATTAAGACAATTACAGAAGAGGAGCATTTGTTAATCGTGTCCAGGACGATGTAGGGAAAGGTGCTCCATGTGACCACCCTCATTCACCTGCAAAATTCGTGCGGTAACTGCTGTCTTAATGGCATCAACAAATACCGATGTGACAGGTTTACGGCCTCTTCCAGGTTGAACTCCTACTGTCCCCGTTGCTTCAAATCTCTTAATCATGGCCCTTTAGTAGACATTGTCCACGCCGTAGGTTCTTTACACGATGAAATTCACGAACTGCAGCAGAAGCATTCCCCTTGTTTTCGTAAAACAGCTTCACCAATAACGCACGTTCAACTAAAGATATCGTCATCATTACAGCCGGAAACATCGACAAAAAACATGACAATGTCTGCAAACGTTTCATACTCTAACCTGTTTAGCATAAAGCTTCCTCTTCTTAGCAAGTATGCAAATCTCGACATTTTTCTTTCCCTAGAGCTGACAGCTTTTCCCGGTATTACATTTTATTACTCATAATTCTTGTTGTGGATTGTTAACATTGTTTCTGCACTTCGTTTTTGTCGTTTATTCTGTTAAATTTAATGTTTTCCCAGAAAAGGTGTCTCATGGTGAACATTTTGGAACTAAAAATTTTTTTTCGAAATTCCGTGAGCGCATCTCGTGTTTAGACTGCATACCTAATTTCGTTGCAATTCTTTCACCCGTTTGCGTTGTATGATGCGGTTTATAGGGGAAGTTTAATTATAACCACCCGGTATTTTCTAATTTGATATTACAGGAAACTAAACTTTTTAAGAGTTAAAATGAAACTGACAATAATAAAAGTTTATTGAAAGGAAACTTTTTTGGTTAGGGAAATGAGAGGTACTAATCAATGACAGATTTCTGATTAGATAAATTTGGTAACTTGACTGAAGGGGGGAGGGATCGAAAGTATGTTGATTTTTAAAAAATTATTAACCTAGTTATCAAATTAAGCAAATTTGTTTGAAATACTATAAAACTTCTTATTGATAAAATACTAGAAATACTGTGAATGTAGATATTGAATTATTAAAATCATCAATTAAATTATAAGCCATTATGTTTATAATATTTATGAATATTAATTATTCATTAACTTGTAAGGATATATTTGACTTGGCAGGTTCTGTAAAATAATGATTTTTAATGTTATATTTATCTGAAAATTATTATTTCTCGATATACTTCCGTAGTAAGTAACTGCTTACATTTGTAAATAAAGAAACCATTAATTAATAATTATTGATTAATTTTTCGAATTTTTTTTACCTTAATGATATTTGCCATGATGTAATATTTAAAAAAGGAATAATTAAAAACGATTACATTATTACATAGCTACTAAAATAAAAACATAACTAAAATGAATCATTAACATATTGAATGAATGTGAATATGAAATGGGAAAATGAACTGATCAGTTTATTGAAAGGGAATCGCATAGTGTATTGCATAAGCCTCAAAATACCTAAATGCGCCTCCGATAATACTGCAAGCAAAATGAATCCAAATAATTTTGATGTATTCGGGTTAAAATCTAATGCAAAATTCCGTCCAATTTACATATAAAGTACTTTAATCCATACTTCCTTTGGAATTTTTTTTAATTATATTTTCATTATTCTAGGTGTGTTATCAAATTTTTCATTATTTGTTAATAAACAATGAAGAGGCATTGAATATGAAATTACCATATTCAGAAGGCAGACTGTTGGAAAGGATAATTAAGTAATTGCTGAAGCTTATTGATTGAAATTGAAAGCTTGTTAGCGGCATAAAAAAGACTTGGAAATCAAATGGAAAAATAATTTTTTTTAACTTTTTTTCCTTTCTCCTTTTTATAAAATGTATTTTTTACATATTCATTGTTAAAACATTACTTAATAAGTTTCAAAACAAATCTAATTTTTCTAATCTAAATCATTTGGAAAATAAAAAATTAATGGAAAATTTTAAATTTCTAGCCTTAATTTTTTTTGACAAAAATATTATTGTTAAATTTTATTCAAAACGTAATACGTTTCTCAACATTTCAGTATTTAACATTCAATTTTTATCAGTTTTATTCCTTTCAATATTTTTATAGAATTTTTTTTCTTTTTTATTGAATTTTAAGTATTTGAAATAATTAATTACAAAATGCTCCTTTTATTACGTAGGTGTACAGATTCGATATACAAAGGGGATTCGATTAAAAAGGTGAATATTTCTATCTTAATTTTATGCTGCTAGCTATGTATCATTCTTGATTTAAGCTCCTATAATCATGTTTACAGAATTACTTTGTATCATCATTCCCAACCGTCCTTCTATTTTTATCGACTTTAAGACTGAGAAAGCCCTACCAGCTGCATCGGCTTTATGAATGAGCGGGTTGAAAATAATTGTAACAAGTAAATAAATGACACACCAAACATAGTCATCAAAAGATTACAAGGTAGGCGTTATCCCAGCAAATCCCTCAATCAACTTGCGGTGGCTTTGAAAACTGATTGTCCAATTATTTAAAGCTTAGAAGATAATTCAAGTTGATCTCATCATCAAACAAAAAATTATCTCAAGAAAAGAAGATTGTATACGTGCTATTACCTCGATTAAACTGCCTTCGATTTCGAATATAATTTTCTCAACAAAGTTTAAGACTTGGATAATACTTTGTGCTGACCTAAATATCATGTCTTAGTGCTTTTTACAAAAATAATGCTGGATATAAAGAAAAATTTTATATGAGAGATCATCACGTGGATCGGTTTGTCCTAGGTAAGGAAATGACTTACCATATCGTTAAAGTATAACACTTTCTGATTTAATAATTATCTCTCTGTACCATACTCTTTCTTGAAGTATAAAAGTAAAAAATTGAAATTAAATATCTGGAAAATTTGCAAAATGGATTCTAGAACTGGCGTTGGAAATAGGGATTTCGTTATTGCTAAGAACTAATTAGTTTAACTAATTAAATTAAACTAACAAGTAATTAATTTAAACTTAGCAGGCCATATTTTCTTAACAGTTTCTAAAAATTTCTTCCAGAAATCTTAAATCCGTCTGACTGACAGATTTGAATTGAATAACTTATTCCATTATTAGTAGCTTGCCGTAGAACGAATTCGAATTGGGTTTTTTTTTACAGCAGAATTTCATGTTATAAGAAACTAATTGCAACTGTAGATCTAAAATCCCTAAACTAATAATTGATTCCCGATTGCACAATTAAATCCAATTAGTAATATCTGTAGAAGAAATTTTACATTAAAGCATCAACAGTCTAAAGAGTCAAAGAACATTGCTAGTCTAAGCAGACAGTGCCAAATAACACTGATGATCTCAAAAGTCATCGA
This sequence comes from Argiope bruennichi, assembly GCF_947563725.1. Lineage (NCBI taxonomy): Eukaryota > Metazoa > Arthropoda > Arachnida > Araneae > Araneidae > Argiope > Argiope bruennichi. The sequence continues at coordinate 58,003,684 of NC_079162.1, forward strand.
GAAAATTGAGGGACGTATATTTCTGTTGATTCCAGAAAAAGTCAACGCCAGTCCAGAACTAGAAACTTTAACAGATTTTATACATTTCGCCCAGAAACTTAAAATCCGTACACCTAAATGACAGTTTTGGTCGTTCAAGTATAACCTATAGCATTAGTAGTCTGGAGACTTTATGCAATGGGTTTGAGTTGGTGCTCGTCATAAAATATGTTTTCTTCCTAAGAAACTAATTGCAGTAGTGGATCGGAAATTCATAAACTACTGGTTGATTCCCGATCGCATAATGACGCCCATTTAGTTGTACTCGTGATCTCAATAGTCGTCGAGAAAATTGAGGGACGTACATTTCTTTTGATTCCACAAAAAGTAAACGTCAGTCTTGAATTAGAAACTTTAAAAGATTCTCTAAATTTCTCCCAGAAAGATAAAATCCAACCATCTAAATGATAGTTTTGGTCGTTCAAATATAATTCATAGCATTAGAAATAAGGAGACTTTATGCAACGGGTTTGATTTGGTGCTCGTCATAAAATATGTTTTCTTCCTAAGAAACTAATTGCAGTAGTGGATCGGAAATTCATAAACTACTGGTTGATTCCCGATCGCATAGTGACGTCCATTTAGTTCTACTCGTGGAAGAGTTTTGTATTAAAAAAAAGGAACATCTGATTAAATTACTCATGTTCCCAGAAAAGCATATCGCAACAAATGTAAAACCAGAAAAGGGAAGGTTTTAAGTATCCATGATAATGAAGTCTAATCTGATACATAAAACATGGCCTATGCCTGTTGTTTTATGCATCAGATATTTAAATAAAAAGATGTTTTTTTCTTTACTATGCATAATGAAGATGTAGAGTGAATACATTTTAATACATTCATTCTATTTTTGTTCCAGAGATTGGTTACTCATGACACATTACTTAACACTATGTGGCGATATTTATCTAAAATTATCATATACATTTAAAAATAGTTTGAAGATAAGTTTGAAATTTTAGGAATTCAACTCGTCTATTATTTGAGCAGCGTTGTTTATCGCATTATTCTGGATTTCACGCTTGTCCATATTGCACGATAACAAAGAAATTTATAATAGTATTAAAAATAAAGCTGTTTCTTCATTCTAAGCGCATTCATGTAGCTGGATATCATTACAATTTTGACTTGTTTATGCACTTTAAAAACTCGATTTATGAATATATAGATGAATTTGCGATGAATAACTGATTTTATGTTCCAGGCTTATATGTATTATCATTTTCCTTGAGAGAGGTGTGCCAGCAATTTTTCTTCCTATCAGGACGGATTGTAGCACATTTTATAACATTGCAAGATAGAATTTCCCTTTCCCATCACGTAGAGATAACCACTTCAGTTATAAACTCTTCTTCTATTGTACTGATGCTTCGGCTTACAATTAATGTGGGAAACTAAAAATAAGGAACACCAAGAACGTATGAAATGAATCAAAGATATTACCTTCCTATGACTTAAAAAAGGAGGACATATTTTCGTCCAGAATGAAAACATCTCGGTTATGACTCTATAAAATAAAATATAAATAAAGTCACTTTGATATCTCTCCTTCTGGGGGTCGATTAGGATTCATTAAACAATCTAAATTGTGCAGCATTATTTATTAAGTTATGTTACATGAACAGTATTAGTTTTAAAATTTTTTTTAAAAACATAGAAGGAAGAAATATTCCGCATCAGGGTATTAGTTGCTCGTTTGACTCTTACTAAAGCCTAAAATCTCCAAAAAGCGCTGCTTCGAAAACCCGAACATATCAGTTACAATTTATGTCATAAGAGCGACTACAAACTGATCAGAGGTCTTTTGAACTAGAAGTGGGTAGAGTTGTTGAACTTTCAGGGTTCCCTTCCCAAGAAAAATCTACTTAAAAATTGTTAGCGTATTTTATGAACAAAGTAACAAAAACAGAACAACTTTTATTTATTAAACATTTTCATATGAATGCTCATTCATATTTTTTTAAAAATTAGAAAATATTTATAAATAGTTCGTCACTAGTAAGCTGGTACGACAGTTCTCATAAACTAGTGGACAAACGACGCAGTTTGACAGATTCGCAAGTGAAGAATCATAACTTCAAAACAATCCATTTTTTTTTTTTTTTTTTTTTTTTTTTTTGCTACTCTGAATTTTTCGATCGGGTTCAAATGATACTAATTTATCTACTTTTTCATTTGATACTTTATCCAAATATAACAAATTTTGTAAGATTTAATAATATTCAGAATGATAAATAAAGAAATCTATAAAGCATTGAAAAGTAGAAGATAAAAAAATAATTTAACAACAGGATTGTATTAGGGTACTAAAAATTAAAAAATGATATTTTTTATCAAAAATATAAAATTTTAAATAAAATTGTAATAGTATAAGGAACTAAAAATATTATTATATGTTTGCTAAACCACAATAACTATCATAAGAAAAATATTCTAAATATTTATTAAAAATGTTTAATAAATGTGATTAGAATTTTAATTTATTTCCAATACATTTATCTGCGTCTTTCATTTTTTACTATTTCATTTTGATCTCCATATTTTTGTTAAAAAAAATATTTTCTACCTAATAAATTATTTTCTACCTATAAGTATACTAATAAAATCTGCCTACAAAATCTCATTTACCTTTACTATTCAGAAAGAGATTATCATTTATATTTATTATTCAGTATAAGATTAATTTGAAATTAAAAGTAGCTGTCATCATTAATACATCAACTAAAAGAGATGGATTCATATATCGCTTTTCTTTTCAAGTATCAATTCTATTTCAAGCATCAATGAACGAGGATTTAACCTTAAGCTAATAAGAAAAACTTCACTTGAAATTATTTTCTACCTACTGACTTACTAATAAAATTGTGCCTCTATAAAAACTCATTTATCTTTACTATTCAGAATAAAATTATCATTCATCTTTACTATTCAGAATAAGATTACCATTTGTCGTTACTATTCAATATGAGATTAATGTTAATTTAAATGTGACTGTCACTCTCAATACATCAACTGAAATAAGATGCATTCCTATTTTGCTATTTTTTTTAACCACGCATAAAAATTCGGTTCCTATTATGTTATACAAAAATAGTGATGAACAATAATTTAGCCTTAAGCGAATTCACAAAGATGTCTCTTTGAAATCATTCTTGTTTTTCATCTTCTTTCACCCGACTGAGCTTTAGATCTGACGCAAGGATCATAGGATCAAGTATCTTCTTGAGATTCACTGAATTATTTTTTTATCTGTATAATTTAAATTGGATACTATCCAAACTCGTAGTAGCTGTGACCGTAAACAACAACGAATAATTAATTTTTGTTCGTGCAAGGCAGCAAGTAATTGAGAAGTTAGCCTTCTTTTCGTATTAGTTACGCTTGTCGTTCCTTAACAAAGCCATAATCAATTCAATTCGGCCATTCATGGTGCTATTATGATTCGATCCTGCTAACACGACAGGTTTTTTTAATGAACCAAATGCATCGATTCACTTTGATCTTTATATAGTTGGGTAATTTTCAAATGTATTGGAGGTTTAAAGTTTCCAAACATTCACGATTTGTAATCGATTATCTATCGATTACATTCTTCAAATCAAGCATGTGAAACTCAAAGACTAATAAAGGACATGTAAATGATATTCAAACTGATATGAGCGGCAAAATTTTTTTTTAAAAAAAAGAGTAACATGGAATTAGAAAAAAACAGCTGCTGTGTTTTCAATTTTTCTCGTAAAACATTAGTCACTAGGTTTCATTTACATTAGTCACTAAGCTTAATTTACATTAGTCAATAGGCTTCATTTACATTAGTCACTAAGCTTAATTTACATTAGTCAATAGGCTTCATTTACATTAGTCACTAAGATTCGTGCTTGGCTTGTGAAATATGGTCATATGATAAAATATGACCATATTTCACAAGCCAAGCAACATATTATAAAATATGACCATATTTCCCAAGCTAAGCACGAATCTTAGTGACTAATGTAAATGAAGCCTATTGACTAATGTAAATTAAGCTTAGTGACTAATGTAAATGAAGCCTATTGACTAATGTAAATTAAGCTTAGTGACTAATGTAAATGAAGCCTATTGACTAATGTAAATTAAGCTTAGTGACTAATGTAAATTATATCTCAACTGATATGAGAAAGAAACAAAGAAAGATGATTAGTTCATTATAAAAGAAATCAGCAATAATAGTCTCAACTCAATCTTCTCTTTAATTTTTATAGTATGATACATCAGTGTTTAGCATCGTCATATATTTAAGAGAATCAAGAATTTAATTTGGAACTTACTGATACTTTTTGATTTATTTTTTAAAATTCTTGTAAGCTAGAATTTTAATATAAAAGACATTAACCGAAATTCACCCATCTATCTTTGTATATTTTCAGATTATTAGTTTATACACTAAAGCATTGACAGACGGCTAAACCTTTGATGGATTTGGTCAAACTTTATTATTAGAATTGTAAAACAGCATCAAAGTCGTATGTCAACTTTTATTCATCTTTTTCATTGTGTTTTTATCATTTTGTACTCGAAATACGCTAAGAAAAATTAATGTAATCTTTAAAAAATTCGAACTCGAGATTTTGACGAATCTCCACATTTCAATCCTCCGTGAATCCAAAAATCTCATTTTGACACACAATAGGAATTATATCTGTGGTCTCTATTCCAAATTTGTAGGTTTCAACCAAAATTTGTGCAACATTCATTCATAGGAATTCTATTTGTTCGCTGTCTGAATATAAGTGAACACGATAATTGCAAAATAGAGACAATGGGATGAATAAAATTTGGTACACAGATTAAACATATAAAGTATAGGCATGTATCAAATTTGGAGCCAAATTTATCAAGGGGTTGACTATGTGTCGGTCTGTACTTTCAAAAGCATGTAAACGTGATTACTCAAAAATGCAATGATTTAAATACATGAAATTTGATATTTGATTTGTGACATTTATTATAGTTCTATATCAAATTTGGTTTTAATTACATTTTGGTACATTCGGTTTTCTGGTATTTTCGTATTAATCACATACCAGCCATTAATAGCCAAAAATTGTACACTAATAAGATCTTTAATAGTTATTGTTCGCCAATAGCATACTAGCATACACAAGTACATTTACATACCGGCCATTAATAGCCAAAAATTGTACACTAATAAGATCTTTAATAGTTATTATTCGCCAATAGCATACTAGCATGCACAAGTACATTTATTTGAGAATATGTAAGAAATTTTGGCGAGACCACTTCCGCTTGTTGATTTCAGATATTCACATGCATGCGGATAGACAGACGTTATGAAATTATTTTGATTTAAGTTTAACCGGAGTAAGTTTTTTATTTAAACAAACAGACAGATATTCAATCTGCTTAAAAATTGTGTGGATAATATGATATAACAATAAAACTTAGGTAGTAAAACTATACATTAATTTTCCCTTATTTCATCTTTTACATTTTTGATTTATCATGTTTACATACAGTAAAACGAAAGGGCATTCGTCCAGATTATTTTACAGAGCTTCAATTTTGGCTGAAAAACTACATAAAAAGTTAAATTGCTCTAAAGAGTTTTTGAAAAGACAGACTGATCAAGCGACAGAGAGATATAATTTTAATTATGTTCTCTAAAAATAAAGAATAATTTCATTCTTGTGGTGGAATCGTTTGACGAATACAATGCTTTCTATTTGTATATTTAATACCTGAAAAAGCAGCTGTAGAATAAAATAGTCAATTCAATAAAAAAATTAACCATATTTTTACTAGTTAAATTTGATTATTTCATTTTAATTATTTTCCATTCCTGTTTTCTGCTATAGACACATTATAATACTATGATATAAATGGGATTCATGGAATTAGTTTTAGAGAACAACTGCTTGTATTTAAATGTCATGAATCAAATATATTAACAAAAGACTGATAGTTCTTACACTGCTATAAAGTAAATTACAAAGTATATTATTATATTCCACAGAGAGAAATTTATTTAATTACAATTTTCTATAAAGGCCTTCTTTGTTACAAAGAGAACTTCATCGAAACATGTTCTCTGGGGATCTTTCAGAATTTTGAATTTGATTTAGCCGGTTTGCTTTTTATGTTGTCTGGGGACAAATACAAACAGTTAATCACTAGTATTCCATAGATGTCTATATTGGGGCATAGACCCGAGCTAGCTTTGAAATTCTGAAGACGAAACAAGTAAAATAGTTTTTAAATACAATCTAATTCGAACAACTCACCAGTTATTTCATTGAGTTTATAATTATTTGTTTTGTTTGCCAAGTTATTATGTTTACATACCACGATGACGAATGTCATTCAAATAGGTGCATTAAGTAAATAAAGTCCCTTTTAGATATCCATATCTAAAAGGGATCAGTATAATGTAAAAGATCAATAGTTGCAGTATACCAGGACTAAAAAATACTTTTGTTTTACTTGGACTTTTAGAAACTGGAAGTTTAATGTGAAAAAACCAGCTTCTTTATTTGGATATATGATACAATTTTAATGTTATTTTTTATTATTTTAAAATGTAATTCCTTTAAGGATTATTTTGAAGGCAAATAAACTTCAAAAATATCCCGCTACTTTCTTCATTAAAATAATTAATATATCTCAGTATATTAAAAAAAGTTTCAGTGATCCAAATAAGGCATTCTTCTCCAACAAGATGGGTCATAATTCTTGCTGCTGCTTAAACATTCGGCAACTTTTGTATTTTTCAAATACTTCCACTTATCTTTCGAAAATAAGTATATATCATAAGGATTTCAAAAGCTACATAACCGAAACAGCTTTAACAATCTGCATAAACACACTTCTTGATAACTTTTGACCTCATACCAATCCATAAGTTGTTCTGTATGGTTTAAATACAAATGAAACTTCTTTATGAATTATGTTATTCTGAGAAACTTATTAGCATAAACAAGTTGTTTTAAATAATCTACCGAAAAAAAGTAAGAAATTATTATCAAGAGTTAGCATATAAGTATATTTATTGTTTGAGAAATAGGGAAGCGAACGGTGTTCAAAATAGATGTCAAAGATTTCGACCTTCTTGTTTAAGTTATATTTTTCAAATAAGAATATTCGAAGCACGAAAGTTTTCAATATCTGAACCAAACTAAACAAAAAAAAATGGATAAATTATTGTCAATTACTTTAATATCACGACTAATCGCTCACTCAGTATTTGTAAGACTTTCAGTATAATTTTCATATTTTTCTTCCGGGACCTGCAATGGCTTGAACCTCATAAACAAGGAAAACTGTTTTGATCACCGAGCATTTTTGAGCATGTGAACAAAGATTTACGGAAAACCTCAAAGTGCCATGCATTCGGTTGACATTAATGTTCGAGCGCGTAGGTCAAGGCGAGACCTTCCAAACATAGAATTATGGCTTTTCTAAGCTTGAAAGTTTTTGTGTTAAATTTAGTTGCTTGACATCCTTGAACAAGAGTACACGCCCATTCGTATATTTTAGGCATTGTACAAACGTGTTTATCGATCGAACCTCACAACAGTTATGCATTAGTAATTTGCCTTCAGTCAATTCCATGATTTCCTTCCGCTTTTATTTTCTCCATGTCACATAGGCGTCAATTCTTTTTGATAAAATTGTCGTCGTTAGTAGATAGATATCAGTAGCTGACTCCAGAAATTAATTAACCTCATTTGGTATCTTACTCACGTAGTCAGCTTTGTATTCACCCCTCCCGTTCTCAGCACAACATTATTTTCCACCTGCGTTGAGTAATAGCTGGCCGAGGCGTCATTCTATTGCTGGTAACTTGTCGGATGTTGCAATGCTTTGATTTACAGCAGTCATAAGGGAAGTGGCTGGAGAATGTTTATCCTCGCATTCTCGGATAATAAAGAATATCTTGTTGTAAGACATCGTTCTCTGACTGGCAATTAAAAAATAAGACATAAGTCATATCAAAGTGGGAGGTCACGATGTGCCTATTAAGTGATGATGTTCATAGGTGGGACGAAGTTTGTTTTTGACGTCTTGTATTAAATTAGTACCAATGAAATTGCAATCTTTGGAAAACAGCGTGTTTCTTAAAAGAACTTTTGGTTGTTTCTCGTCGGAATGAAGCATTTTTCTACTACTGCTTGCTATAGCATCGCTTGTTAGATGTTCTTACAGTTCGATTTACGTAAATTCATGGGGGAAAATGACTGAAATAAGCTTCAATTCTCTTTCTCGATTGAAAAAAATATTTCATTGAACTGCAATGTGTTTCGATTATTAATAAAAAAAGAAAATTATTTCAACATAAAAAGTGATGCCGAGCCACATAAATAATAAAATTCGTTGATGGAACAAAATCTATTGAAGCAACCAAAAGCAAAAGTAGAAAGAAACAATAGAAGGAAAATATATAATTTTTTGGAAAAGCTGCCATTGGCCATATTTCATCGGTCTAATCAACTTTTCCAATTTTCTTCCTGGCAAGACATTATTCACCCACCTTTGACTTCTCACATATCGCAATGGCTTGATTTACAGCAGCTATGGCAGAAATGATTGGGTCCATGTTAAACCGTTTATCTTGTACGATCTCGTGTAATAAAAGGTTATTTTGATGTAAGACATCGTTTTCTAACTGGTAATTAAATAATAAGCCATAAGTCATCTGAAATGAAAGGTAACAATGTGGCTGTGAAACGATGAGATTCAGAGGCAGAACGAAAATTATTCTGTCCTATTGTATCGAGTTAATGCTAATAAAATTGAAAAAAAAAAAGAGAGAGAAAAAACTTGGATAATTGGATTGCGGGTTTTTATTTTATTTTATTTTGAATTTATCTTGAGCTTACTTAGTTGTCATTCAATTATTGTTTTCTTTTCAGGCATTGCAATGCTTAGAATTTCAGCTGAATTACTAAAAAAGGGTTTTATGGACTTTTTCTGCTGTGGCTAATTTCCGATTAGTTTGCTGCCTAAGGCCGCAACCAGGTCAATTAAAAAATGTTATTATTTTAGTTTTAAATAATAAAAAATTTGTAAAAAATATAAATTCTACAAATTATAAAATACTAGCATAATATGAATACTTTGTCAAGTATAATTTGTGAGATTTCTACATGTTACATTATGCTCACTTAGCTATTACAGTATTTATAAATACCTGTATTGTGTTGTGACTTATGGCGCTTTACAAGCCTACTGACATCAGCGATTTAAGCCGAGTAAGCGTCTCTTGTTTTTTCAGTAGCACCAACTGGGCCACGAGTACGATTTAGAGTCACATTCGCTTGCACAACCCCTTTTTACAGGGGGGGGGCACATTCACACACCTCACAGATAGAACACAGAAGAAGAACAACCATACCCGAACCGGGACGCCCAGATCACGGGGAAGACGCGCTACCCGTACGCCAGGACACCGGCATAAATACCTATTATATGCTTAAATATGGATGCCGTGATAATAATATGATTATGGATGTAAATAGGATATGGATGGAAAATGTGAATAAATAAAAGGCATAAATATTTTCAACAAATTATTAAAATGTAAAATTAATAATTGATGTACTGATTATATCAAAAATATCTTGCAATGGGAAACTAAATAATTCTTTCACTAACAATAATAAAAGAGCCATAATGAGGTGGGATGCCATGGCGACTTAGTAAAGTGATTTGAAAATGAGCACAGCTTCGCAATTATTGTATAGAATTTAGTCTATTAAGACTAAAGGAGAGGTCGTATAATGCGCAGTGCCTACGGTCGATAAAAGACTAAATTTGCCATTGATCTTCAAGTGTACAAGTTGTTTTTACTTTAAAAAAATCTTTCAATAATAATAACAAAAAGCCATTATGAGGTGGGATGTGATGGCAAATCTATTAAGTCACGAGACGTGAAAGTGGATCACAGTTTCACAACTATTGTATTGAATTTATTATATTAACACTAAAAGAGAAGTAGCATAATGTGCCCCGCCTGTGGCCGATATAGGTCTAAATCCAAAATTGATTCTCAGGTTCACAAGTTGCACTTATTAAAAAAAATGTTTTTCACTAACAATAAAAAAAAGAGCCATTATGAGGTGGGATGTCACGGCAAATCTATTAGGTAATGAAATAAAAAAAAAGGGAACATAGTCTAAAAACTATTGTATTGAATATAGTCTGTCTAGTTTAATAAGATATCTATCTATTTTTTTCTCTTATTTATAGAAATAAAAGGAGAAATGTTTAAAAAAACCATAAAGTTTTGGGAAAGACTTTCCAAATTACTTGAAAAAATAAACTTTCCTTTTTATTAATTGTAAAAAAGTGCTGCACTTTGTGATGATTTGTTACTATCAAATTACTAAAATATTTACCAATTCATTCTGGTGCAATCAAAAGCATTCTATTGTGAAACATCGATAATTCTCTGAATAGTAATTAAATGGAGCATGGTCTAAAACCCATTGTAATGAATGTAGTCTATCTTGTTTAATAAGATGTCTGTCTGTCTTTTTGCTACAGGACAAAGGAAGGAGGAGAAATGTTTAAAAAACAATAAAATTTTTGGGAAATATTTTCCAAATTGCTTGTAAAAATAAACTTTCATTTTTGGTAATTATAAAAAAAATACAACATGCTTTGATTTGTTGCTGTTACGGAAAAATTACTAAAATGTTTATCAATTCATTCTTGAGCAATCAAAAGCATTCTATTGTGAAACATCGATAATTCCCTGAATAGTAATTAAAGATAAAATGTCAGAATTAAGAAATTTGAAGGTCATGATATTCGCATGAACTGATGAAATGGTGCATAGTTAAGCACATTTTCTATGATGAAGTGTAAAAACATGGCTGATTGTTCATTTAATAGGAACTGAATTAAAATTTTGCTTAAACACAAACTACTTTCAGATTTCCGAACTGATTACATTCTTAGAAAGGTTGTTGGGATTGGTTCATTGGAAATAAGCTTCTCGGATTTCTCGACATTCGGAAATCACTTTATGACGTCATCTACTTACGAAATCCCTCTGTTACATCGCCTCTTTATAAACAAAATTGCAGATGTTCAGCGCATTCATTTCTGAAGTTTTCTTTATCTTAGATGATAAAAATTAAATTTCTTAGGTTTTTTTGTTTGCCGCTGTATAATAAAAATGCATCAAAATAGAAATAGAACTATACGGTACATGATTGCTATAAATTTAAGAATGCTCTTTGTAAAGTTTGATTTTGCGATTCTTAATCGCAGACATTGTTTTTTGTATAAGCATTATTAACATTAGATGCATAGAATGCTATTTTATATTTCTCTCTATTGGAGGAAGGGCTAGGCAGATATAATCCTTTGTAAAAATGAATAAAAGCATAAAAGAAACGCTTATAAAATATTTATTAAAAACCTTTGGTCACTTCAGATACATGCAATGGTTTGCGACTTTCAGCATAAAGCTAAAATATTTAAGTATGTCTTTATTTGAATTTAAAAAAAATCCGTAATTCTCAATCCCATTCTAGCAAAAAGTACTTAAATTCGCCCAATTACTTAACTTAATATAAAGCTGCCAGATCATGACAGATGGATTTGATCTAGACCTAATATGAGCAGAATTTTACTATAGATCCAAAAGTGACGCTTAAAATATTCTAGTGCATATGTGCGTTTTATTTATTCCTTCCTTATGAACATACATAGAAAATACATTTTATCGCAAAATGGCCGAGAGCAACTATCATTAGAAACAATTTATTTCATTAAAAACAATTAGTTTTTTAATTCATTAGAAACAATTTATTTCATTAAAAACAATTAGTTTTTTAATTCATTAGAAACAATTTATTTTTTATCTTCTGATTCAAGAACAGTGACAATAAAATTTGAATGGAAGCGATCATCAGAATATCAAATTTATGATTGGAACAAAACATTCGGAATTGCATTGTTGGCAAATTTTTCAATTTCAAATAGAAATTTGAACTGCTCTACTAAAATAAATAATTTAAAATCTTTCTCACACAATTTTTTTTTTTTTTGAATTCTAAAGAATGTTCATTCTCTCGTGGTTTTAAATGGAACAACGATGGGATAAATAATTTATTTTATCATTGTGAAAGGCAAATTATTTTTCAGATATCTGCATACGTGATGATTAAGATTTGCATATTCGCATAAAATATTGTGAATTTCATTTATCCTCAGAAATTCAATGAGTATAATTAACTTTAAGAAAATGTTTCGAAGCCATATTTAGAGTCAAATATTATGCAACGCTGAAATATAAAATTACTTCACAAAAAGTGTGTACGGAGGATACGCATGAAATTAGGTAGTTAACGATTACCCATTCCTGACATGGTGACTTTTCAAAACAGCTTACTGGATGTAGTTAATTGTTGTGAAATGATCGTTCCAACCTATTGATTCGATCTTTTATCATTAAAATATTTGATAATCATTGAAAATGGAAGCTCGTTCATACACAATACATTATACAAATGATTCTTAACAATATCACAATAATTATTGAAATGATTGCTTTCTGAGGAATTGTTTTCTTCATGCTGAGTGTCTGCTCAAAAATGTTGATTCTTGATCATCTGGAACTAATTATGTACAAGTTACAAGTTCATAGTTACGTAATTATTTTTTTACTATCAACTTATCTGAAAAGGAATTCAGGAAGTCTCAAAAATAACTGAATTATAGCTTATTAACTCTTTAGGAAAATAACTCCGAAACCCCATTTAAACACGAAGTTCCTAGAGAACAGAATACTTAGCCAATAATTCATACCAGCCATAACCCTTTAAAGGGCCATTTTTTTCTAGTCATATTATGTTAAAATATTTTCAGGCTTGAAATTAGAATAAGAAAAGGGATTCATTTAGCTTATTAGATAAATTTAATTTGATTAATTAATTAATTTGGTTAATTAATAATTAAGTATCAAATCAAGACGCATCATTTTGTGTAAAATAAAAAACTAAAGCATCTAAGTTTCTGTCTTTCTAAAAAAAATGTCAGAATTTATGCCAACCTACATAAATTCATACAAAGATTGAAAAATTTGGTGGAAACTAATGGCACTTTACAAGCCCGCTGACAGTTGTCTGTCAGCGATTTAAGGCAAGGGAGCGTCTCTTGATTTTTCAGTAACGCCAGCTAGGGCCAAGAGTATGACTCAGCTACTTCATGCATCACATCCGCATGCACAACCCCTTTTTACAGGGGGGCTCATTCATGCACTTCACAAATAGAACAGCCATGCCCGAACCGGGACTCGAACCCGCGACGCCCAAAACACGGGGAAGACGCGCTACCCCTATGCCAGGACGCCAGCAGCCTTAAATTAGTACATTATAAGTAATTTATTTTTAATCCAAGCTCAAGTCATTTTGAAAAAATAGAATTAACGATACCGATTTCTTAAATGGAAAAACATCTTATGGATATTGGTTAATCATAATCTGTTATCTATCATCTAAAAATAATGTGTTTTAAAATTACTATGATTTCAAGAATTCAATTTGTGTGATAAAATGTCGAAAACAATTTTTTCTGAGTCGATTTTATTGAGTTTTGAAATGATTCTTTGTCGTCTGTTTTCTTTCATTTCTATTCACTATATCTTTTGAAACAATTTCATCATTTATACACTTCTCATTTCTTCCCTAAACTTGGTTTTTTAATATTTATAATGAAAACTTTTATATAAAATCTGCGTGAGTATTCCGCTCAAAACTTTCTCACATAGTTCACAATAAAGGTTAGCCCACCTCTCTCTGTGCATAAAATTATGTATTTTCGGCTACGATGCACAGAACATGAGTGCCTAAATTTTTATTTTCAGGGTTCTACGCATGAGAGTTGTTTGCTTCTTAGAATAGTACAGAAAACCGGTACTTGAATATTAGCGAACAATAGTTGTGAAATATATACTTTGGTGTGAATGTAGCGTGTTATATATGGATTTTTTGTGATTCATCATAAATTGAATATGTATTTTGAACGCCTTTGAAGTCACAAGGTTATATTCCAAATCACATTTATTTAATTCACTGCGATTTGAGTTATTACGTTTACATGCATTCTTGACGGATTTCTTTCAAAATTTGATGCGGTTCCACATTTTAGATGCTAAACCTGTGTATCAAATTCTATCTATCAAGCTCTTTACATTTTTAACTATCGTATTCGGACAGGCAAAAAGACGGACTTCCTCAAAATGGATTTCGTTCAAAACTTGATAAAGACCTATAAATTGGTTTTATGTCCATATACAGCCGACATCCTGGCATAGGGGTAGCGCGTCGTCCCCGTGATCTGGGCGTCCTGGGTTAGAGTCCCGGTTCGGGCATGGCTGTTCTTCTTCTGTATTCTATCTGTGAGGTGTGAGAATGTGCCCCATCTCCTGCAAAAAGGGGCTGTGCAAGCGAATGTGACGCATGAAGTAGCTAAGTCGTACTCTTGGCCCTAGTTGGCGCTACTGAAAGAACAAGAGACGCTCACTCGGTTTAAATCGCTGACAGATAACTGTTCGCGGGCTTGTAAAGTGCGATGAGTCACAATACAACGTGTCCATATACCAAATTTCATCCGTCTGCTTCTAAGAGTTTGTGAGTTATCGCATTTACGGACCGAAGAAATAATTTCAAAAATGTGTTTTTCAGACTCGGAGAAGTATGGAACATAGAGATTTCTCAAAATATCAATTTTTTTTTTTTTTTTTTTTTTTTTTTTTTTTTTTTTTTTACTTTACTTATCTTTTTTTTTTTTTTTTTTTGTATACGGGAAAATAAAAAGATAGTAAATGCGGAGTTTTTTTGGAATATCCAGAGTTTATTTATAACGCACCGTCTTGGTCTTAAAATAGAAATAATAACCATGATGTACTATGAAATACAATCTGTTCTAAACTTGTGCTTTATTCCGCGATTTTAATTCAAATACAAAATTTTAGATGTTACCAAAAGTATTGCAATATATATATATTTAGCTTGATAATTCTAAGAATTTCTGTAGTTTATTTCTCTTATTTTCCATGTATAATTCAATTGTTTCCTAATGTACGCAGAATTGGATAAACGATCCCGCAGAAAATCCTTAAAAGGACCCAAAACGGACATATATCAAATTGAAAAGGCTTTTGTTTAACATTTATTTACAGCAAGCAACAATATTATCAATTATTTCAATGAAATATGCAAAGCAGGCAACTTCCTAGGGATTCGCAACTTTTGGAAGGCCTGATAGTTTTCTTTATGATATTTTTAGGGCGATCTAATCAGGAGCATATTTAAATTAAAATGAAGTACCATTCAAATTTCAGAATATTGTGCCCAGCATTTTGGCTTCAAGTTTTCAAATTTACTTGTGGATCGGTCTGGTTCAAATGTTTGCAGTTGAAAAATTTCGTAATTAAGTATTTACAATACGTTAAAATTTGTTTTACTATTTTGTTTAAATATGCTTTTAAAATTTAATATTTTTCCCACTCGAGACACTGAAACCTGCATTCTTTAAAGAGAAAAACAGTGCAATGCTTTACCATTTCAATTTGTTTCTTAAAACTTGCTTATGTAGATTTTAAATTAAAATCAATAAAAATATCCTGATTTTAGAAATCTGCGTTTCCTAAGGGCCCTTACAAAGTGTTATCTGACCCAGATAGCAAGAGTCTTATACATAGAGTTATGACTTAATAAACAATAGATTTCTGCAATTACAAGTTCGTTGCTCTATTATTTTTTTACAAGAAAATAAAAAATAGAGGTCATTTGTTTTCTTTTTATACTAAAACACCACCTTTATATTTGTGGCAAGTTTTTTAACAACATTTTTAGATTAACAATCGTGGGTAATCCAAAGTTTATTGCTTTTCCTAAAATGATTTAATAAAGTCCTTTCACATCCATGCCAAACCAAACAGACGCTTTACGAACGCTAGAAACCAGGGTGTGGTGCAATTTTCAGTTGTTTATGTAGTTCATAGACCTTTTACACTACGTACGCGCATGGGCAGTTAAAAGACAAGGCAATAAAAGATGCGCCTGCGGTATATTACGGGTGCCATTGATATAATACATGTTGCCAATTAACCTGTCAAAATTTTATGGCATCTAACAGCAGCTTCAATCGAAATCACCACCAAACAGAATGCTAAAAATAGTAATTATTACACCTGAAGAGATACGAGTGTTTGATGGGCAGTACTAATACAAATTATTCAATTAGATTTAGCATTAGCAATCTAGCATTTGACAGCAGCTGCGCATTGTTTTTTGCCGAATAGAATAATATTACAAATGTGGATATTGTAATAAAGAAAGAGGAAGGCAATATCTTTAATAGCGACCCTTAACAGATAATTCATTTATTGCGGCGAAAATCATCACTATTACAGAAAAAAACTCTGTAATTACAGATCGTATTTCAAAATGAACACCAAGGCTATAAGGAATGAACCAAACAGAAAAAAGTACCAGGAATTTAGTTTGAGCATATAGTCAATTTCAAAATATTAAAAACATGTTGAGAATTTAGAAACTATGAACACTTTAAAAATACATAAGAGTTTTGAAGGCAAAATGTATGGAATCTTAAAAACATTAAAAACACATAAGGAATTGAATAGTTTAATATTATAAACATTAAAGACATATTCTAAAAAAAATTCCAAAATTCAATGCATTCAGTCCTAAATATTTTGAATGCACATCAAGAATTTAAATGTTGTAAAATAAATTATGGATAGAAATTTGTGCTCTGATTAGTATTCTTCTTCTGCTATATTTGTATAATTTACTTAATAGCGTAAAATATGTTTAATAGAAAAATAAACTCGTTCAAAAAATGATTGACGAAATTCTAATGGATCCCTTAAGCTACACGACGAATCAATTACATTTCTAAAAATTCGTAATGGGGTCGTACCAAAACTGTAATTAAACCAAATGTAATAAATAAAAATACAATCGTTATCAGCATTCTGTAACCAAAATCTTGTAAAAATATTTAAGAAAAAAAAGAACTTCAGTCATGAAAAAGCAAGATGTGTTTTAAT
This sequence comes from Argiope bruennichi, assembly GCF_947563725.1. NCBI lineage: Eukaryota > Metazoa > Arthropoda > Arachnida > Araneae > Araneidae > Argiope > Argiope bruennichi. The sequence goes on from NC_079162.1 coordinate 58,020,809, forward strand.
AAAAATAATTAACAGACTTTTTTCTTAGAAATAAACCAATTAATTTTAAAAACTGAAATCTACTGATTATTAGGTCAATTTTGTGTGTATAGACCGTCTACTGGGAATAAAAAATGTTCAAAGGCATTTTTGTATTCTTTTCCGATCATTTTTGGATTATCCGCATTTCATTGCTAATTACGCGAGTAATTGGGACTTTACTTTCATGATTACGAAAAACATTGTGATGATGGGTAAAACTAAGAAAACGTAAGGGGAATACAAAATGCAACTTAAAATAGCAATTCAATCATGACATTACTTTTAAATATCTGATCATAGATATGTAGCTAGAAGACTGAATAATATATATACATATATTGAAAAAATCTTAAACCAGCTGAAATAATCTCCCCAAAATTTTACCGCGTAATTTCCAGAAAAGATGTAACCCCACCCCCTGCACATGAAATTATGGATTTTAAAAAGACTGTGAACACCATAACAGCTCAGATTTTATTTATAAAGTCCCATACATAACAGTTGTCTGCTTCGTAACATATATCAAAGAAAAACAGTACATATACCTTAATTGCATGATACTGGTAAAGAATAGTTACGAAATATCGATCTTTGGCATTTTAGGGGGGGGCGATTAATCACCGGCACGCCATTAATACATAAGTACATATATGTATTGCATATGTACTTGGACATATGCCATACACATGTCCATATGTATTTATATGTACATATGTGTATTATATATGTACTTGGTCATATGCGATACATATGTCCATATGTATTTATATGTACATACATATATGTATATATGTATATGTATATATATGTATATGTATATGTATATACATATACATGTACATATGTATTTTGGACAACATTTTCTGAAATTTCGACACTGATTACCGAAATAATTAAAGAAAAAAACTTATATGTAAAATTTCCGTGTTTTGGATTTCCCCTGTTACTTGACGCTGTGTAGTCATTCTTAATTACATTGCTACCATTTTTTAATATTTTTCAAATTATTTTTGAATATTTAAATATGCGATTAATATATTTATTTACTTGCTGCATTTTTTATTTGCAGAAAGAAAGATTTTTTTTCACTAAAACATATTTATTGTCTGATCTTTTAAATTAAAAAAATTAAACTTCAGATTTTAAAAAATCAATTGATACACATTCTTTTTCAGCATTTTATATTACCACCCATAAATTTTGAAAAAAGGAGGGGAAAACTGCGTATGGAATTCAAATTTCTCATCCCATTTCTGGCCCATGATATTATTTTTTTATGCATAGATTTTTTATTTTTCTATGCATTTAACTCTACTTTATAAAGTAGGTAAATATGAATAGGAGGATGATAAAATTAAATAATAATCCATCTTTAGCATATGTATACGACGTTCCTGGTTTTTATTGTTTCACTGTCTTATGAATTACTTAAAAAATGAGCAGAAAGCATCTTCAAACAATCCAAAAACCAAATTTGCATAAACAGAATGAAACTTTTTTCCTTTCCTGTTAAATTTGAGAAGAAAAAAAGTATTTGAATAAATCTGCATTAAAAAATCCCTTGAAATCATTTTTTCAAAAAAACTATGTATTGTATAGTTACATAATCAAAGCTTTATCGTGATATTTTGATTTTTCCTGGTACAATCGTCATTGCAATTTGAATCTTTTAATTCAATAAAGCATTTTTCAGAACATCTGATTGAAGCGTTTCACGTGGGATGCACATGCATGTTTCATAATCGAGTAATAGATACGTTTTTTTTAAAGCATACGAAAAGGAAAAAAATACATTATTCAAAAATGCGTATATCCTCGAAACGTGAAATTTTTAAATTTCATTATACAAATGGATATGAATAATGTATTTAAATGAGAAAGGATACATATTTGCCCATAAAATAAGGACAACTTTTATCAATTAACTTTTGGAAATGTAGAAAACTTTAAATGTAAATCACAAGGATGTCTAAAGTTTTTATGTATTAACATTCTAGTTGTATATTTCTAGCAAATTAAAATATTTTATAATATTTTTTTCCAGTTCAAAATATTTTTAAAAGATTATTTAAATTAAAATGCGATTTCGAACGCACTCAATTATCTTCGAATTTTCTTTTTGCGATTGCAATGGTCAGGGCTTCACAAGACTCACAATTGTGGCGTAATTAAATTTATCGTCATTGTTATATCAAAATGTCGTATGTCGATTTTGCCAAATCATTTAATTGATGAGAAATATTTGTATAAATTAACTACAAAATAAAATTGCTGCATGGCATGTTGTTGTATGTTTTCACAAAACATCGTATGTCGTTAGTGGTTCTAGATGTTTCATCGAAATTGCGTATGTTTTACAGTGTGAAGTTTTTGACATACGACATTTTGCTATAAGAGTGATGTCATAATGGAGTAAAAGTGTAGATTAAAAATGGCGTTTTAATGGAAACTGGCCTTATTAGCTCTCGCCTATAGTTAGTCCATGTTAAAATTGCTGAACTATATTAAAGTACAAAGAAATAGATAAGTTTCAATGTATGAGATTTCCATAATAAAATGATATTTTTTAATCCTTGAATGTCAAATTCAGATAAGAAACGCTGTTATGTTTTTATTCGTTGACGTACACTAACTTTCGAAAAAGTTCAAATACTATGTTCTTATTCGTTGACGTACACAAACTTTTTAAAAAGTTCAAATATTATGTTCTTATTTGTTGATGTACACTGACTTTTGAAAAAATTCAAATATTATGTTTTTATTTGTTACGTACATTAACTTTTGAAAAAATTCAAATTATAAATGCTTTGGATGATGGATTGAAATCATGCTCACGTGATGCGCATTTAAACTGTAATGTCAAATCATGATCACATGCTGTTGCATCACATAAGCTAAGTTTTGAAAATTATTGAACAACTTATCATCGTGACACAACGTCACGATGTTAGACAATTTGCAATTAGATATTAAATGACGTGCGGAGTTACGTTAGTCATGTGATAGTGACGTTACGTGAATTTTCTTTGCTGTTGCCATAGTAACTGACTTCACTTAATAAACAATAATTCAGATTTTGATGAAAAGTAAATACGTCCTAGCCAAACTTTCTTTCTGAAAGATTAAATTGCAGTTTAAAATCAATATCAAATATTTTTGTTGTGTTTTTCTAAGAGTTTTACTTTTCCTCAAATGATAATTCCTATTCTAATGTTGCACGTCGTACAATAGTTTGTGATTTTATAGTTTCAATAAGAACCTAAGATTAAATGGTAACATAATAATAATTAAATAATCATTTGTATTTCAACTGGTGTTAAAAAACAAAGATCAATATTTTTGGAAAGGAATTAATACAAATGCCAAATTGAGATTCTGAGGTTAGGGAAAAAATGAATTTTTCTGGATCGTTCATGCTGGAACTTCAAATAACAAAACTGAAAGTTGCTTTGTTCTTATTCATGAAAAATGTCTTTACGAAATGCTCAGCACACTTCAAACAATCTGAAATTAATCTTAATAAAAATAAAAAAATATTTTAATTTATTATTTAGATTTTACAAGACATATTTGAGTCAAAATAGCATTGTTTGGAAGGATTGGATAGATGCGGTTGCTTAATGATAAGGTTCGGAATTCGATTTTACTAAAGATCAACTTTGCATGTGCTATTAGTACAAGTTTAATATGACATCGAGAAACAGATGTTTGTATGCATTGTTTAGTTCAGTTATATTAACATCACGTTCAGAGATAAAACAAGTTTTTGGGAAGGACCTCGTCATTTTAAACCTCAATAATAGGAACCAAGACAATACGAACGACACTTGAGCTGACATCCTCTCTTCAAACTTCCAAGCCTCATTAAGGGAGGACGTTTGATTCTCGGCATCAGCTATAATCATGCATCAGGCCCGAATGCGCGAGGGACTTTTAGTGGAATCAGATTTCGAACCTAGAAGCAAAAGCGCCGAAACCAAAATGTTACTTATAAATCGCTGCGATCTTAATGGGTTAATGCGGTATGGAAGCGTGGAGAAGTGGTGCTGTCGTTCTCGCTATCTGTCTGCGGCTCGTCCCCAAACTGACCTTTTCGGGAGTCTTTCGCGCATGCGTTTGTCATGAGTATGACCGTCTTCACTCTTTTTTGCAACTTGAAAAAACACATTCACATAACAAACAAAAACAAATTCGTGAAAAATTAAATTTGTATGTTTAATTAATGTTTTCAGTATAATAAGTAGCAAAAAACTGCCAGCAGAAGAATGACAAAAATAACTTATTCAGCAATGGAACCGAACGATTTCAAATAAACCCATGACATTGCTCTAACATGCATTAACCCATTAACTATTACAAGAAATATATATTCCACTAAACTTTTAAAATTAATTTAAATAGTTCTCAGTAAAAATATTTTTTGGGTGTTATTTGACATTCATCTCCTAGCCTCTGGCTTAAAAATAATTTGGAAATACATTTCGAATAAATGTGTCTTATAATGAACCTATTCATTTCATTCGTGTAGAAAATGAAAAGAAAAAAATCATAAAAAAATTCTTAGTCAAAGGGTTAATTAGGAATATAGAAAGATAAATGGTAGGGAAATTAAGATTATTTTCAACCATAAATTAATTATCCCAATTACAATGCTATGGCGTAGTGTAAAAACTCTCAAGGCAATATTACATTCCTTTTCTAAATTAGAAATTCTAATGAAAAAGAAAATAGCATTATAGGGCCGAACAATCACAAAAATGATTATATAAACAGTTCCAAATACGATAGCCGTCCTAATTATAGCTGACTTGAAAGTAGGTAGGCACATGGAAATGAGAAAAACGTGGGATATATATTTTTAAATTAAATATTGTTTACTTACACAGTATTCTTAGTTTTTTAGTGCATTCCTCATTCTAATAAAGAATATAATTTCTAAAATTAAACAGAATTAAATGCCTGTAATTCCGTAAACACTATAATGTCGTGACATTTCTAAAATCAAACCGAATTAAATGCCTATAATTCCGTAAAGACTATAATGCCATGACATTTCTAAAATCAAACCGAATTAAATGCCTATAATTCCGTAAACACTATAATGCCATGACATTTCTAAAATCAAACCGAATTAAATGCCTATAATTCCGTAAAGACTATAATGCCATGACATTTATAAAATCAAACCGAATTAAATGCCTATAATTCCGTAAAGACTATAATGCCATGACATTTCTAAAATCAAACCGAATTAAATGCCTATAATTCCGTAAAGACTATAATGCCATGGCATTTCTAAAATCAAACCGAATTAAATGCCTATAATTCCGTAAAGACTATAATGCCATGACATTTCTAAAATCAAACTGAATTAAATGCCTATAATTCCGTAAAGACTATAATGCCATGACATTTCTAAAATTAAGCAGAATTAAATCCCTGAATTTCAGTGAAGACTATAATGCCATGGAATTTATAAATTAAATAGAATTAAAGGCCTATAATTCCGTAAAGACAATAATACCACGACATTTCTAAAATTAAACAGAATAAAAGACCAGTAATTCCGTAAAGACTATAGAATTATGAAGTTTCTAAAATTAAACTGCATAAAAGACTTATATCTAATTAAAAAATACAAAAGCTTAAAATTTCTAAAATTAAACGATACGAAATGTATTCCTTCATATAAAGAATGTAATATTTTGAAATTTCTAAAATGAAACAATATTAATTACCTGCATTCTTGTAAAGACTATCGTATTATAATCTAATAAATCTAAATACTATCTAATCTATTATAATCTAATCTATCTATATATCTAAAGTGAAATGATATTAAAAATCCACATTCTTATAAAAAATATATTGCCTTAAAATTTCTAAAATTAAATGGTATGGAGTACCTGCATCCTAAAATTTTTAAAAATCAAAGCCATTGCTTAAGGTTAAGAAGAATATTTTGATTTTAAGGAAACGAATTTTTCTTAAACGAGCCTAACGACAATTTGAGCCAATAGCGTATAATTTTTAATATTTTTTACAATTGTAATAAAATTGCTGCATATATCCTATGTATTATGTTACATTCAATAGAATTAGTTGATCATTATTAATATTACCCTTCATTATTATCAATAATAACTAATCTTAGCATGAATGATAGCCAATTAATCATACTGACAGTAATACAACTAAAATAAATAAAATCTATGCAGAGATTTTATCTTTAGAAAGTGTTTATCTCGTCATACAAAGAACCAGCGCAATATAAAATTTTGCACCATAACAGTAAATTTTGATTGAATATGAACGAAATTCGCTTGAATTCGAATCTTTTTACTAATCCGTTATTTCGAAATTTGTTTGGCTATTTGCTTGCATGCAAGCATGACATCGGCGAGAGTGGTGCGTCCAACACTTTCTCGCATACTTCCTAAGTGATGTGTTAAATCTCTTTCTCTTTGAATAAAAATGGCTGACCTTGAGCAAATCCATGAATTTCACAAGTGTTAGATGTTTGTCTTCAAAATCCCGCACATGAGCACTTTGTGCTTCTAATATAGTGAAGAAAACCGAATATGTACTTAAGGGGCCTTTTTGATATCATATTCATTTACTCTCAAACATACTTCCTTTGATTGGATTTCGATAAAAGTTTATTAGAAATCTATGAATTTAGTGTAAAGGAACATACCAGATTTCACCCATCTAGCTGAAAGCGTTTTTGAATTATTATGTTTACTGACAAGCAAACATAATTCCAAAAATATGCTTTGGGAACACAGGTCTCAATCTAGGCAATACACGAAGAAATTGGGGTGGGAGGGTATCCAGTCTGCAAGATTTGTTGTGGATGACCCCCATCTAAATATAAAAAGCGAAACTACGTCTAAAGACAAGTTATGTCCGTATTTAAGCAAGTTGACAACATTTGTATATAAAAACTAATTTACTTAATCAATCTACATAAATATATGCAAAATGTTGCAATTTTTTGAACTACATTTTGTTTGTGAGACCATTCAATGCGTTTTGAAAACCTCATGGTTACCTCCATTTTATGAAATTGAACATAATTTCAAATCCAATAGTATTTAATAAAATGCTCTCTTTATTTTATAATCTTTATTTTTATTAGATGCATACTTAAACAAAGGTAATATCATTCAGTGTTTTAGACTCGTTAATTAAGACATTATTCTAACTTATTGGTGGCCAGCAAGGCAACGTTCCAGGGATATGCAACCTGAATCGCTAGAGGTCCTGGACGGGGCTACAATTCCTAGTCATAAACTTGAAAATTCGCTCTCATTATATGGCCTGCCAGCTGAAACACAATAGAAAGGAAAGCGAATGAACAGGAAATAGAAAAGAAGGCAAATTTCACAGATTTCTTGATTCTTATTTCGTTTTCTCTAGTTTCTAACAAGTTTAAGTAACGTGAAACAACCTTATGCAATCCCCTATTTTTAACTCCATTCGATTCTTTTAAATCTTCTATCACATTTTAAGTGTACATTACATTGAAATACTCTTTTGTGCTTTGACCTATTGAGGGTTAAGCACATGAACCAATATATGATATATATAAGGTGGGATGGGGGTGCACAATAATTTTGCACAGGTTGCCGAATACTCTGGAAATGGGCCTGGTGGTCAGAACTAGTGGAACATTAATTTAATCTTCTTAAATTAAGTTCCACTCCAACATATTAATTGCAATTAGATATCAAAATGTACGTCATATATATATATATATATATATATATATATATATATATATAAACATTGTACAGCGTAATTTCGCTTAGCATGCATCATTTGTTCCAGTCTTACTAATAATGCGAAGCAATTTTTTCCATAGGGTCAATGTAAAATAGGAAAACAAGTTTCAATCCGACAGAAAAGAATGCACAAACAAATTTATACTAATTCAATTTGTTATTTATCATACATTATTTTTTACTCTAAAGTTTTCTGAAGATATTGTTCTTGCCCATGCTTCAAAGTTTGGCGGAAATGCGACGTAGCATTATCGTTAAATAAATTTGTATCCAGTCTAGCTATTAAGGTGTTTCTAACAGTTTCCCACCAAGTAGCAATTTCCCAAGATTTCAGCACTTTCCTTATTTCGCTATAAGGTCCTTGCTAAACCGAGGCAGTTATCTCCTCCACTTCTGATGAAATCTCTTCTGCAACTTTTTGCTGTGACACCCAATATAGTTTCTGGCCATGCTTGTATTGGTGCTAGCAAGTTATTGAAATACTTCTCCCTCCTATTGCTATAAGTTCGATGCCATAATGGGGCAGTTACTTCCTCCTCTCCTGATGAAATCTCCTTTGCAACTTCTTGCTGTGATACTCAATACAGCTTCTGCGCATGTTCTGAAAATTTTAAAAAGATTTCCTCAGTGTTGACCTGCTTCACATAAAACACAATGACAAGTGTAGGGAAAGATGAGGAGGAAGGTCAGATATCAACCACCTGTGGCTAAGGGCCAACCGCCTTGAAGAGGATGCCATTTCGGAGAATTTGCCAGTAATATGGATGGATTACGATAAAGCCAGCAGTCGACCACAACAGATCTGTCGATACTTCTTCGTTCAATGGTGTTGGAGTGGTCGGCTGTACATAAGAAGAAGCTTCTGGCAATGCTTGTATTAGTACTCACTAGTTATTGGAATCCTTCTCCCTCATATTGCAATTTAAAACCATGTCACTTACGAAAGTATCTTGTTTTTTAGGGGGTGGGGCGCTTCAATTAACCATATATATTACATTTCCACCTTTAATTTGAAAAAAAAATGTTTTAATTACTGATTGCTTGCCGAAATACAGGCCTGATTCCGTATGTAAGTCACACTGTCACTCGTGTTGCAAAACATTTACATTTCGTTCTGTTCATTATGCGGAATCACTCATAATAAGAGGTACTAATTAAAAGAGATTTGACTGTAATTTATTTTGGAGAATCTGAAATGTATCATTTGAAATGCTCAAGGTAACCTTATTTTTTAAAAGTAAGCGGAATAAGTAATCAATAGAGCTTCGAGGGAAAAAAAATGAAAATATTTTTTTTTCTTATACATATTATTCTCATTATAATTAGCTGCAAGCAACGACAAAGGTTGCACCATCCGACATTCGGGACACGTGTTAATTCGCTCTCGTTAGTTAGTGGCCCGCTTTAGTGGCACAGCTGCAAACAGGAACTCAGAAAATCAGTTCCCTTTGCCTCTCTCCTTGCATCCTCAAATCTGATCTTTCCTGATTTGTTGTTCCTTGTTTGAAGGCGGAGCTAATAAGATGAAACCAACCACAAAGAGAAAAGTGTGAAAATAGAACAAAAAAAACCTCAACTTGTTATTAATTTAACTTACGTAAGAACCTGAACCCCAAGGTGTTTAATTATAGATTCCCATATTGCGATGAATTAAAATATTCTTTAGATTAGGACTATTTTTGAGGCATGTAAATTATCGCATGAAATAAATTAAAAAGTGAAGGATATTTTTGAATGCTTTAACAAAAAAGAATTTCATTATATAAGATATTTATCTCATTCATACGCTATATCTGGTTTTCCCGAGAAAACAAATGGCTCTTTTTAGATATAAAATTACGAAAGGAAATGAATATTTCATCGTTACTTCATATACCGGATTCCTTAAAAATTTTATCTTTATTTTCATAACAAACGTGATTCTAGAATATCTGAAGTTAAAAGTTTTTTTTTTCTGTTTTTCGTTATGAAGAAAAAGTGAAGCATATTTCATTTAGTTTATGAAAGAACTTCCGATAATTTAAGAAAAAAGTTATGAATAACTTCAAACATTCTTTATTAGAAAGTGTACTAAAAAGGACAGAACTTCTCGCTGATGGGGGGGGGGGGGGGTTTCATTGTTTTAGAAAATTCTATCGAGTGTTTTATCAATTTTACTTTGTTTTTTTAATAAAGTTCGTTTACGTTTTAGAATCTTTTCAAAAACTCTCTGAAAGTAAAAGCCATTGACAGCAAAAAATGAAAAGAAAATAAAATTTTTTGATATATTGATAAAAATTCCCCACTGACATTTCTTTATATGAAGCAAAGTTTGTTTTGTATGAAGAAGGAAATATAAATAAATAAATTTTATCTTTATCTTTTTCTTTTTGGCTTTGTTATACAATGATGAAGGGCAAATATCACTGCATAGTAATAAAAATATTGCCTTCTTCACGTTAAATTTTTATTCAAAATGCAAATTTAATCAATGAATCACAGATGAAAAGATCAAAATATCAATCACCAGATCAAAATATGAATTTTATTCGAAAACGTCAGTTTTTTCTCAGTTATGATGCATATACATTATGTAATGAGCGAAGTGCTTTTTGTTTTAAAAAAAGAGTTTATGTAAAATTTTATACCAATTCATATATTAAAATAAAATTGCAGTACAAGATTTGTGATTTTTTTTATAAATTAATGCTCACAAAATTATTTATTCGTGCGGCGAGATAGAACGGTACTGTATTTTATTAAAAAATAATAAATTTGTTTTACCCCTGGATGATAAAAATATAATAAAAATTAGGTCGTATCAAAATAACATCGAACAATTAACGGGAGTGTTTTCCCTGAAACCTTTTCGTCTATTCCCTAATAAAGGTGTTATCTCTCCTTCACGTGGCCCGTGGTTGCCTGGTGGTAAGGTTTCCACTTCAGAACCCGAGGGCTTCCGGTTCGAGACCCGATTCCATCAAAGAATCGTTGTGTGAGCGGGTCTGGTGCACGTTAAATCCATCAAGGCCAAACTTACTCCCACTGGTGTAATGCGGAAGTTTAAAGAGGGGGTGCCAGCTCAGTTATCGTCCTCGTCATCTGACGGTGGTTCACAATTACGAGGTCCATCCCAAAATAGCTGTAGTGTTATTTTTAAATGGGACGTACTATAACTGAACTCCCCCTTCACGTTCCCTCCTCTCGCATAAGCAAAGTAGACCTTTGGTACGGAGTGCTCAGAATTTTATTTTTAAAGTCACTCAAATGAGTGTTTTGTAATTAAATGGAGAAAAAAAACCAGAACGCATTTTATATGCCTTTTGTTTTTCGACGGATTGAAACCGAAATTTGATACAGAATCCCTGTTAAAGTAACGGATATCTTAATCAAAGTATACGTAACGTATATCTTAACGTATAACGTAATCACTGTTTAAATAACGTTTAAGTACGACATATCTCTGCCTTCAGGATCTTATTAATTCCGGTTTGCAGATTGTGCGGACACATGTAGGAAAAAACCCCGCATCCTCCAACGGTATGCGTGCACATGTCGCATACCGTTAGAACCTCGAGTAGTTGCCTTCCTATAACCACCCGTCAGTGGAAGTTATATGGCTACAGTGGGTTATTCCACAATTGTTTACAGAAATGTTGAACAAAGTAGAAATGATAAAAGGAACAATAATAGATGATGATTACTACTTTAATATTGATATCACATATCATATGCCATTTACTGAAAGCCTTTGCGATTTTGAGTTATCGCGTTTATATGCATGTGATTGTATACACCGACAGACGGTCAACCTCACGACGAATTTGGTTCAAAATTTGACACAAATTTATACTTTCCATGCTTAAACTTAATACAAACAAATCAATTAAATAAATTTTATTCATCTAGTTTCTTTACTCTTTGCCAGTTATTGTGCTTCCATGTATTCGGAAAAACAGAAAGAAAATCTTCCAGTAAATAGATTTGGTTCAAAAGTTGATTTGATTTGACGAATTTAGTTCAAAACTTGACACAAATTTATACTTTCCGTGCTTAAACTTAATCCCAACAACTCAATTAAATAAATTTTATCCATTTAGTTTCTTTACTCTTTGCCAGTTATCGTGCTCACATGTATTCACTCGGACAAACAGAAAGAAAATCTTCCAGTAAATAGATTTCGTTCAAAATTTGATTTGGTTTGACGAATTTGGTTCTAAACTTGACACAAATTTATACTATCCATGCTTAAATTTAATCCAAACAAATCAATTAAACAAATTTTATCCACCTAGTTTCTTTACTCTTTGCCAGTTATCGTGCTCATATGTACGCGGACAAACAAAAAAAAAATCTTCCAGTAAATAGATTTCGTTCAAAATTTGATTTGGTTTGACGAATTTGGTTCTAAACTTGACACAAATTTACACTTTCCATGCTTAAACTTAATCCAAACAAATCAATTAAATAAATTTTATCCATCTAGTTTCTTTACTCTTTGCCTGTTATCGTGCTCACATGTACTCGGAAAAACAGAAAGAAAATCTTCCAGTAAATAGATTTTGTTCAAAATTTGATTTGGTTTGACGAATTTGGTTCAAAACTTGCTACAAATCTACAATTTTCATGCTTAAATTTAATCCAAACAAATCAATTAAACAAATTTTATCCACCTAGTTTCCTTACTTTTTGTAGTTGTGCTGCTCACTTGTATTCCGACAGACATGTAGAAAATCTTCCAATAAATAGATTTCGTTCAAAATTTGATAAAAAAATACCTATCATTTTTACCCTGTATTCATCTGCCTAGTTCCAAGCGTTGTTGAATCATTATGTTTACTGACAGACAGACATAATTATAAAAATGCGGTTTTCAGACTCAGAGAGGTCTAAAAAGTGTAGATTCATCAAAATTTCGATTTCGAATTTTTTTAAAGATTACAACACTTTCTCTCTCAATATAGATATGAGTAAGTAACCTGAGGGAGTGATCTCTCAAACACTTTGTCGCAAACCCTCCTATAAAGGTCTTATCTTTTTCTCCCCGAATAAAACTGCAGGCCTTGGGTAAGGCGGCGAATGTCTTCAAGGCTTTGGCGAAGGTTAGTTAGGAAATATTTGTCCTTGGCGCCAATTTAATATTTTTACTTTATCTGTCGTGTGAATACGTATTTTAGACATCTTTTCTCGACTAATTATAACCAAAATTTGACAAAGAATTACAGTTATAATCACAAGATAACCTACCGAATTTCATTTATTTAAATCGTTGCGCTTTTCTCTTTTTAGCTATTGCGTTTACATGCAGACTGACAGATAGTCAACCCCATGTTGTATTTGGTTTAAAATTCGATATGGATCTACATTTTAGATGCTAAATCTGTATACCAAATTGCACTTATCTTGCTCCTTATGTTTTGTAATTATCGTGTCCTCTTATATTTGGAAATCTACAAATTTGGTTTTAAGCCCATAAACCAAATCTCATTCGAATAGCTCAAAGAGGTTTTTAGTTATCGTGTTTACAGACGGACAGGCCTTATTCCAAAAATGTGTGTGAAACATGGATATTCATCCAACTCTGTAAAGTGCTTAGTATGGGATTTCGAAGTAGTAGAAGGTCTGGTTATGGCAGCAATTTTTAACTCATATTCTGACTTCTTAGTCACAAAAGTCTTTAAACAAAATTCAAATTGTCTTGATGAAGTCTGTATTTATTTTTTCTCCTTAAGGTACAATGTATAGTAGCTCAATAAAGCATAAAGAAGCACACCCTTACAAGTAAAATATTACACTATTATTTACAAACGAAATACACACATCCTACTGTAAGGCCTGAATATTACACAAAAAACCATTTCTGACACATAAAGTGGTGAAAAAATGTTATAGAATTTTTTTCTAAACGATGTGGTAGAACTGCATATGACTCAAAATGCATCTTTTTACATAGTTCCCCAAGCAGATGTGTCGCAATTTTTAGATTATATAGTAGAGTTTCTTTCACTTCTTCTCCTATCGATCAAATTTGGATGCTGAAATATCCATTCTGAAATCTCAAATTTGACAGAAATTTTACTAATGTTAATCTCAAATTTGGCGAAAAAATTTATGGTGAGTAAAATTTGGCATAAATCTATTTGATTAAACCTTGAAAAGCGCACTTACTCTTAAAAGATTTTCCCAACAAGAGATTTTCTGCGGTAAGGAAAACATTTGTACTTCTCCATGGTAACTTCAGAATCCAAATAAAAACCACTATCATGTAACTATAGCACAAATTATACTTGCCGAACACTAACAATATTATGTGCAATTTTAATAGTCAGAAAGACTTCCAAAACGAGTACTTTTTAACAATTTCAATAACAAAGTTTAGAAGAATTGACCAGGTGGATTGTTGTATTCATTTATTGAATTTAAAACGATGGATTATACAAAAGACTAAGTCATAATAAAAGAAAGTTAATCAGTAGCTTAGGAAACTACAGTGAGTTTAAATTCACAATTTCAGAAAGAAAATTTATATTTGTTTAATATATATAATATCCTATCCTCCAACTGCCAATATACTGTTCCTCCGACTAGAAATAAAATCTTGCCGATAAAAACTATGTCCATGTAGATTGCCAATACTAAACCTTTTTTACCTAAAATTAACTAATTTAGTCATAGAACGTTCTCTTTATGTAATTAATATGATAAATATAACCGAATTCTGGTCTAATCCAGCAAATTTAAAGCAATTCTATTTCAGTGATGTTTGCATTACCTTTTTTTTTGTATTTAAATATTAATAATATCCATTGGTAAATGGTTAAATTTAAAATATTACAAGTGCTTAACATTACATTTTCAGTCTGTGAAAGCAGCTTTTTCGAAGTTAATGAAACCCATCACTTTCACTTAATTTAATTTATTACTATTTGACAACAAGTTAATTACTTTCTTTTATAAATTTTGAGTTTTTTAAATGATATTCTTTTTTGAAATTTACATTACACGTCATTATTATTTCCTACATCTTTATTGAAATAAACCATTTTACTTGTTTGTAGGCATGCCCATATTTAGAAATAGACATATGAAATGTATGTTATAAATGTTCAAATTTATAAATTCAAACAAAACAGGTCATGTTATTTGTCATTTGCAATAAAATTAAAACAGAAATCTATATAAATTTGGCGTCAGATTTCACTCGAATGACAAATGATACGAAAAATAACAAATATCATTCATCAGTTTGAAATAAATTCAAAGTAAGTTGAAATGAATAAAATTTCTTTATATCTGCTTTTTATCATGTTAATTGAAGCTCCAAACATTTTAATTAAAAAGCTATTGAAATGATTTTTTTCATACCATCTATAATTTTACTTATTTATTTTGCAGACATTTTAGTTTTTTTTTTTCAAAATGAAATCTTTCCTTCTTCTATGTTAATTAAATTGCATTGCGAAATTCTACGCTCAATGAATTCATTCAGTTGATTAACAGTACATTGAGAATATAAAAAAATAGTTGCTGCAAAATCCTCTAATTTCTAATTTGTAAATTTTAGACGATATAATAACTCTTCTTTTTAAATTACTTGTTCTTACTCTTTAAAGTATGCTTTTTTAAACACCAAATTTTTATTTTTATTTTTAATTTATTTTTAGAGTTAACATTACGGTTTTGTAATTAGGCTTTTCAAAATGGAATTTTATTTTTTTAAAACATATTCTATTTCAATAGTGATTATTTGTTTAAAAATACATTCCTTTTACATTAGCTTTTTCCTATTATGAACTATCCTTTTTGATACTATCAACATGCTTATTCGACTTCTTATTCAGTTCTCATTTAACATTTAAAATTATTCTTTTTCAGTTTTTTTTTTTCGCGTATATTTTTTAAATGGACTTTTTTTTCACTTTCTTTAATTTTCTTTTAAGATTTATTCTGTTTTTGAATCATTCATTTTCAAAAGGTTTTTTTTCCTTTTCTTTACTTTACACGACATTATTTTAGAGTTCTCAGATTTTCTTTTCACAAAAATGTTTTATTGCTCCAATTGTAGCTTTTTTAGAGAAAAAAAAAACATGCATAATTACTTTAGCAGAAATAAATTATTGATTAAATAAATTATTAGTTCTAAAAGTTACAGAGCATCAAGTTTTTTTTTTCCATCTAGGAAATTAAATGAAGTAGTTTCTTCATTGCTATATTTTTTAAGTTATAGGAAATTGTGTGTTTTTCATATTTTGTTTCTGTTTAAAAGAATTAGGCTTAAAAAAATTTGATGATTTTGTTTATTCAATTGGAATAAGAAACAAGTAAATAAAAAACCAAAATAAATGTGTGGTTGGTTATCATACTTGATGGTAATGATTGGTTACCATATTTGAAGTTTATAAGGCGAAGGCCAGTGATTGCTCATGAGCGTGAAATGTTGAGCCAATAAAATTCTAAGTGGATACAAAATAACTTTGTAACTTCATGTATTTCTTGAACAGTAATTTTTGTACTAAAATGCTTTAAGAAAATGAGTTTTACTTCATTAGAGAGGTAAAATTGAACTAATGTTGCAACAGTAGAAAATAACAAATTATGTTGAAAATTGAAAAAAAGGAAATTTTGATTGTGATAACTAAATTTCGAAAACGAAAGGAAAATGAAAAAAAAAATCGATGTTGAAAGGTTTTGATAAAATTACAGCAATTCCATCAAATCCGAAGCAGAAAACAGCGATCCCGGAATTAACTTTAATTAAGGTAAGAAAGATGCACAAGCCTACGTGATTTGGATAATTAAGTTTATAAGGAGAAAGTATCTATTTTAACAATGCACTAATTTATCATCTAATATACCCTTCTTTCAACAAATCATTAATAGACACCCCTTATGCTCTCAGTCTTATGGATATTTATAAACTATATGTAGCTTCCTTTTATGCTTTCTTTAAAAATAAAAGCGTAACACTTAAAATAAACGTTGCAGATGATTTATTATGGCTGTCATTTTTTTAAAATGTAATAAGTTTGGACTGGATTTATTGAAGCTTCTTTTTTTCCCACAACACTGCCTTCAAATTGCATGCTGTAATGGAAAATAGTGAAAAATGATTCTTTTTATGCGAACTTACAGAGGAGACACGCACATGAAAATAAACGACAGAGATGCCAGTTGTGAAAAAAAAAAATCTCAAGGTATTCATTTGTAATCAAATCATGTTTTGTGTTGATATTTGACGATATGTTAACGACGCTTGCCATGTTATAATAGCTTATTAGCATATTCGTAGATGGATTGCATGAAATTAGAACACATGGCAGGTTAGAACAAAATAGGTTTTTTTTCAAATGTGACTTGAAGAAGATTACTTGGGGAAAATAAAAACCAGGTTACTTTTAATAAAAAAAATCTGCATCTGTCAGGAGTGATTTTCCTAGGCCTAAGAAAGCATGAATATTTATTTAAATTTTGTATACTGAATATACATCAGTACAGCGTATTTTGAACAAAAAAAGATGTTAAAATAAATAGCAAACCTGAAACTGTGAAGAAGAAAAGATAAGAAAATATGTAGTGATACGCTACGCGGAATTTGGTTTTAAGACAGCAGATAATATAATCAAAAGCCCATAGCCGCAGAAAAGTTTGAATTCAAGAACGATAAACAGTACAATCATACCCCATAGTTAGAACATAGTTCAGATTTAGAATAAAAACTAATACAATCAGAAGTTACAGTTGCAATCGGGATCAGAATTCAAGATAGACGGTAGCCCAATCTCATCTCACAGCTGTAATGGTGTTAGAATTCAAGATAGAAGGTAGCCCAATCTCATCTAACAGCATAGTGATGTTAGAATTCAAGATAGAAGATAGTGCAATCATAGCTCACTCTTGCAAAAGGTTAGACACTATTTGCTGCTGGAAGTCAAACTTGAAGTACAGTTTGCAGTTTTTATTTATCCATTTGCAGATTAAATACAGCATCTCATCACTATCTCTGTCTGGTGTTGCTCATAAGTATTTCAAAAATTCCGCTCGAGGTATAAATAATTTTTCACCACCATCTGTCGCATTAATCCACCGCACAAATTTACTTTTTTGCCGCTTATATTTCACCCAAAGCTATATCGCCACTTGCTGTCTTATATTAGATTTAAACTGACATGCAAATCCACTATCAGAGAAATCTCGAAGTTTTACTTCTTGTAATAACGCCTAAAATCACAATCCCCATTTTATTTTGATGCGCCAATTATATTATTTGATTTCGATGTGTGACTGGTAAATACAGAAAAAAACTGATCATTAAAAAAAGTTGAAATTCAGTTCAAACAAATGTAATTAATTTTGTGTTTTATTAACATCATTTACTTGAAGCAAAAATGATGGCATTATGAATGTATTATGAGTCGTTATTATATTATTTGTCATTAAAAAAACTGTTCTTTTATTTTAAAATATTTCGCTTTATACTAGTAATAAATTAGCTTCGAAATATCACTGCAATAAATTTCAAAACTCTAAAAATTTCTTACTCTTCTTTTATTTAAAAGTTAAAAACAAACGAACATAAGATATTCTTAAAAAATTCAGGAAAATGAGAAAAATGCAAAATGAAATATGCCGGCAGTTGAAGTAATTTTAAGTTAGTCTCGTGGAGAAAAACAGTGAATTAAATTTTAATTTTTCCTTTTTTAGAACAATTTAAAGGATAGAACAGAAAAAAGAAGAGAAAAAGCAGACGATCTTTTTTGCAGAAGATAACGATGCGAAAGATGTTATTTAACCTGCTAGGCAAAAATGGAGCAGGTGTTTGATTTTACGCTATTATGAACAGAACTGTGTGGGGGAATACGTAATCAATAAAATAAAAGTGAAGCGAACACTCCTAAACATTTGTTATGCGACTTTTTTTTTTCAAACAACACTTCACTAATTGTCGAGTACATGAAAGTAGCTACTTCATTTTTTTGTTGTTTGACACCGAGATTGCAGATATAAATTAACTTACATAAGGCAGTGACATTCATGTTATATAAAAGGACAAATAGCTACACGAGTTTGACCGCGTTTGTTTATTTACTGATAAGGTGAAATCACACTGCTCATCTCCGGAAAGTGTTTTCAATATCATTACTTAACGAATGAAAAAAAAAACAGTTTCGCCTGCCAATCAATGCATAGAAAGAGCATATCATTTTGATTGGCAAATACACTGATACCCATTTTGAAAAAAAAAAAAAATATCACGAGTTAGTTTTATTCATCTGGCATAAAATTTTCCTAAAGAAAAAATGTAAAAATATGGTATCAGCTTGCTGTCCTTTGATAATGTTTCGTACTTCCATGTGCGCGATTGAAGCACAGAAGATGAATTTGTTTGAACTGAAATTAGAACATTTTTCAAATTAATCGCTCTTTTTTATGAAGTATAAATAAATTGTGTTATAGCTCTGAAATTAATGTTTAAGCGAATTATTTGAATACTTTAGAGAAACAAAAACTATTATTTCAAATAACTTTTTATATTCATTACGTTAAGAATGAAGCAACCAATCACAACATATTTTAAAAAATAACTTAATAGTTCAGGCATCTTCTTAAAATAACGAAAATCTAAAAGCTTGACTGAAAGGAAGGTACTCTTTTTTTATTTATTGATTAGGTACGATAATCAGTGGAAAATTTCTTGAAAAATGTAAATAAATAAATTCCCAAGTTCAGAGAAGAGAAATTGATTTTGATCAATGGTTTGGGTTTTGCATAGTCTAGCTTAATTATATTTGTGCCCCGTTTCGAAAAAAATACGAAGGGTATTTTAAGACGAATCTCGTAATTTTGAAAGATGTCTTCTGTCTGTTGGGAATATTTCCGTTGCTAGGAGCCTCGGTGACGTATTGCGTAGGATGTCATGTAGCGGGTGATAGCAGGTTCGCTGAGTGGAGTGGGACAAATTCCCAAATGAACAGGACAAGCAAGAGTGCTAGCCAACTGTTACGAGGAGAAGGGATAGGAAATCATGAATATTGGATGTGTGGGGACACCACACGCCACTACTTTGCTCCAAGATGTAAGAGCCTTAAATAGCAAAGTTTGTAACAGAATTAAGTAAAATTATTAGCATATTTTATATTAAATTTTATAAAATAATTCATTAGTATTAGTATTTTGTAATCTGTTTCAGAAGTTAATCGCATTTTCGAACAAGACTTAGATGATTCTAGTATATCAATCCAAATGTGTAGTCAAGGGTATCATACATAAACTGGATATGTGGCGCCTTCTGGTGGTCGGAGTTTCGTAATAGCGTCTAGGTAGCATCTAAGTAGATATCTTATTGGAATTTAAATTTGGAGGGGAATTTCGGTCAAAAAAGATTTTCTAGGCAGTCTAGTCCATATATGTCTTTTGGGTTGAAGAAACCTAAAACTAACCAAAATTAAGATTCATTTAGCATCTAACCGGACCAAAGAGAGAAAGCGTAATCGATTTACCAGTGTTTTTTAATAATGCTGGCAATGAACACAATCGGAGTACAGAATCCAGTTGTAAAATACTAAATATATTTAATTTTTAATTCCTTTTCTGAACCATATCTGTCTTTCAAGTAGAAGAAAGCAAAGTAACCAAAATTAAGATTCATTTAGCATCCATCTGGGCCATAAAGAGGAAGCATTTCATTGTTAAAGCGTATATCGATTTACCAGTTTTTTTTTTATATTATGTTGGTAAGGAACACAACCAGAGTACAGAATCCAGATATAAAAGAATAAATATATTTAATTTTTATTTCCTTTTTTGAAAAGACAGAAAATTATTTTTTATATATATTTAAATAAGTATGCTTCAATATATTTCTGAATTCTGGATCGCATAAACAATTTTTAAAAGATGCCTCGATAGTCTGTCACCCTGTTGGAGAAATTTCAATGTCCGATAAATTGGATTGCCTTTCGCCTATGTAAGCCTTAGTATACATAAAATTAATTATCATGGCTCAAATTCCCTTTCCTATGCTGGGGTATGGAAGTTTTGAGTATTATATAAAGAATAAATATATTTAATTTTTATTGCCTTTTCTAAAAAGACAGAATTTTTTTTTAAATATTTGAGTAAATATGTTTCAACATATTTCCGAATTATGCATCGCATTAATCTATTTTAAAAAATGCTTCGATGGTCTGGTAGCCTGTAGGAGGAATTTTAATGTTCGATAACACTGGATAGCCTTTTGCTTATGCGGGGCGTAGCGTGCATAAAATTAACAACCATGGCTGAAATTTCCTTTTATTTCCTAGAGTATGAAAGCTTTGAGTATTGGCTCTCTTCAGGCATCATTCAGCCATTTCGAATTTTCGGACTCTGTCGCATGACTCTTCGCATAACTGCAAAATGCAATGCATATTATAACAGATGAAATCATTCTACCAAATTCTTTAATTCAGTCAATATCGACATGCAATAAATATATACCCTTAAAATTTTCGCTACATTCAAGAGATCTTTTTCTTGCAATATTAGTATAATCTGTTACCCTCTGCATATTTTAAACAGTGCAAATTTTAAGTTTCATTGAGTTTTAAACATTAATTTTTTTGTAAAAAGAATGTAAACAATTTTCCTTTAAATAAATAAAAACAAATTATTGAACTTTATACTAAGATAATAAATATAACAAATTAAATTTTTCCTTGTCTTTAAAAAATTACTTTCAACGCTGCGCAAACTATTAATTTTTTGCAGTTTTCTCAACATTTAAAGACTGCAATTTCAATGTTTGGAGATAAAACTGGCCTACCCCTTAGCTTCACCAATCTCATTAAATTCCCTCCCCGAATTGATAAAAATATTGAACGTGTTGCCAACACTCTCTCTGTCCTTTTACGTGCACTGCGTTTCTTTAAAAACGATGATGGATAGGACCCCCATTAAATACCGTCTGAAGTTATTAACTTAATCTTTTATCTATCTACAGTAATATATCATAACAACAATAAGCTGATCTTTTTTATCATGCCAATTCATCATGATTCACTTCGTTTTCAAGCCTCCACACTTCTAAACACGGAACTTTTACATAAATATATTCTTATATATTTCATGTTTAATATATTGTATATATGTTTTACATATTTTACTTCATGTTTTACTGCGTTATTTGAATTATATTTCTTAGATATGCTTATCATTTATAATAAGTATTTTTATGAAAAGGTGAAAAAAAAAAAACTAAATCAAAATAAAAGTATAAAGACATATTTATAAAGCTTAACCCTGATATGAAAAAAAGTCAAATGCTTTGCGACGCAAGGTAGAAAAAAAAAATCAAATAAGTGTTCCGAAACGAAAATTAATGAACAGTTTATGCAATAAAAATAGTATAAAATAGACCAAACATATAAAAAACAAAATAAAAAACAAACCAACTCTGAACGAAAGTCCTACCTTTAAACTTGAAACTGATCTCAAATTGAATTTGTATTCTGAAGAAATAATCTTTAACATTAATGGTCTGAATAATTTGGTTGCTTCTAAAAAAAGAAACCTGCTAAGTAAGATAGAATGTGCTTGGAATAATAAGTCAGATTTGTCACATATTCAACAAGTTGTTACAGATTTCCGCCTAATTACGCCTCCTGGACGAAACTAATTGGCATTATATTACAAACTGCGACTAAAAATAAACAAAGAAAGAAAAAGTCTCCAGTATTGAGTAGCTAGTCACTTTTAACCCCATTTTACAGCTTTTTTAAATGACATGCTAATTTTTTCATTCCATTTTATTTCTTAGCCGATCTTTTATATATATATATATATATATATATATATATATATATATATATATATATATATATATATATATATATATATATATATATATATATATATACAATAAGAGATTAAAAAATCGCTAACAGCATGGAGTTCTCATTCTTTTAAAAATTTCTATTAAATATGTAAGAATCAAAAATATATATGCTGTTATAAAAGAATTTTAAAGTTAAGAATCAAGGTATAATAAGCAGAATGTCAATAATCAAAAAATATTTTAAGTTTGTTTTATTCAATTGGACTTTTACATCATAATCTACCTATATATATAAATAAATAAATGTTTATTTGTTTGTGTATTTTTGCTACAAATCGATAGTTTACATCCGAACTTGAACAAGGAGGAACAACAAGGAGGAGGTTCCTGTCAACTTTTCGAAGTCCAGAAGTTTTCGAACTTTTTCAAATATATCTTCCGAAAATAAAATATCACAAAAATTATTTTTACATTAACTTAAAACTCAAACAAAATATTTTTAATAATATCGAATTCATATCAGTAAAATGTTTCCTCTAATTTTTATAAATTTTTAAAGATTTAATTTGACACAACAACGTAACCACGTTTTTATTATTATGATGAAATTCAAACTAATTGCATTGTTTCGTCAAATCATTCAATCGCGTGCTTTTGTCAATGTTAAAATTAAGATTTAAAAAAATTGCTTTCTTCGGAGATTTACTCCGAAATAAACTTTTAGTTCCACTTTTATTTCATATATTGTTTAATTTGCATGTTCAGTAAATTATGCCAGATTGATTCCAATAAATTTATATTTTTCAGCTTCTTCAAATTACAAAGCAAAATATGAAATACATGCTTTCCATATTAATAGTTTAATAGCCAGAAAAGCCAATGTTTCAAGCGAACAAGCAAACCGCCAAACACGGTAAGTGAAATGAAATAAAAATAAGTTATTGTAAGAAATGACCTTTATCGTTACTTATAATGAAGATGAATGCGTGTTTTGTGTGTTTTGTCTTTGCATTCTACAGGCCAGATTGTTTCACACAGAGTTACCAAACTGGGCGCAAACATGTTTTAGAGCTGGATTCACTCATCCCAGAGAATCAAACTACCAATTAAGATCTTTTCTGAAAACTCTCAGCTGCTTGCAAGACGATCTCGGGGAAAAAATTATTATTATTTTGCATGACAAAGTCGTGAGACGTAGGCCAAAAAACTAACCTAGCAATGATGTTATTGTTAGTTAATACCCATCTGAACTCATCCGACATCGTACTCATTTAGTACATCATCATAATCATTTTCTCACTTCCTCCGGGCTAAAATTGATATTGTAAGGTGAGTATTTCTTGAATTCTAAGAAATTCATTTAAAATGCGACATCTGATGCCACATTGTTAAAAATAGGACCATGATAACTTTTTTTTCTGAAGTCCTATTAAAATGACAAAATATCTTATATTTCATGTTTTGAAGTCCTCTGTTTAATTGTTCTAAACAAACTATTAAGTGGAGGATTCTCCTAATTTTAACATGAAGTAAAATGACAAAGGTGACAGCTAACATGTTCAACTATTTCACACATTTCTATTCCAAGCCAACGTAAGTACATTTGACCTTCAAAGGATTTGACATGCATCAGACTCGCATAAACAGCATGGTATCAAATCTCAGGGCTCTAAATCACCCAACATGAACAACGACATCCTGCTACCAGTTACCACGATTTCCATTTTAAGCACATGAAATAGTTTAAATTTAAAAAAAAAATAATTAAACAAGTGGGACTGATTACCCCTAGAATTTTTCACATGTTCCATGATGAAGGTCGCTTGCCTCGCATGAAATTGGAACCTGCATTTTCGACGCTTTCTTTTAGACCGATTGAAAACACAATTTGATTCAGCAGATTTGATACAAATCTTGATGATAATTATAATAACAAGGTCAAATACACAATTTCATTCGTTTAAGTCTTTACATTTTTGACTCATTGCGGTGTCATGCGTGCGTACCGACCAACGACTCGCTGACCTATTTGGTTCAAAATCCGATATGGGTCTACAATTTTGATGATAAACACTGTGTATTAAATTCTATCTGTTGAGCTCTTTGCATTTTTTATTTATAAGGTCTACATACATTCGGATTCACAGATAGACTTCATGGGAATAGATCTCATTCAAAATTTCATGGAAACCTATAAATTTTATTGTAGACTGAATACCAATCTTTTCATTTTTTTTGTTAGTTATTTAGTTATCGTGTTCCGAGACAGATGTTATTCCGAAAATGTCTCTTCAGGACTGTAGAATATCTCAAACTCAGATTCACTGAAACCTCGAGATCAGTATTTTGACAATATGATACTTTTTCTTTGTTTTCGCATACAAAAGATAAAAATTGGTATCTTGGTGCCCCTCCTACCCTCAGGTAATCATTAATAACCCCAGTTGAAGAGAAAATAGATAGCTTGTTAAATATTTTTTGCTGTTTCTTACCCTATTAATAGATCCATCATAGTTCAAGTTAGACTGTTATGCACACTAAATTTTTAATTCATTCAATTTTTGTAGCTTTTACCACAAAATACTACGCAATTTTTGGTATGTTTGATTGATGGCAATGATGGTATCTGGTGGTAAGGTATCGCTGTTGAGGGCGGATGATTTTGAGTCCTGGGATTCATCTCCACGCTGTTTATGTGGGTGGAGTGTCGTGCATGTCAAATCCTTTGAAGGTCAAATGTACTTACGTTGGCTTGGAATGGAAATTTATCAGATAGTTGAAAGTATCAGTTGTTGCTTTTGTCATTTGACTTCAAGTTAAAATTAGGAGGACATACTCCTTGCATTTATTTTTAAATAACGTGTTCAGATACAGATACAATTCCCAAAATGTCTCTTTAGGGCTGAGGAATATCTTAAACTTAGATTCTCTAAAACCTCGAGATCAATAATTTAACAATACAATACTTTCTCTTTGTTTTCGCACACAAAAGATAAAAATTAATAACACAGACAGTATCTCGAAGCCCCTCCTACCCTCAGGTAATCATTAATAACCCCAACTGAAGAAAAAAGACATTGCTTGTTAAAAATTTTTTGCTGTTTCTTACCCTATTAATAGATCCATCATAATTCAAGTTAGACAGTTATGCACACTGAATTTTTAATTCATGCAATGTTTAGCTTTTATTACAGAATACTACGTAATTTTTGGTACATTTGATTGATGACATGAGATAATATTTTCCTTCAAGGACACTTCTCTTCAAGGCCAAAATACCAGATTTTTTTAACTATGTCGAATATCTGTTCTATTTTTAGTAAACATCAAAAAGGATCGCTCTTCTGTATGAATACTCTTTATTACTCAACAAGGACGAATGGCATTCTTTATTATGAAAATCGATTATGAAAGAATACAAATAGCTTTTTGCCTGGCAGCAATATTTTTAATTTTTAGAAACAAATTATGCAATAATGAAGAAAATATCTAAGAGTTTAAGTAATATATTTCTAAGGATTATTTTTTATAGAAATGAAATGTCAGTAAGATGAATAATGATGATATTTTGCTTATCATTTGCATGTTATCTAACAAGTACTCATTTTTTTCCTTCTCTGACCCAATGATGCTTTTGATAATTATGGAAGTGCAATAATCAAGGTTGCTATCTAGTAAGTTACCCATATCTTTCGTTTGCGAATAATAAAAGATTAAAAGTGATTTCAGACGATTGCCACGTAAAATTGCGTCACATAAATTCACTGAAAATAATGATGAATACTCTAGAATTAAAGAAAGGCATTTTTAATGTGAGGATTACATAAAAGCTTGACAAGTTTAATAAAAGATTATTATCTGCGTTTTTGGTATTAGTTTGCACAGCTTGTTGCTGTAATCTAATTGGTTTATATAAATGTTTCATTTTCAAAATTCACGAAGGTTATTTTGGATTGAACATTTTGTACGGTGTTAGATGAAAAGACCTACGTGTCAATCCCATTCTCATGACTAATCTTTTATTAAATGTCCTAAGGTCCTGACCGTGTTAACATTGGGACATTTATTCAAGAAGGCAGTGGATTAGTTGAAAAATGTTAGATCGATTGAAAAATGTTATTCGTCTAATTGAGAAGTAAATAAGTTTGTAAAAAATAAAATTGTGTCGAATTATAAAACAGAAGGATTGTTTACATTGAATTGTTAAATTATACGTTTACAACGAATTATTAAATAAATTAAGGCATAATATTTGTTTATTTATATAGTATATTATAATAACAGATGTTATGTTCTAATTACGATATAATATGGTTATCATTTAACTGGCTATGTGATATTCTACATAACCAGTTAAAAGATAACATCATAAAGATTCTGCAAAATAAAATCTTTAATATCATATTTGATTAAAGTTTATTATTTCTTTAGTCTATTATAATAATATAAGAAAATCATTATACAATATATATGTTTAATTTTTGAAGACTTTAAATTTTCAGCCATTTTTCTGGGACATACATACTGAGAAATAAATAAATAAAAACATACCTATTTTCACAAAGTTGCTAAAAAATAACAAGTAATGCATTAACATTTTGATTAACTTAAAAACGTGTTATGTGAAACTAAATTGGCCTGTTTATTTAAAGAAAAGCCTCATAATGTGCATTGTCTAGGATCGCAAAAATACCTAAATCTTACGTGAGTTGATAGTCCACACATACCATTTCTGGTGTCAGAAATGGTATAAGATAAGATAAGATACTAGAGATACTTTTGTTCAGCATTTACCCCCAATCGGAAGAAAATCGGAGGTATGTGTGTGTTACCCAACTCATTTACTTCTCCGACAGTCTTCTATTCGCTTGTACGACGTAAATCAGATATATGCACCAGAGTCTCATACATTGCGAGTCTTTGAGTATGAATTCGTTTGTGTTTCATGACACAAAAGCCATTTTGGGCTAAGCTGCGCCACATTCATGGTATTGAAATATTTATATAAATCTATAATAAAATCGAAACATGGAATGTTTACGAAATTAAAATGCCTAAAAGTGTAAAAATGTGAGTCATGAAAAAGTGCAACAGTGATGTAAGGTATGGTACAGAACTAAAAAGCGTGGCTAATGTTTATCTACGATTATAAAAACCAATATTTTTTTTTAAATTTAAAAAGTTAACATGAGGAGTTTTAGAAAGCAACTCGCCCAAATCAGGGTAACATTTCTGAAAAAATGGAAGATGTTGCTAGGATAATCGTGTACATTCTATAAGAATGTGTAAAACAGACATAGGAATCTTTGATGAAATGAAGTTTCGAACACTTAGTCCTCAGACCAAGAAACTAGCCATTTTCCATAACGACACATCCCCCCACTTGCCTTCTATAAATGGGGTTGGAATTTTAACATCTTAGCATTTAAAAAACTTCAAATCAATCTGTACATTTTCCTTTTTGCAACTGCCCAAAACTTTTATTTAGCTTGAATTGCAAATATGAAATTTTGCAATCGATTTTTCTTTTACTTTTTGATATCCTGGGATTTCTTATTTTGTGCACTTTTCTTCGGCCCAAGATAATGCACTAAGTGCTATTAGAATTTAATTATTAATCAAAAATTGTAAGTTTAATTAAACTTATATTTAATACAAGTGAATAAAAGATTAGAAAACAAATAGGTTTCAACATTCCGTTGTGTTTATAATAATAAATTATAAATTAATGACTGAAAACTAGAAACTAATTAAAATTTTTAAAAATCTAACTCTTATTATGATATAAGTGAATTTTATAAATATAATTTTTTATCATGTGGAACATGTTGTTGTTTTGAAGCTTGAAATCGCGTAGGCAATGAATAAAGCATAAATGGCAATTTTCATTTTCAATTTTTTTCTTGGCTGGCAAAAAAATTTTGGAGCTCTGTTTGGAACTCTCGTAAACCGGTTTAAACTGGTTAATGACTGAAATTAATTAAGACAAATAATGACTTAAAAATAATAATGTTCTCACATGATAACTTGAAATTTGCGCTAGTAGATTTCATTTTATTAAATTTATTTTAGAAATTCATCATGCACGTGTTAATGTACACATAACCACGCAGGATTATGCACATCTCAAATAATAAAAATGTTCATCAAACTAAAAAAAAAATATTAAACAAGTAAAAATTCAATGTTATTACAGCTCTTTCTTATTTCATGGAACAGCAGGAGTGATTTACCCTTATCTTCCTCGTATATTCTCTAATAAATGTACTTATATTATTGACCGCATACTATTAGTGAGTAATAATTACGAAAGACCTTATTAGCGTACATTTGACGATTGCCGCACGTTAATCGTTAGTATGCTACTAAGACACAAGTACTAGAACATAACACACGTTAATTTTTTGTATGCTGCTAAGACACAAGCACTAGAACATAACACACGTTAATCGTTAGTATGCTGCTAAGGCACAAGCACTAGAACATAACACACGTTAATCGTTAGTATGCTGCTAAGACACAAGCACTAGAACATAACACACGTTAATCGTTAGTATGCTGCTAAGACACAAGGACTAGAACATAACACACGTTAATCGTTAGTATGCTGCTAAGACACAAGCACTAGAACATAACACACGTTAATTCGTTAGTATGCTGCTAAGACACAAGCACTAGAACAACGAATGTGTATTTTTAACACACATACAGAAATAACACATTTACAGACCGATTGAAGTCAAAATTTGATACGGAATTATGTTATTATTTAGTCACAAAATTACATACCAAATTTAATATATTTAAGTCATTGGGCTTAAATATATTGAATGTTTACATGCTTGTAAAAGTACTAACTGACAGAGGGCAACTCCTTAACGGATTTGGCTCCAAATTCGATATACATCTATACTTTAAATGTTAAATCTGTCCATCAAATTTTATCCATCTAGCTCTCTAAGTTTTGTAGCCATCCTGCTAACTTCGGACAACCAGGCATGCAGACTTTCTGTGAATGGATTTAGTTGAAAGACATCTACAAACTTGGAGTGGAGAAAAATATCGAATTTCCTCCATCTTGCCTAACATGTTTTTGAATTATAGTTTTCGAAGACAGTCGGACATAATTCGAAATATGTGGTTTTCGGACTCAACTTTATGATGATTGCAATATTTTTTTTTCTTTGTATACTTCATAGACGAAAAAGTAAAAATAATTACCATAATTTATTTTAAAGTTAAAATAAAAGTTATAATTCTGAAACTTTTCAATTCAGAAAGTTTTTAAAGAGGAAAAAAATATGTTATTAATTAGATTTCCCCTCTCGGGCTATTTTATATACAGGGTCCAGATTCTTCTATAATCCGACACCACACGTTGCCCTGTATTTTCATAAGGGCAAGAGGGGAAGGTGAAATTGAATACATGTTACTGCATTTCGGTCTTAGAGATCTCTGAAATCACATAAACAGTAGACTTCTGCTCCTATTTTGTAATATTTATTATAGAAAGAATAATATTTGTATATTTTGTGCTGTAAATATAGGTTAAACATATAAACACTGCTGATTAAATACGTTTTTTAACCGATTCTCATCTATCGTTTTCATTAATCTGGCAATCCTCTGGTCGCATTTGCATGATTCGATTATTCTTTATTTTTTTAGTTCCAATTGAGTGTCCTTCGGCGAGCAGCAACAAAATAACATGTTTCCTCAATGAAATTTTTCCATTTTTCACTTTATTTTTAGATAATAAAGAGTTTCCTCTCCAAGATTTATGAGGGGCTACATTCTTAAACAGTGATAGAAAATTGTTTTATTGATACATTCGAGACAGAGCTGAAATCATGTCCCTTTTTTCGTTAACAGACTACACAGAAAATATTTCGCTCCCCCATTGCAGTATTACTTCTCCCTTTATCTTTAGTTAAAAGAAATTATTTTTCGATTCTCCGATGTTGACGTATACCATTACTGTAAAAGTAAACTCGAAAATGTAAATACATCCTTGAGAAGATAGGATTTGTTATGATGTATTTGACAATATTCAGTTTAGCTGCTTATTTTCAAAATTATTATTTGCCCTTAACATTAGGAGCTATTAAATGAAGAATAACAAAACGCTGTGTGAATGAATTGTACAAACCACTTAAATAGTTGATTCTCTTAAGAACTTATCAGCCTTCATCAAAAGTTTATAAAATCATTTCAATACCCTTTCTTGTTAGTTTATGATAACTAATATTATTAAAAAATGTTATAAAATATAAAATTAAAAAACAAATCTTACTAAAGCTATAAAATTAATTCAAATCGTTTTATTTAAAGTAACTAAAACTCTTTAAAATGTAAATAAAAACTTCTTTTCATGAAGGGATGATTAAAGGAGAGGGGCGGAGGTATAGCAATAAAGAGTAATTAAAAATAAGGAGACTAATCAAAGAGAACTGGAGGAGATAAAAGCTAGGAACCATTGCAAAAAGTAATTAGCTCTGCATTATTTCAGCATGTGCATGAGGTCTAACTCCTTAACTGTTTTATTTTCTCTGTTATTTAATAAAATGATATATACTGTTTTGATTTGTCATATCGATTTAAATAACAGTAATCAGAAACTCGAGACGTTTTTAGATTCCACATAATACTCGTATACAGGTTAAAACGTTTATAGATGAGTTAACTTATAAAATAAAATTACGACAATTCATTCACTTATGATGTACGGCACGGCAATAATGGGGTTTAAAATAAATGACATACAAGAATGGTTTTGCACCGAAATTAAAGGTTTTTACTCATTCTATAGCGTTCATAAATCGTTTTTACTCATTCTATAGAGCAGAAATCCAAGTTTTTATTCATTCTATAGCGTTCATAAATTGTTTTTACTCATTCTATAGAGTAGAAATCCAAGGGTTTTACTCATTCTATAGCGTTTATAAATCGTTTTTACTCATTCTATAGCGTTCAGTTCGTTCTTCACGAATAAGAAACTATTAATTCGTGGAACCAGAGATCAAGGAAGTTTGAAGTTTAGTATTTGTTTCTGAGGGGCTGGTACCGTCAACTGTTAATGAGTTTTATTGTTTGGAAAAAAGTCAATAATAAGTTTGAAATTCATCAATCTATGCCTTATTAGTTTCGAGAAAAAGCTATACCTCAATCGATGCCTTAACAAGTTTTGAAGCAAATTGATGGATGAACGACCTAGATAACTCATTTACTAGGACACTGATATCTGCACATATTACCAATTCGATAAAATAAATAGAATATAATACAGAGAAAGAAAATTAAATATTTCTTCTTTAAAATTAAACCATATAAAATAATTAATTTTTAAAAACATTTATCGTCTAAACTGTAGATTTTTTATTTGTTTATTATTATCTCGTACACGACGTACTCGCACCTGTTACTCGAACACATTTCTCGGACTCGTACATGTTTTGACGAATACAAAGAGAAAGTATTGTATTCGTCAAAAATTTAACCTCGAAATTGTGATTAATCTTCAGATTTTATACTTTCCCGAGTTTTGGATTAACAGTTGATTGCCAAGTATTTTTTTAATTAGGACCAAAGCCAATCCGGATAATTAAATAAATAAAAAAAAGTTATTTCTTACAGAGGAAAAAAAAGAAAGTCGTTTATAATTTGTAAGTGTAATGATTATCAAAGACATGTTGTTTACATTTTGTATACATAATGTATTCAAATATCCTAGAACATATCAATCAAAGTCAGTTGTTTCTCAATATGTTTTTACTCGGGAAGATAATGTTTGCAAATTTCTTCATTTTTTTCCCTAAAGCGATTCGGTTAGCTGGAGTTCGGATAAATAAGATTGTACTATATGTCTGTCTGTCAGTCTATTTGTGAAAATGATAGCTCAAAAGTTAAAAAAAAATAAAACAAATGTGGTAATAGTACACAACTGTAAAATTTTGTCAATTTGTGAATGAAATATGTTAAAGAGAGTCTGCCTATCTGCCTATCCGAGTACTCGGGGGGGGGGGGAGTTGTAGCAGCGTTTATTGTCTATTGTCCATCCGAGCGAACTGGAAGACTGTAACGCAAAAATGCAACGGGATCGATAAATGAAATTTAGCATATAGTTTTATTTCTAGAATTGTAGAGATGTCTCGAAATTTAAACAAAATCCATGACACCGATTAACTTTCTGTCTGTCTATATCCTTGCAACTGAAGACGATGATTCAAAGGTGCAATAATCTTAATAAATGAAATTTGGTTTGTGATCTAAGTCTAGATATCTGTCAAAGACCGGACTCTACTATCCAAAGGGGAGTAGTCTAAATGAATATTCCACGCTCTTCATCATATTAAAATGCTCAAAGCGAGCCATGTTGAGCAAGAATGCGAAAAAATCAAGGAAAATAGTTCCATTAGTTAATTTTATTTCCATTTTATTATTTACCATACAATAAATACAAACGACAAGACATTTCAATGCTCATCGTTTAGTGGAATAAATTACGAGATAATTCAAGTTTGAAACATTAATATATTATAAGACGCTTTTGATTAGCGAGCAAAAAAAATCAATAAAATGTATAAGTTATTTTTATATTTAAATAAACCAACACGTAACTTATAATAGAAATCAATTCGATTAAGTAATCTACAATTTAACTTATTAAGCAGGCGTGACAAAATATTCCGCTACTTGAAACGCCATCCATCACAATGGAAAATGTTAACAGTAAGTCTAGTTTAAATATATCAACAAAACTAGCTAGTATCTTCACATTTGTAACAAAAGCTATGAATTGAGCAATCGTCAAGTTTTAATCTCGGATAAGGGTGTGTCTTAATGAATATTTTAGCATATCATATGAACTAAGTGCTTACATGTAGATGTTTGCTTCATGTCTCTATTAACGTAAGTTAAAGACATCCAAGAGGAATCAATGGAATTCATAATGGACGTCATGATAAATGCGCTATAATAACTATCCAGAGAACTTACAGGATGCTTATTGATGTATTCGACGTGATTTTTATAGCAGATCATTTTTTTAAATTTGAAACTGATTGGCAGATCCTCAATGGGAAGTGATCAAACTATCGCATTATTTGTGACAGAAATCAAACTGACTAATCACTCTGCAATTTATCTCATTCAACTTGCATGACAAAACATTCTAACTAAAACGCCATGAGGTATGAAGAAACGCCTTGTTGAAAACGTTAACAGTAAGTCTAGACATATCAACCAAACTAGTATCTTGAGAATTATAACAAAAGTTGCGCATTCAGCAATCACCGAGATTCAATCTCTGATAAGGGTGTGCCATAATAAGTATTCTAGCACGTCATATTAACTAAGTGCTTACAGGCTTTTCTTTATGTCTCTATTAACGCCTGCAATTAAAGCCTCCCTAGAAGTCTCAATGGAATTCAAACGGATGCCATGATGAATGCGCTATAATAACTACCCAGTTAGCTTACAGGATGTTTATTGATGTATTCGACGTGATCTTTATTGCGGAACAATTTTATCAATTTGAAGTTTTGTAACACGTTTTGAGTGGGAAATGATTATAAAAAACGTTCACGTGTAACAGAGCATTCGACAAGCACGTTTACGAGTGTGTTTTTTTTATGTATATTTATCAAATTCCTTTGGGCAATTTGGGAGAAAAACATCAGATAACACCTTAAATTTCCATGCAGCTGAGATTTTGGGTTCTATTCTTCAGCTGTTAACAAGTAATTGTTCAGACATTTCCTTGAAACAGCCCTTGGATAAAATCCCTTATATTGCAGTGATTCTGCTACCTGTCAAATAAATAAATTTGGCTTTGAAAGCGCGTTCGACAAAGGTAAATATGTTCAAGTACAAATAATTAACAGTTTTTCAAGGTTAAAATGAAAACTGAAAATAGATGTAGAGTCAGAGAAAAATTTTGAAACTTCGATCAAATCCAGCGCTCTCTTTCAATAAATATTTGCGCAGTAGATCTATATGTTTTTTTCGTTCACTTTTGGTAATCTAATTTGCAATTTTCCTCCAAATTAAGAAAAGTTTTGGTTTGGTTTAGTTATATTAACGTCCCGTTTGAAGCAACACTTGGGCTATTTTGGGACGGACCTCGTAATTTTGAACCTCGGTCAGATGACGAGGACGACACCTGAGCTGGCACCCCCCTCTCCACACCACACCACACCAGCGGGAGGATGTTTGGTCAGGACGGATTTAACGTGCAACAGACCCCCTTACACGGCGGTTCTCTGGTGGAATCGGGTCTCGAACCTGAAACCCTCCGATTCCGAAGCCGAGACCTTACCACCAGGCCACCGCAGCCTATTAAGAAAAGGATTAAATCAAATTTGGAAAAAACTGGGTTTAGATAATTGGTTTTGCATTTTTTTTTTTTTTTTTTTTTTTTTTTTAGCATATGCATGCTGGAACAATCATGTTCCCTTAAGTCAACCCTTAAAAAAGGCCATTTTTTTCTAGTCATGGTATATTAAAATATTTTTAGGATTGAGATTGGCTAGTTGGAAAATGATTCAATTAGTTTATTAGATAAATTTAATTTGATTTATTAATGACTAAGAAACAAATCAAAACACATCATTTTGTGTGAGATAAGAAACTAAAACATTTAGGGTTTTGTCTTGTTGAAAAATTTGTGTAAAGTTATGCCAACCTACATAACTTCATTAAAAGATTGAGGAATTTAGTAGTAATCATACTTCACTTGGCTCTAGACGGGATTAAAATGCTAAATTAGATTGCCCTATTCCATTTTTTTTTTTTTTCATTTTTTGACTCATATGAAGCCCCATATCGTCGTTATTGCATTAAAAAGTAATATTTAAAAACACCATGTAGGATAAAACAGGCTTCTTTTTGTTGTATTTCGTTGTGAAATAACATAAATCATTAGACGCTCTAGCTGTTACAATGCTGTTACATTTTGATGCAACAATTAGAACCATTAATGACAAACATCTTGTGATGGCTTGCAGTAATCACACACAATAATTTGAGAACAGATTGGAAAAACTGTTACATTTTGATGCAACAATTAGAACCATTAATGACAAACATCTTGTGATGGCTTGCAGTAATCACACACAATAATTTGAGAGCAGATTGGAAAAACTGTTACATTTTGATGCAACAATTAGAACCATTAATGACAAACATCTTGTGATTGCTTGCAGTAGTCACACACAATAATTTGAGATCAGATTGGAAAAACTGTTACATTTTGATACAACAATTAGAACCATTAATGATAAACATCTTGTGATGGCTTGCAGTAATCACACACAATAATTTGAGAGCAGATTGGAAAAAACATGATTTGCATTTTTGTAGCATATGCATGCTGGAACAACATAATTTTACATAAAAAACATACATAAATTTTACTAATATTTGCATCAATAAAATGTAGACAGATTTAACATATGACGTTTTGATACAGCAGTGTTGATATAAATCCTGATGCCGAAAAACCACCAGGAAGTTTGCAAAAACACATATGAACATACATATATTATAACTGGAGAGAAAGTTACCAGTTCAGGTCCTTCCCAAAATAACTCTAGTGTTACTTTACAACGGGACGTTAATATATAACTAAACTAATCTTAGTTTAATAATAATTACGTACCATTTCAAAGCAACCTATTTTTTGACTCATCTTGTAATTTTAAACTCTATTTAAATAATAATGACGACATCTAAGGCGGAAACCCTCTCCTCCCATTCTCCAAACTTCCTCGGCACACCAACAGGCCCATTCTATTGGATATCCACTGTATATATGTAATGATATCTCTTAATCTAATTTAAATCCTTCATAATTTCCTAATTTTTATCTTACTGTAACCGTATTAACTGCATTCTAAAATGCTCTCTTATCTCCAGATCCCATTCCCACTTTTTTATTTACTTAATTCTACACACACTCTATAAAATGGTTGATCTCAACATTTTCTGATACTCCGAGTGAAGGGATAACAATCCTTAATGCTTACAACATTCTTTTAAAGATACCTAAGATTCCCTTTCATAAATCGACACGGGGTGAAGAAACCCCAATCAAAATCTCATTTTAAAACAATGAAGGGAAAAAATTCAGCCAATTTTGCTCTTGTGCCGCGATGTAGACTAACGTATATCTTCCCGCTTTTTATCTGTATAAATTATGCCTCCCGTCATGAAATAAATCAACGTTAAAATTTTCAAGAGTTTCTTTTTCTCGGATACACATTTGCTAAAGTATGTTTATATATGTTTGACACACGTTAAACTTGTCCATATTCAAACATAATTCATCTGGTGAGGTATCAAAACATGTAAAGGGGTTGATATCTCCTCGCACTACTCCAAAATATACCTCATGTAAATTTAGAATGGGGCGTTAATTTAACTAATCACACCTCGTCACAAAATCGCTTATTGTATTGCTAAATTCCTATTATTTTGGAGTTAGATTTTGATTTAATAGATTTATAAAATGTTAGTTAAGCTTCGATCATGATAAAAAAAATACTGCTCCAAGGACAAAACGAAACTCTAAGCAGATAAATTTACCAATTAATTAATGTAGCTAAGCTATTGGAGTTATTAGGTACAATTATCTATTTATATTTGAATAGTCTAATTGAATCTATTTATATTTGAAGTCAGATCCTTAAATACTAATCTTTCAAGAAGTTTTCCATTATTTTTTCCACTCATCTCATTTAACTGAATAATGATGCAATGATTATGCAAAAGGTTATGATAATTTTTTTTTTCCGACTGCGAACACCTTTCAGATTATTAGAAAAGATGAAAAAACAAATGAACAAAAACGAGATACAGATAAAAACCTATGACGGCAAAGTTTTTGTTGGAACGCAATCTCTTTACTGCTGAAGATCTATTATAGATTACAGCTGTCATTTAAAATTCGTTGCAGATTGAAACGCCGATTTTAGATGAATTGCAAATTAAAAATGCCAATCACGGATAGTGGAATGCAAATATAAACGGATTTGGTGAATATATAGACGAGCAGGAAAAGGTTTTCCGTTCGTCTTGAATGTTCAGTCAGTGTTACTTGCCAAAAGAAATAATCATAGAACTTTAATTTCTTCACGTATATTCAAGGTCGACCGTGGACATTTGACCGACTTGACATTTAACCTTCATGTCTTTTAAGCTCCATGACAGCTAACTTACTATATACATGCTCACAAAGATTAGGGGGTATTTCAAAATGAACAAAAATGGTGAATTTGCAAAAAATATAAGACCAGTGACGACTCGTCAACACAGAAATGAGTGCTGCAAAAAATATTTATCAAGAGACTGGAATTTTAAAAAAAGCTAATTTGCCCATAATTAGCTTAATTTTTAAAATTTTAAATCACCACATGAAATTTGTTCCGTACCGAACATATTAACCCTTTAAAGGGTCATTTTTTTCTAGTCATATTATGTTAAAATATTTTTAGACTTGAAATTAGAATAAGAAAAGGAATTCATTTAGCTTATTAGAAAAATTTAATTTGATTAATTAATTAATTTGGTTAATTAATAATTAAGCAACAAATTAAGACACATAATTTTGTCTGAGATAAAGAACTGAAACATCTAAGCTTCTGACTTACTAAAAAAATTTGTCAGAACTTATCATACAAAGATTGATAAATTTGGTGGGAAGCATACTTCCCACGGTCCTAGGAAGGGTTAAATAACTAAAACATATTAAATTCCAAACATATTATAACCTTGTATGATATAAATTTCTTTGTAATTTTTTTCAATAGAAAATTATATGAATGCTGAAATGATAATTCAGCATATGAAATTATCAGAGTTTATTTCCTCTCACACACTCCCCTCATCATCCGTCTGCTCGATACTCTTATCCAAAACTGAATTTCAAATGAGATTGCAATAAATGGTCTGCAAACATTCGACATTTTTTTTACGTGTGATAATTTATAATATTTGCTTTACTCGAATGAATTAAATTCTTCATTCGAGTAAATTTTTTAGAAAATTACGCACGTACCATTCTCGAAAAGCAACTTCTAATCAATGTAAATGAATATTCTGTAAACTAGATGTGCTTCTGTCAAGGCAACAAGAATCAAAAAAATAAATTTAAAGAAAAAAACTGAGGGAATGAAGCTGGTGAAATAAAAGAGATCTACTGATCGCGCTCCAAGTTTGTGTTGCCCTTTCTGTAGTTATAATGCTTCTAAATTCAAAAGGGAGAAAGGGTTGCATTTGGCCTTCAAATCAATCAATCAGTTACGTGCGCAGTGGGCTTTCACTGCCTGCTGCACAAATAGATCTGGTCTGCGTTTTACTTGCTTATTGATTTCTTTTCTGTTATTATTATTATTATTATTTTCTTTGAGCGTAGAACTCTCAGAATATAAAATTAAGCAAATTCAAGTAAGAATGAAAATGTAACTTTAAAAATAATTTTTAAGAGATACTGCAGCTCTGCAACCCTTACTTGCGAACTACCACAGCCCAAAGCTCGTATTCCTGTTTAATTGATTAAAAAAAACAATTAAATGTTTCTTTTTTCAATGCTTCATATTCAATTTGAAATATTTTTGAGCAGTGTGTATAAGTTTAGGAAGGCCCTTTCAAACGTTTGGTCACTGTCAGTTTGAAATCTACAGGGAAATATTTTTCACCCATAAATTCCAGAAAAAAACAGAAATCAGGTACAGAAAGCTATCAACAGAAAAATGATGCTATCAACTTTTTCTTTTTTTCCCCCGTTTCAATCGTTAATTTTATGATTTGAAATCAGTCGTAAATACCTCTACCAATTATTCGTAAATACCTCTATTAATTACTACCTTTCTATCTACTACCTTAAGTAGAAAAATTAAGTACTATTAAGTAAGAATAATTGGTATAATTAAATACCATTTAAGGTATTATACCCTTTGCCTTCTGAAAAGTAATTCAATCCATAATTATACACTTAATACAAGGACTTGTTTCTAGCTCTGAAACATAAATATACATAAATGCTTCAAATCGAATTTTCCAAAAAAACTAAGCCACATCTTCTTACGACTTGTAGGTATTTTTAACAATCAAAATTAAAAAGTAAATAAATGAAACGTCAAAATTGATGTCCCGTCTTGAATGATGCCTGAGAGGAACCATCCGATGCAAGGGGTTAAAATGCACAATGTTTTCTATTGTAAATCAGGACTTCATTTTGATTTCCTTTATTCAAAAATCGATTAAATGCAATGAATAAATAAATCAAAATTGATCGTCAAATTGATAAAATGAAATACGAAAGAAGTTTTTAAAAGATTTTTTTTTAAATTGAAATATAGAAAATTCAGTATTTCAATTCAAACGGCGGTGTTAAAATTTATAATATTTAAGACAATTTTCCAAATTAGTTTTATCATGTTCTCTTTCTAACTATTTTTGTAAGATTTTGATTCCTTTCAATGTATTTCGAATTTGTGAAATTAGAAAATATGGCGTTGATTGAATGTACTGACTTATTTTTAAAGTTTAACTTTTATAAATTTATAACTTTGTTACATAAAGCATATAAAAAGAGAAACTTTAGCAATCGATAAAAAATTCCATCGTTAAATGTTAGCGCTCTTTTTCATATTTTCGAACTATAAGCATTATTTAAAGTAACTTTAAAACCAGCAGGTGTGATCGCCCCAAAACTTTCTCTCGTACACTGTAATAAACTTGTCATAGTATGCCTTGTCATAGAACGCCTTGCATGCCATTGAAGTACAATAGTAACGAAATAAATTTTGGCGTGAATCTATCGTGCCATTTTTGGTGACTAATCTTTGGCTCGCGTGAATCTATCATTTTTACTGAATCTATCGTGCCATTTTTGGCAACTAATCTTTGGCTTGCGTTAATAGTATTCAAAAATCGGATTTGTGTTTTACACGTGTTTTTCTCAATCGATTCAAATAAAAATTTGACGCAAAACTGCACTTGTAGTTATAAAATTCCATACCAAATTTGATACATTTGAGTGATTGCGTTTCCGAATTATTTCGTTGGCATGTTCAGACCGACAGACAACCAACCTACTCTTCGATTTCGCTCAAAATTTGATAGGTTTCTACACTATAAACGGTAAATCTGTGTACCGAATCCTACGTATTTAGCTCTCTTCATTTTGTAGTTATAGTGTTAAAATATTTTCGGACAGATGGACTTCATTTGAACAAATTATTTTACTCAAAATTTGATAAAAATATGCACATTTGGCGCAAAGATCGGATACCAAATTTTAAGCGTCAAGTTCAAAGCATTTTTGAGTCATCTTTGTCACAGACAGACAGACAAACAAACAAACGGACATTTTTTAAAAATCTGGTCTAAAATGGGTTGTCTCGTCAAAATCTCGAGTTCGAATTTTTTGACGATTACTAGACTTTCTGTATACTACGTATACGAGAAAAGAAAAACTAAGCATCATTCGAGAAGTGAAGCGAAAAGAAGAAATCTGAATTCTTGAAAAAATAATTACAGATGTTGTTTTGAATATTAACATTTATAACTTACACATCCCAATAATATATTGTTCAGTTAACCCAGTTTTTATAATAGTATTTACTATTATTTTATGGCATATACGGTCGACAAAATATATGTCTAAAGCCGCATGGCAGCTCTTGTGATTCATAACTGGGACTCTTTTTAAATTGATAAACAATATACTTTTAACAAAACTCTTGTACATTTGTATTTATACAAACATTTGATCTCTTTGGAGGGGGGAGGGATTTTCGAACATAATTTTTTTGAAAAAATAACAGAGAGATCGACTGAAAATGTGATTTGGCCGTTTTATCTGAAAGTGGAAATAGCATCATATTTACAGCAATTTGATAAATTTTCCGGTGAAATTCAGTAAAAGAAATTTTATTAAAAATTAAGTACTCCTATTTTTTTTTTTTTTTTTGATGTATGTATTTGAATTTTATTTTTCATACAAATTAAATATATTATAAAAGATTTAAAATCCCAGCAAGCTGTTTCAAGAAAAAAAAGATAACTGATAAAAGCACTTATTCTTTAAATTTAATAATTTTATATTACAACTAATAAGATTGTGAAATGGGTAATAAACATTTGTATTTCTTTATAATACCTTCAATTAAAGTAAAAATAAATTCAGTTTTAACAACTAAAAAAAATGCAGATTGCAATTTTTAAAAGTAGGTATTTCATAATTCACCTTGTTGAGTTACACCTTTGTATCTATCATTTTGATACATATAATTCTAAAAATGCCCCCCCCAAAAAAAAAACTACCGCCCCCTGACAAACCTAAATACAAAATTTTAACATTAGGGACAGTATTTTTTGTAAGTAATAGTTAAGGGACCAACGGCGAGTCCACAGCATTTTTGTATCTTACTATTGGAATTTGACCTAGCAATAACACCGAGTAAAAAAGGACGGCCCAGCATCCATGCCCATTAGTATACTGACAGTGTAGGCCCAAATTCAGTATCAATGCAGCCTTAGGGCACGTCGAACGTAAAAGGCATTTCCCAGTTTCATTCAAGGCCGACTAAAAACATCTAAGAAGATACGCAAATAAAATAAGATAAAAAAAGATGCAAGCTATTTATACCCGTTTTAGGATGAGGAGAGGCACCTGCGTCTAAAAATAGCTGCGTTTTTCTTTCAAGGGAGTCGGATGATGAATATGATAATTATTGTTATTACAGCTCTGTGTTATTAATTTTTTTGCAATCAATTTCACTTTAATCATGCTGTTGCTCCGTCCCTGCAATTTAAGATACTGCAAAGGTCTGTAGATTATTGGACTTATATCCAGAAAGCATTTATTCCGGCATTTAAAGTAATCCGGAATTGTGGTGAATAATTAGTACCAATACCTGATCGATGTGTTTAGTTTCGCGGGAGTTTAAAAGAAATATCGTCTCATAAAATAAATTCTAAAAAGAGCGTCTTTGTACAAGTACAAATTAGATTATTCAGGGCAATACAAAAATAACCAAAAATAAGTTAGGGAGTGATATTCTGACTAAAGTTCATTATCTCCAACAAATGCATGGGTATTTAAAAAGTGGAACTTTCTCGCCTTAGGGTCATAATTACTAACTGGTTAACTAGTGCAATGACCCGAGTCAGCGAATATTGTTCTTTTTATGTTGGATTATTATTTTTAAAAATTCAAAAAATAAACAGCTACAACGATGTATATACAGGGTGGACATAAAATAACTTTCCCTATTAGGCGGCATCTACAGCTAAAACGAATGAACGAAATGATACCACATTTCATATAAAGAGTGTGGAAGGCATGAGAAGATCAATTCCGCAGGAAAAAATTTAGCACTAAAAGTTGCCGATAGGAGAAATATTGGCGCTGATGTCACGTACGAACGAGGAAATTTGCATATCGGGATGGATTATGTAAAATTCCTTGGGCGTGTGAGACAGCAGCGCCATGCATTGCTTGTAAAATTGAAGAGCAAACGACCTGTACGCAGTTCGTTCTTGACTATTGTTCGAGATTGACTGTTAATATGGGTCCTACCTTACCTCAGCATGTTGTACTGGTAAAATTGTTCTACACTAGACAGTGTAATGCCGTGGCTGCTCTTAAGCAAACCTGCTTGTCTTAAAACAGAACATAAGACGGGCTGTTATAAACATCGAAACTGGCAGTTTACACTCAGCAGTGGAGAACAGCATACACCGTATGCAATATGTTGTACACAGGGAAGGTCAGAATATTCAAAATGTTGCACGGCGTCCAGGGGACCTTAATATAAATGAATAAAAGATTATTTTCTGTGAGTTGCATGAATTCATTCATATCTGTACTCCCACAGCGCTAGTATTTCCCTTATCGGCAACTTTTGGTACTAATTTTTTCCCAGCGGAATTCATCTTCCCATGTCTTCCGCATTCTGTATATGAAATATGGTTTCAT
Source organism: Argiope bruennichi (assembly GCF_947563725.1). Lineage (NCBI taxonomy): Eukaryota > Metazoa > Arthropoda > Arachnida > Araneae > Araneidae > Argiope > Argiope bruennichi. The sequence goes on from NC_079162.1 coordinate 58,064,391, forward strand.
TTAGTTCATTCTTTTTAGCTGCAGATGCGGCCAAATAGGGAAAGTTATTTTATGGTCACCCTGTATTTTCACTTTTCAGCCAGGAAATTATTTGCATAATTAGGTATAAAG